>NC_071088.1:91033629-91352379 GCF_027358695.1 Spea bombifrons | reverse complement strand
AACTGGAAATGGAGAATTCTCGGCCCATTCTTTATAGAGAGCCTGAGGAATTTACTGGATGCAACTGCAATAGGCACATGCACATGAGCATCCTTCAGGTCCATGGTCACCATGAAATCAACTTGTTCGTGACCAGGAACAGCCTGGAGTAAACATTCTGAAAATTCTGCATGTTTTGGATTCATTCTTATAGAAGGGTTGCACCTGAGACAAAGTTTTAGACATCCCACGTCTGCAGGTTTAAGACAGCTGAACTGGACAGCTTCTCTGGCAACTCTTTAACATTCACTAACTGGCTTGAGAAACAAGACGATATCAGTGATGATGTGAATGATACTGTTTCACAAGAATGTGGCTTGTGTTGGCCATTTAAAGGCAAATCGTCCGCACTTTGTTCCATAATTAGTGACAATGCATTTATTGCTTAAAATTATTTCCGTCTGCAATGATCCTCAGGATCCAATTGTCTAACCAGCTTATGCCTTACAAAATGTTAAAACAAACAAGGCCGACATAGATGCTGTCCTGGCCACTGATTCTTTTGGCAGACACGACAATTATAAAAGGCTCAATTTCCTAAATTGGCTAGATACTTCTGTATCCGGTTCCCTCGACAGGAAGTACTCCCATCCAAGTGCAAACCAAGCCCAACCCTGCTTGGCTACTGAGATCAGACGAGATCAAGTGCATACAGGGTGGTATGGCCATAGGCCTAATGCCTGTTACCAGATGCCTAGAGCTCTAGCCACTGAAGCGCTAGACAATGCTACTTGCACTGGAATGCTGAGGATTGGAACATACTTAGGCAACTCTTAGGCAACATGCAAAATCCTTTGGATGCTTCTCACAGATTACCTCTTGTAATCACCTGGAGAGATCTTATAAAATTTCCAAAGCTCTTGTGGAGGAAGGGTAATTATGTCCTCCTCTGACTCCTCACAAGATGAGCCTGAATTAATAGATTTTTAACACCTGGTATTCCCCGGTGGAAATTAACCAGGCCTAAGCCTGTTTAGCTACCGAGATTATGGCCATAGGACAACAGATTCAGGAACCAACGTGAATGAGACTATCAAACTTGGGTTCCAAAGCAAAAACAGACGCAGTCTTGAATGGTTATGTGCAAGGTTGTCTAGAAGCCAACGCCCAAAAACTGCATGTCCTGAGCAATTAAGCTGAGCAAGGATTGCCTAACTCCTTTATTCAGCCGTCCGGCAAGGGGGTGCACAAAACATATTTGGACTTAAAAGGAGCCTTAATCTTTTAGAAAAAAAACAATGTTACAGGGCAGAGGCTTTTTTAAGATTAAGATAAATTAATCATACCTTAAAAAGGCCTCAATCCGTGTGGGGGGGTTGGTGCCACGGATATCCAGTACCGACAAGCCCCACTGCTGTCAGACTGGACTGCACAGCTTAAATTTTGTGCCCTGAAGATCGGATCCGCGCATGCTCTGTAACACGATCAGATCTTTGGCGGAAAGCAACGCCTCCTGGGTGTGCGTTCCACCGCTGTGCTACTGCTCCTTCCCTTGCCGGCTTGAAGAGAGAATTCTTATTCTGTTCCATAACATCCGCCGATGCGGATGCGGATGTTCCTACCTCACTCTGCTCACCACCCGGGGAGCAATTGGAGGAGGGATCCCCCTGGACACAACCCGTGTGCCCCACCGAAGTACATGTCCGTCCCTGACAAGGGACAAGGAAGAACTGGCTGTGTTTGGTCCGGTGTGGTCTTATGGGTAAGGAAGAGGAGGAGTTAAGGAAGGGGAGGGTTTTAACTTTGTATTTCAGATCCTTGTCCCTAAGGAAGAGCAACACCCATGTGTACTGCCACTATATGCCAGGAAAAAATCCTTTTTTTTTTTTGCACATGAATTCTGCAAGGATCCCAGCTGTGCGCAGCTCACAGCACTAGCAAGCTAGACCGGTAGAGAGGTAGGGTGCCAGTGAATGGAAAGTGGACGGGCCCTGTATTTTGCATAGTCTAGTTTGGATAGTCATGGATTCCTGCTTGTTACAGTCACCAGTTCAGAAATTATATACATACTTTTCTGCCAGCGTCTGCTGCTCATTTATTCCAACGTTAAACAGGACAGGCTGGACCCTTAGCAGCATCCCACTCTGAATCTCACGAGGAAGGGCATCAAACAAGGTGCTCGGCAGTGGAATCCGGACGTTAAATCCATCACTTCAAATGAAGGGCACAAAGAAAAAAAAAAAAAGTGTTACATGGGAAGCTGCGTCTGCTCTGTTTACATGCCATTATCTTTGAGATTTAACACGAACACGCTGCTTCACCAAGCCATATCATGGACAACACAAACGTCATTTGGTCCTTGGCTTTGTCTTGCCTATCACACATATTTAATTAACTCCTTTACATTATTAAGCGCAATGCTGGGGCAGAGTCTTAGCACCATAGTCATCAGTGGGACATTCTTACTGGACCTCATTGGTTGCTATGGCGATGTGACCACTTTTGAAGTTTTGTGCTACAATGTCACTTAGGTCAAATGTATGAAGAGTGACCAGAGCCAATCTTATAAACAGAACAATATCAGAATATCAAACACAGTCTTTAACAAATGTGCTTAGTTTACTAAAATTGTACCTATTAATAGGAAATGTATACCACTATATTTTTCATTAAACCCAACAAAAATGAAAGCAAAACCCCCCAAAAACTAGTACATCTGAGTGCTATGCTATGATTCTCAAAGACTAAAGAACTACTTCAAATGCAACATTGATCATTTAGTATCAAAGCATGTAACCTTTATAGGTTAAACGTAACTACATAAAATGACTTACCGGTTTCCAGTAATAACCGGTAGCATATCGGCTGAGGAGGTGGATAAGGCCTGTGTTACTTTGAAAGTTACATTTCTCAAGTCTATGATTCCTAAACTCATATCCTCCAGCATGGCCAGTTCCTCTCCTAATGCAAAGAAGTAAACATATTGTATTAGTTTTGATGTATTTAAATCAAGCGACGAGCGTGTCTGTTTGATGGTCAATCGCCAACAGAAGGCAGCTAAACCAATGGTTTACAACGACCTGTTAAGTGGCCTGGTTTAATAAATACTCTTAAGTTACATTCAAATCACCAAAAGCTGTTCTGCCTGCACCGTTACTTAACAATCAGAAATGAAAAGCATGGCAAAAACTGACACCAACCCTAACAGATCTCAAATTCTTCATGTTGCAAGAATAGAACATCTAACTTGCTAAGCATGTCACATTCTGTGAACTTTTCAACAAACACAAGACGAACAGGTGTCAGTGCGAATGTTAGACACGACAGTTTAGCTTGTACAAAGTAGCTATTGTGAAGAAGGCATCTCACCGTGTGTGCTGAGGAGACTCTCAAATTGTGCCAAGAGACCAATTGTATACAGCTGCCGCAGGAACCCATTATCATGCAGACAATTCCGAAGCTTGATAATGAAGCCACATATAAGGGCTGTCAACTGAAGAGAGGCAGAACATTGTATCAAACGCAGCGTGCGTCGTTTATTAGCTAGCATTTTATAACAGTGTGACTTTTCAGAGAGCAAACAAAGATTTTGTGTCATACGTAAGAATTATTACACCAAAGGTCAATGGGTGGATAGATACTATTACATTAATGACAATACAGCAAGCTAAATAATTTTTCCTCGGGTAGAGAAGGAACTATGCAAACAAAAACAAAAAAAAAAAAAACGGACTTCTTATGGCCATATTTGCTCCATGAGTCGCCACCTATAAAGACCTGATGTTCTCATGAATTTCAAAAGAAACCCATGAAAACTCTGACCCACCAAGTAGGACAGTCCTGCATGGCCAAGGATGTCAATTAGAAATTAGGAAATTTTGTAGAATAACACAGGAAAGCAACCAGCATTCCCTAGGCCTAAATCTTCCTGATAAGATAGGTCCTCCAATGATCCACCTGTCTTGATTATATGGAACCTGGAACTATGGTGGAAGGCAACGCTCATAAAACCTGGAAACTACTATTGAAAACTTAATTCAACTTAAATATAATTTCCTCTACAGCAAAGCCAATCCCACACTGTTTACTGTGTGCGGCTACAGCAGATCCTAACCAGGAATTGTGGTGGCTACATCCCTGAAAGCAGTTTCATTTGCTGAACCTAGATACTCAGATCTCTTCAGTAAGAAAGTATCAGTGCCATTAGCTCTCAGAAGGTCGGTTTCTACGTACTGTTTGACAGAAGACCACATCTCTGCGATATTGGAGGCTCAAGTACATGGCGATGGTGGGTGCGCTATCCTGCATTAACAAAAAGACCATGGCTTTCTTAGCCTTGTCGCTCATCATGGCCACGCAGTCAGTAAGAGTGCTCAGCAGGGGGTACAGGGCCTCACTCCATTCACCTGGCGCATAGAAAGAAGAGTTTTCAATCATCTACAGACTAGGACAATACAATAACAAAGGGTAAAACGATACATAAAACTAGAGAAGTATAACCAACCCCGATGACAAAGTCTGGGTTCAGCAACTAAAAAGTACTGAACTAGTATGTTTCTTCTACCCTACTGGATACAGATGACTTGTTGACTGAAAAGTGCCCATACTACAATCCTCAAGAATTATCATGATTTGCCATTTCTATACATTTATGTCAACAAACTACAATTATTAATCTTTCTCCTTTAACCCAACACACCTTGAATGATTTATTATCCAACATTTTCATGATGTCCTGTCACTAAAAAACGACACCTTGTCGATAAGGACAATACAACCTTTATTTAATTTCCCAAGGTATATGTACCGTAATTAGGATTATATACACTCGCATGATTACAGATATAATGTTATAGTAAGACAAATAACCAGCAACATCACTGTTAAAAAGGAACGGCCAGGTGCACTTTTACGGTTTATATGACCGTTTCTTAATATGAAACGTCTTTTTCCCTGCCTTCCATGCTTTGCACATTGTTTCTGTGCGGAAAACATTGTAGAACCTTTTTATTTACTGCAGGCTACCAAAGAAAAGCAGAAGAAAAGGTTACACTCACAGAATACTTTGGTTTCTTCTCTATCACTTGATAAATATAGTGCCCATGTTTTAAACACTCTCAAGATTCCCTCTTCAATACTTTTTGTCATGAATATTTATGAATATTACGTACTAAAATTTGGGTCCGGATATGACTTCCCAAATATTCCATGTCTAGTCAAGTTACATAGACGTAGGTGGAGAAAGTGGCATGTTCTGCATGATCAACCATATACGCACTTTAGCCTTACTTGAGTAATCTCCAAAATTATAGGTTATGTCTGCAGAAGCTTCAGTTGCGAAAAGAAAGGGCACCCAACCAAAAAAGTGCAATCACAGTGCCGTGGGGTAGAAGCTATGAACCGACAGGGCACATACCTGAACTGATATCTTCAGCCACCGAGCTGGAATCTGCACAGAAATGGAGGTGCAACATGCATGATTAGAGAGGCAGCAAAATAACAAACAAAAGAAAAGGAAAAGAAAAAACAGAGCGCAAATTAAGCATAAAGCACCCAAAGAGGTGGAGAACATTAGTACTGGGCTTGCAACGGCCAGGTAGACAAACAGCAGAGGAAAAAGGGATCATAGGAAAGCGGTAAAAGTTTACTTATTGCTTTAGAGACATGCACCGACCTAAAAGACCAAGCCACGAAAGCATTAGCTGAATCAAACGCTGCTGTTTATTTGCGGACATGAAGACATTAAACAGTGTCAATGTTCACACAAGTGCTGACCGGCTAGAGACATTTGCTAAACCCCCACATTGTTATTACTGGTTACTCAAAGCATGGCTATGCAGACCCTTCTGAGGAACAATATTAATAGAGTTAGTAGAAAGAATTGAATCAAGTCACTGTAATATGAAGAAACACAAGCTATTCCAATAAGGCTTATGCAGTACAGCGCTACATAATGATACACGAGCAGCAGTGAAGTGAGGTTTGAATTCCCACAGAGGCCAACATTCAGGTCACTTAGCAGTGCTACAAACAGCTTAAGAACGTGGTACCTGCACATTATCACTTGCGGACAAGTCACAAACATACACGGACGCCTCTGCGGATGACTGATACAAACATACAACATGGGAAGTCAGATTAGAAAGAACGCCGGCATTGGCATTTTAACCAAACATCAAAAAAAAAAGATTTCTTTGCAACCACAATATTAGAAATGGCCACTTAACAGTGCCCTATCTCACTTTAGACAACATTGGCTACTTTAAATGATAAGCTTGACTAAGCAGGGCCCTCAATAACCTTTGGTGTGCAAACCTGTACTGCATATCCTCTGAATGGATTTGGAATATATTTACAACATCTTCCATACAAAGTTTTTTTTTTTTTTTAGCACATATCGCATACTTTTGCCATATTTTTTTTTACCATGTGTTGGCTTAATCTTCTCTTTCCATGTTTGATGGGAATGAGAGAAGCATTTGCGATCTCCCCTGCACTAATCACTTACTTATCAGCAAGCAGGGCTCCATTGAGTTGCATTGCAGATCGCAATGCATGTAAGACAGCACGGGGAGCAATCAGAGCAATACGTCTATAGGGCAATTAAAGGGTTAAAAAGATATAGAAAAGAAGCATTTCTTGTATTGTGGCAACAGCAAAGAAGGAGAAGAATGTCTCAACCATACGCACTTGTGAACTGGGGAGAATGGCATGCAGGATATGTTGATGGAGGTGATGATGGAGGTGACAGGGCCTCGTCATTGGAAACCCCTGGGTTTATCCAGTATGCTCTCTTTTTCCGATTACCTTTCTTGCTACTGCAGCTTATTTCACATTGGAAGACATCGTCACAGCTGTCACTGTGCAAACGCTCCTTCTGGAGAAGCTTGTCCACCCTTTGGATTACGCATTCTAGGCTCTTTTCCACATTGGACCAAACTTTATCCTGAATTAGACATAAAAGGCATACATAATTGTATACTCGCTTCTACATATCTTTGAAGTGTAAATATGTTGAGCTTCATTCAGTGTTTAACCTATACATACTCAGGTGTCAAAATAAGTTCCCCAGAACAGAGCAATAGGGTCCTTGGGTTCAGATTTTAAAGATATTCCTGCTCACAACAAGTTTTACAGTAAGACCTGAACAATGGGGTTTTGTAGACAATAGGCCACTTGATGGGCCTGATCTACAACACTATCAATGTTTCAGGTGACGTGGTTACCATCTTGTTTTCTTCCCACTGAAACTACCATGATGGTCGAGTTTATAAAAAGGTACAACCAGATAATTAATACCTCAATTAGGCTACCGTTCTTAAATAAAGTGAACAAAATATCAAATACATAACTGTTTCTAGACCCATTTATCCGTCAATGGGCATTAAAGAGGCACATGTTACTACATATATGGTTTAGTGTCCAAAACAAGCTACCACTAGTGATTATATGTCCTTGTTTAGGGGCTTCACGTACCCATTCTTCCTCATAAAAGTCCACCTGCAGAGATGACCTGCTGTTCCTTCCGGTCCACTTTGCCACCAGGGTATCTTGGTCATTTCTAAGCATAACTTGGTCTGCCTCTCCAGAGGGGGATGCCTTGGAGGCTATGTAGTCAGGCCGGGCAGCGTTAAGACCGTGTATAGCATTCGATAAAAGTCTACAGTCACACACTGTCACAAGCTGCCTTGTCTGGGAAAAAAATAAATAAATGAATGTGTATATAAAATAAAAAAATACCTCAGCTTATATAGTGACAGATCAATTAACATTGGTGTAATTGATTTATAAATATATACCTTATCCGCCAAAATAGCAAGCGTCCTCTCAAGAGCATTGGCTGATCTGTCCTTAGCTGCCCTCGAAAGTCTCTCTGCATAATAGCTGACTTGCGTCTTCAGAGTATTGATGTGGGCGATGATTTCCTTTGCCCTGATAATGTCCTGGGGTATGTACACTATTGACTGAGGGCACGCATTGGTACTGGAAAAAAATGCAGATGAGTTTGAAAGCACATTAACCCGAAAGAAGTTAAAATACGTCATGAAGTTACTCTCATAAGAAGCCAAAAAACGGAGAATAAGAAGTATTCTAAATGGAAGCACTGCGTATCACAGACTAATTCAATCCTTTTCTCCATGGACCTTTATAAGTCAATGGGGTCCTTTGGTTTAAGATTGAAACAGTTGTCTGACAATGACTTATTTGTTTGTCTAGTAGATTGGGGTAAGGCAACAGCAAAACACATTCATAGAGCAAATCTAAAATTGTTTAAGACATTATTATGTAGAATATAACGTAAAAACTACTGATGCAGAAAATGGCAACTAAGTTTTTGAAGCATACTGCGATCACAGCTTGTTTTTAAACACCACCAAAACACATAATGCACGTCCACATGCTTCCCAAGTAATGAATACACAATACAATGTAGGAGTGTAATTGTGGAGGGTGGAAGAGCTTTCAGTGTTTAAAGTGACTGATGATTGTTTCAACATGAGTCTGCAGCATAATTCACCACAACACAAAATGAAAAGCGCAGAATGCACGGATATCACAAAAAAATGTGAGGATGAAAGCAAACTAAACCATGAAAAAAAAAGTACGGATCAGAGGCTGCAAAAAAAAAAAAAAACTCACCAACTTTCCTCAAAACTGCTACAAGAGAGCAAAATTAATACAAATAATTACCGAAAAATATTTACAAGTTGTTCAAGTTAACGGCATCATGGGAATTACATATTTTATGATGGCAACAACATTTTTGTTTGGCTTTACTTTTTTAAGGGCAGCTTTGGAGTTCTCATCCATCCAGGTTACATGTAGCCAGAATATGGGTGAGAATGACTATTTTTGTCTGATATCACAATGACTGTGGCAGCAATCTGAAGCATGTACTTTGTATGCAATGGTCTAAGACTGATGGGCCCTAACCCAGTCCCAAAGACACATCCGTGGTCCAGGTTTTATGATTCTCCCCATTAGAAAGGAATGTGGCCATTTTTAAAACCCTGGCCTGTAAGAGCACCTTGAGGACTGGGTTAGGAACCACTGGTCTAGACTAAATGTATTAGCCAGGCTACAGCCATCAAGCTTGTGGTGAATCAAACTCCAATAAAGATTGGCTTTGTGGCCATGCTGATTGCATCTGCAGATTCAGTTAGCACCAGATTCCCGAAAGTGCACCGACAACCCAATCAAACAGTTTCATTTGTGCATATTATAACTAGCATGCATTTTCAATATGAGTACACATTTTAGAATAGTTTCCTTCTAAATGGATTTTATGATAATAAGAACCTGGATGGTGTCCTTCAATGGATGTGTTACCCTTCCTATTTTCTCATTCTTTTTTCAGTACAAGTAACTTGCCTACTTTACATTAGACGTATTAGTAAGAACTAAGTTAACTCCGCACACATGTAGTCTGATCCTTCACTGGATGCTATATATTCTAGCAGCTTCAGATGAAGGATTTAGGGCCGCTGTGACATAATGACTGAAGCACAGGGCGAAAGTCACGTTACACTAAATAATATAAACCCAGGGCAGATGTCCTTCTCCAGCTGTGTAAGGATTTGGATCCTTTCCATACTACACAGAACATAGCGTATCCCAAAAGGGAAATAAAATTACAGGGCACACTAACGAAAGGAAGATATTTTTAACCCAAATCCCAAAAGGAGAATCTCACCGCCAAAAGTGCGGACTGCATTTATCTCATGTCTTGGTTTTGTCTTGAACCGTCTGCTGATTTTCCCTGGTCACTACCAGCAGGTAAAACTACATCATCTAGAGCTGTTTCTACTTTTGTTTGATGCAACTGATTGGGGTATCCTGCTAGGCCGGGTATAGAAACCCGAAGCTCTGGATGATGTGGTGCAGTTTTGTACACTACCACTGTAAGAATATTCTCAATTTTTAGGATGACTTTAAAAATAACTTAAACCTTTGGTTAAACAATACTAAAATAGTCCAGGTCCCTGGAGTAATTCAAATGACAAATACATGTAGTAAAAAGCACACATCAAAGGAAATTGTGAACAATATCTAGCTAGGCAAGTATCCGGAAGCATCAAGTATAAATAGAGTATAATAACAGTATTACTAGGGAAAGGACAGAGGCGTACAACTATGCTTCTTTCTGAAACCTAGTGGCACAAGGTGGATAAGCTTAGCATGGGGTACATACTCCAAGTACCGTCTCCTGTACTGTAGCTAGTCGCTTAACTAAAACAAGATGCATGGCTGCCAATCCTGCTTCTAGGGCACAGCACACTGGGTACCTTCTCTGTCTTAGGAGATAACTGAGAAGTGTCCTTACTGTTTCTTTGCCTCTTCAAACTTGTGCAGATGCTTCCGTAGTCCCCCAGATTTAAACCCTTGGCAGTGGGCAGCTGGTGCGCCTATAGTCACAATATCATAGTTCTGGTCTACAGAGTTATAAGAAAAACAAAAGGTCATGATTACTTAATCACACACAGTTTATAAACATTATATTACAGTCCAGGGCTAGAGAACATTTGCTTAGAGGTTAGGAGCCAGAAAGAGATAAGGCCATAGAATTTCTTGAGCCTGGTTAAATACATACACACATGCAAGCATATGCATTTGTAGATACACGCAAACATATTCATTGATATCTAAGCAATGGAGTTTTTATTCAAAGCAGATGCCTTCTTTTGGACATACATAGAAAGCTGTAACATTATATATGCTTTCAGGACCTCAGGGGTCCCTTCTTCAGATGGAGCACCAATTGATATCTAAGGAATATCCTAAAGGGATATGGTAAAACAATGTCTTTTACATTACAGGACTTGTCATTCAACTTGGACAAGCCACTTTAATGACTCATCATCATAAAACAAAAGTTGCCCTCAATGCATCAGCTCAATTTACTCTTGTAACCAGGTGAACAGGGCACAGTTAGTAGTTTTGCACTTAAATGAATGTGTATAGCTCTAAATATGTCCCAGTGAAAGACCTCTCCCCTTGTCCTGACTTGGTGGCATCTCCAGCAGTACCCAACAAAAGGTTCACAAGCCAGAGTCTGACAAGAGCAATACAAAACGTGGATACCTGAACCAGACTCATCCTGAACCCGCATTCTCTGAATGTGTAAATTTGTAGGAACAAATTCTAGTTTTTTATCTCCCTTCAAGTTGCTTGCTTTAAAAGATACACCTACAAATAGAAAAAGATAGAATATTCAGTTTAACACTTTGAATTTCACACAACACTCAAAATAACTTTCTTATAAAAATCAAAAAATGTTTCGTAAAAAGGTCACCATAAGCTTTGCCAAGGCATCTATCAAGAAAAACTGAAAAATAATTCAGTCTCTTTACTTGTAAGTTTTGCGACTTGGGTTAACTTTCACAAAAGCCATAGGAATTCTATATCTCCCAAAGCTTTCCCAATACATATTTATTTTGTGCCGTCACAAAAAAAGTGCACTGTAGTAAAAGGATTTTTATTTACATAAAGCATGGTCTAAATGACAATTGTGGATAAAAACATGGCTTAAAGAACTTAATGGTGCTACAATTTGTGTACTTTGTGTCATGGTGTGGACCAAAGGCATGCTGAGAATACACGGAGATCATACTTCACTTAAGACATGCGATTTTGCATACATCTGTATACAGAGCCGGCCCTAGGTGTTCCGGCGCCCTGTGCGAACTACTCCTCTGGCGCCCCCCCCTCACTACCCCCCTCTGCCCCTTCAAACTACCCCCCCCTGTGCCTTCAAACTACCCCCCCTGTCCCTTCAAACTACCCCCCCTGCCCCTTCAAACTACCCCCCCTCTGCCCCTTCAAACTACCCCCCCCTCTGCCCCTTCAAACTACCCCCCCCCTCTGCCCCTTCAAACTACCCCCTCTGCCCCTTCAAACTACCCCCCCGCTCTCCCTACTTCTCCTTATCCTAACTTACCTTGAGGAGTCCTGCCGGCATTTCATGTTGAGCGCCGGCACCGCGACGGAGTCACGGAGAGTAAGGGGCGTCGAGCGGTTGCAGAGAACTTCACGAGCAACCGCTCGGCGCCCCTGCCCGGGACATAAATGAAAACATTGTTGTTTTTTTTTGTTGTTGTTTTTTTTAACTTTATTTAACATCCTCCATGTTAAATAAAGTTAAAAAAAACTTTATTTAACATGGAGGTTGTTAAATAAAGTTAAAAAAACCAACAACAAAAAAACCAACAATGTTTTCATTTAGGTGCAGAGGGGGCGGCGGCGGCAGCGGAGGAGGACCCCGCGGCGGCGGTGGCAGAGGAGGACCCCGCGGCGGCGGAGGACCCCGCGGCGGCGCCCCCTGGAGTGTGGCGCCCTGTGCGGTCGCACAGGTCGCACACCCCAAAGGCCGGCCCTGTCTGTATATAAAAAGGCAGAAGGAGCTTTAATAGAACAAGAAACTTTCTGTTAACCAACTGGTGTGTACTTTGACATTTTACGCTTAAAAGCACAGTCTAATATGCAACACCTCCTCATTCTTCCAAAGTAAAAAGCACTTATCTAACCGAGGTGCTGGAGCCCTGCTGCATCAACTGCTTCCCTCCTCCATGGTCCGACATTTGTCGGCAACTTGAAGCAGCTAATCAGTGGCAGTAAAGTGCTCACCATTGAAATTAAAGGGAATGTTTGAAGTTTTCAGTGTTTGTTGAGCCAGGGGCTGGCTGGAGGTAAGTATATGATGTGCAGGGAGATGTGTTCGGTAAATGGCTGGCGGCCAGGCAAACGCATGCGGCAAGGTTCTGGAGAACTGACCTTTGTATTGATGGAGGTTGGTCAGGTTCTCTTGGTACGTCAAGATGATTGTTTGATATTGAGTCACTATCTGTCTGCGAAGATTTTCCCAGCACGGAGAAAGCTCCCCCAGCTCTTCAAGCTCACATACTCTGGTGGAACAGGAGAGCGTGCCAATTCAATTTCAACATGCACCATTAGTGTAGCATTACATAACAATGTTAACATGTATTCAGGTGTTCTAGTTAATGGGATGTTCAAAATAAAATATGTAAATTCATTAACATTATGTAGTTCATCCATAATTTGCTCTTTTTACCATTATCCCTAAAAACCTACAGTTAAATCAGCTGTTGAATATACTGGCTGCTAAAAGTATTTTTAGATCTGGACTATCGGGTAGGAAGAACAATGTCTCAACCTAAGTTATGGTCAACCACAAGATAACACAACGCATCTGAAATAACTACTGGTCCGTATTACTTCTGTATGGCAATCTATGTTACCATTCACTTCAACATCGCTTAAATAAATTAACAATATCTTCTAAGATCTTATGTTTGTGATATCTTAATGCTGGCACACTAAAGAGGAATTTGCCAACTGCAGCAAGTTACTACCAGAGGTACGACTATGAATATTTGAGAGGTGATAAAACCTAACCTGGCCGCATCCTCCTCCAGCAGTAGCTTCACAAACTGCCTGGGGATGTGCAAAGACAGAACGCTCTCAGCCATTTGCTCCAGTATCCGCAGGTGGTTGCCGTCCGTGGACGGGAAGCGATACATGCGGCAAATAGCTCCACCAAACACTAGGGAAGGCAATCAAAACAACAAGATATCAGAAAGTGCAAATTGCAAAACAAATGTTTGAGACAGGGAACGTTTTTTCAGTACATTTACCCGATTTTAATAAAGTATCTTTTCTCAACGATGCGTATTTTGACCGGATTCCAAGTGATTCTGTTAAACTTTCATCAACTGGAAGAACAGTCTGAAAAGGCAAAGGAAAGGTCGTTATACGCAGAACATTCCATTGCCCTACATGCTCAATGTAAGTATTCAAACATCTACTAAAATTACATAATGCATTTTTTTTTTAAATAACAGCTGAACAGAAGAAGACTAGTTGGCCCAAAACAGTGAGCTTGGGAATAAAAAGGGAATGTACTATTACATCAAGGACAGCACTCACTCACCCTTCCATTAATGGTGTCTGGTGACCTATTGACCGGAGGACGCTGGTCCGTTTTCTCATCCATTTGCCAGCCTTTTACCATAACATTACCAACACGCGCTTGCTCAGCCGACCTGTGGCAAAGGAGGACTATTAACTTCAGCCTACATGTACAATACCAGATATGGATAGGTTTGAGCAACGGGATGGTGTCGGAAAGACCAAAAGTAGGTGCCTGGGGTGTGAAGGAGAATTAAGTAGGTGATGACGGCAAAGGAGAGAATGAAGAAGCGAGCGGTGTGGGAATTTAAGTGAAAGTACGTCTGCCACACAGAACACATGGCCAATGCATTGACATTAGTAAAGCAGACATTTTTATTTGATTTGTCCTAAAACAGGGACTAGATCCTGGGTGGCAACACTGGGGCTTTTATAAATGGATTTATATACTGAATGTGGACAAGTAGGGCAAATCCTACAAGCTGGGTGCTACAATACACCAATTCCATGGATACAACCCTGGGAACACTTGAAAAATCAAAACACAAGCTGTAGGCATTTAAGATAAATACAACAAATGGTGCTAATAGCATTTGGGTTACAAATGTACTTTAACACAAATAGGAGCGCTTTGGATTTTGCAACAGAGGGGTATGGCAAACAAGGGCCAGTGGAAAAAGGTGATTGGTATACAATATACACTCCCAGAGACAGAAGAACTTGAGCTACACACAGTACATGAAAAGCCTGTGTCATGAATAAAGATGACCAAATATGCAATACTGACCACACTGTCAGCTGTAAACAGTGGCTCTTTTCCTTTATCAGGTCCTTTACTGTAAACTTTGCAGAGCCCAGCAAATACATCTGTATCAAGAGAACAAAAAGCAGAGGTCCACTTCAAAATCTTATCATTCATGTTTTTGATCATTTTATATTGTTAAGGTAGTGATGTGTGTTAAAATAAGAAGCGAGTCTTGAGTCACTCCATGATTCCTAAAAGAATACCTAAGGAACCAGTCATGGGGCCATAGGTAGTCCTTTGGTACCGGCTATCTATAAGAATCACTGATGACATCTTATTTTTTGTTTACAATAGTCCTTTAAAAAAGCCAAACTACCCAAAATGACTGACATTAGAAAAATACCACTCACATTAACAAAACAGTTATCCTTGTTGTTAAAGGATAAAAAGATCACAAGTTCAGGAAAAAAAAAAAAAAAAAACATGACATGTCATATTTAGCACTGGTGATTTTTTATTTCACAGACCCAAAATATCCAAGGTACTTACAGTTCCCTGAGATCGGTCTTTGACATCATACACTGAGAGTTTGATCTGAGTCATCTGATTTATGAGCGAGTCTTGGAAAAAGGCAATGCTGCTAAGAAACGTTGGGTTACTGGTTCCCTACAAGAAAATTGGGGAAAATACAGGAAACACTCAAGTTAACAATCAAAGCAAAAATATTTACTTATGGTCCTAAAGTGATCATATGGGATCTATTGCTGGTTATCAGGATTGGATGCCTATCTCCTGATTTATGGATTTGCGGGCTGATGGAAATGCAGATAAATTGATGGAAGAAATTTGTAGACAGTTTGAATATCTGCAAATAGCTTCTGTGTGCATGCTTGGGAGGAAACTGAAAACCCCCACGTATATCCTCTATTATACCAAGTGTCATATCACTAAGAAAATTAAAATAGTGTGCTTGACATCAGTGGCTAAATGACTGCCTGGAAACAGTATCAGATATGAATAAAAGTGATCTTATCACGGGTAGTCATAAATAGTGAAATCATCATGCTATGTTGCTATGTCTTTTTATGTATAAACTTCAGTACAAAAAGTAGGTTTCATGGTGATTACTCCATCTTAGCCATTTAACCCCATATGTGATCCCAAACTAAGTGGAATCCACAGAGGAGAATGAGATCAGACCATTTCCTGTAAACTAATGACTCAAACATCACTTTAAAATCCTGTATATAAAGGACATGGCAAACATATTTATTAGGTATTCACTGAAATGAAAATTTTGGACCGAAACCGAAAATTCATCATTCACTCGGCCAAAACAGAAAATGACCCCCCCACCTTAAAAAAAAAAAAACAAACAAACAAAAAAAACCCAACAACAATATTAATACATACATATACATATATATATATATATATATATATATATATATATATATGTATGTATTAATATATATATATATATATATATATATACACACACATTATAATATATATATATATATATATATATATATATATATATATATATATATATATATATATATATATATATATATATATATATATATATATATATATAATTGCTAACAGCAATCACACTCCTATCATGCCCATTCATACCCAGATCCCAGCATGTACTGGTTGCCTGGGCATGATAGGAGTGTGATACCTGTTAGCAATTTTGGTTACTTACTTTTAATAAAAGGGTGGTTAACACCAAAATTGGACAAAAAAAACCAAAAAAAAACCGATAGGAGTGTGATTACAGGCTCCCTATGCCATGCTATCAGCAGTGAAGCCACGCACACCGCGGCAGAACAGCGAGACAAAGGCCTTGTGCTCCCACCACAGGACTTCAGCAAGGTAACTGAACTACAAAGGGGGATAAGGAGATGGTAGATAGTGAGAAGGGGGGAGAGATGGTAGATAGGGAGAGGGGGGGCGGTAGATAGTGAGAAGGGGGAAGAGAGGGTAGATAGTGAGAAGGGGGAGAGATGGTAGATAATGAGAAGGGGGAGAGATGGTAGATAGTGAGGGGGGCGGTAGATAGTGAGAAGGGGGGAGAAACGGTAGATAGTGAGAATAGGGGAGACGGTAGATAGTCAGAAGGGGGGAGACGGTAGATGGTGAAAAGGAGTGAGGGGTAGATGGTGAGAAGGAGTGAGGGGTAGATGGTGAGAAAGGGTTGATAGAAAGTAAGAAAGGGGTAGTATATATTGAAATAAAGAGTGAAAATTAGAGTAAGAGTAAGAGAATGGATGAATTAATGTGTGGATAAATTGCTTGAATGATTTGTGAGAATGCATTAATGGATAGGTGTATCATGATGTGATTTAGGGAAAGGCAAAGATGGCACAAGTAAGGTGTTCGAGCATCGGGGTCCAAGATGGCACAGACATGGTGTTTATGGGACAAAGATGGCACAAGGTGGACTGTTTAGAGACAAAGATGGCTCAAAGTTGATTTATACCAGCAAACCTGGGTTTGTGTGTTATCTGTATCTGCTATGCTATGTTTCCATGCATTATTTATATATACCCGCAAATATAGGGCTTGTAGGTCTTATTCAAGCGCTGTTTACATGTGTTGTTTATTCGATTTATACCTGAACTACAGGGAGTAAGTAAAAGAGAGGTATGGCTTAGTGAATGAGGGGGCAAAGGGACCTCTTAATGTCATGGTAAGGTCAGAAGGAGGGAAGACTGCACTGACTCTCACAGTCTTCCCCTAATCTGTAGTCAGTGTGGCAAATATTTTTTGCTGTGGGAGCGGAGGGAGTGATTGCATATGCTAGGGAGCGTGGAGCAGGGCCCAAGGAAATGATTGCCTAGGGTCCAATTTTTCAAAATTATAAAAAAGTTTTTTCTTACAAAGATTAGCTATTTTTTCCTATATTTAATGTATTAAATGTACATAATTTTTACCAGTGTTTCAAGTTATATATTATTGTACGTGTTTGCAAAAAAAAAAAAAAAAAAAAAAAAAAAGATGGGGGCACAGTGTGGTAGGGAATAGTGAGGAAAGAGGTATCTGATGGGTAAAAATGCTACCCCCCAGATTTTTAGGGGTTCCTACACCCCTACGCTATCACACACACACTCATTCACAAACATTAATTCACTCATTCATATACTCGTATTCATTCCCTTAATCACACATACTTGCTCAAACACCCTCCCCCACCGTCCTACCTAAACAGCAGATCTCTCACTTGCAGACTTCTGCAGGGGCTCTGCTGCTTCCCTCTATGTTGCTATGTGAGCAACTTCTATTGCCCCGCCCCCAGGGGAAGAAGGAAAGGAGCAGCATCATGTGACGTGCATGGGTTCCTCTTTCCCCTGGCCAATACAAGAGACACTGCTCGCAGTGTGTGTGACCAACGCACAGGTAAGCCCTTTTCAGATGATATATTTCGGCAACCGATATATCGGTGCATCTCAAATATTTATATTAAAACATAAAAACCCTGTAAAACACAAGTCACGATGACTCGAAGATGTGACCAAGCCAACCAAACAGGTTGTACGGCATTGTTTACGTATCATACCAGTACGACAAGAATCGCGAATGCAATAGGCTATGTATGTCCTCACATTTCTACATACATCTATGCATGCAATATTGTATTCCACACACATGCATTATAGTGGCATCGAAGTACAAGCATTTACAATTTTAGCCTGCTGGCCATCATGTGACGATGTGCTACTATGTGCTATTCAAATATGTAACATTTTTGAAGAGGGAAAAAAAATAAATAAACATAAATAGGAAAACTATTTTCAAAAAACATAAACATGCTGAAAAATAGTTTAAATGCACTGGTTTCTCACTTTCCTCCCTGCGATCCCCCTGCACCGATCACACTGTGATCTCTATGCAAATCTCCACAGGCTTGCATAGATATCATAGTGTCTGTGATCTGTGCCTCATCGGAGCGACCTGCAGGGGATATCCTGTCCTCCGATGACCTGCCGGGTGATGTCAGCAGTGACGCGACCCAGAAGGGAATGCCCGATGCTGTTACATGAGATCGGGCAGCAGAAAGCCAGCAATGCTGGCTTCTGCTGACAGGGGGAGTCCAGGTTGTCAAATGAAGGTCAGGGGTTTCTTTAGATGTGTTTTATGGACATACCGGTACATCTATAGGGGACTGAAGTGGTTAAACCAACTTATATGATTTACAAGTAGATTGTTTGCTTTTAATTTTAATAAATATGTCTAGTTATAATCCGTCTCACTGGTTTCCTTAACCAAATGACCAAAATATGTTTTGACATTTTTACCATAGGTTTATCAAACCATGATTCCCTTTTTCCATATTGGATGAACTCGCAGAAATTATACATAATTTTGCTCAGGAGGAAAAGAAGAGTCTTCTTTAAAAATCATGGAAATACATAAAATTTAATATTTTTTTTTAATACATTAAAAAGAAAAAAAAGAAACATATACTGAAACAGAAAAAAAAATAAAAAAAAAATCACATTGTTGCAATCTTGCTTAACTTTTCTTTTATACTGTAAGTGCAACAGCTGAACAATGACCCAATTTATGTTCAGTAACACCCCCTGATTAAAGTCATAGCCCAGATACATATGTTTTATGTTCCAGAAAGCAATGCTTTACTTACTGCTCCATATTATATATTTTTTTTTAATGCTAATTGACTTGGGGTAGTGATTTTTTAAATGTTTTCGACAGAGGGGAGTCGATAGAGCTCCCCTGTAGTGGAGAGCCCAAATGGACTTCTTACCACAAGCTTTAAGGACGTACAAGTACGTCCTAAGGTAACTTAGGGAGTTAAAGGGAGATTTATGTTTTTGGGCCCTGCATTCTGTAGCCATATTACGTCAGAAAGAAACTGACACTAAAAAGAAAACTGAAAAAGGAACAGCTTCTTAAAAAGGGTAAACTTGTCACCTTGTACCATACATCACCTTAACAAGAAATGCTGATTTAGGCTTTAGCGCTCACCTCAATAATCTCTGTCTGCGCATGCTTTGTCCAGAAAGCCTGAGGTGGGGTGGTGACACTAACGGCGACAAAGCTATTGGGCTTCCTATCCAGTGATGGCGTAGTAAGTTCACTACATGCTTTTGGGAGGGAAAAGAAAAAGTAAGGTTAATTTATTGGAAAATTGGTTTATTACACATACAAAAACAACAATAATTTTCAACTCAAAGTGTTTAATTTAGTCTATACAAATTCCTGGTTTGAGAAAAGAAAGAAGGGTACAGATGAGAAACACCGCTTCAATAATAACTGAGATGTAAAAAAAGGTGTTTCTTTAGTAAATAGAGTGTCCAAGTGTCCATTTCACCTCCTAATTATACTATATATTATATATATAACTTATTCAATGCAATCTCACCCACAGACAGGGCCGGCCTTAGGGGTTTTCCATGGCAACAGGGGCGCCTGCCCGGGACTTAAATTTTGTTTGTTTTTTTAACTTTATTTAACATCCATCATGTTTCAGTGCCGGTGTTTCATACTGAGCGCCGGCATTATTCCGGGGGGGGGGGGCAGAGGAGTAGTCCGCACAGGGCACCAGAACACTTAAGGCCGGCTCTGCCCACAGAGTTATGTTTTATGGACATTAATGTGCAACAAAAGCCATCCCTTCTATTTGGTGGAATTATGCACATGAAACAAATACTACATTTTATCACTGCTATACTGTATATTGGGTGTAAGGAAGTGGAGACATTCATATTGGTCTGAAAAAAAAGTCTTTAGCGGTAGATGCCAGAGTCACAATAACTTTTGGGACATTGAGAGCTCTGAGGTCCTTAAAGCTTATCTGACTCTACATCTTTTCCTACACTGTCCCAATAAAAAGTGCCACCTATAACTAAAGACTCTAAAATACAGGGGAAACAAGGCTTATGCATGTACTTTACATGTTTCAGGCTATGGAAGTTCTTTATGACAATGGCAAATCAAAAGAACACGGACATGCGTTTTAGGAAAGATTTGTGTATTCAGTGCTGCTGGCTATATCATATAATACACCACATAGTATTTACAAAATAAATAAATAATAATAATAATAGATAGTGGATATGTTAGGTAATCATCTTACCTAAACTAAATTCTAATATTGGCTCATCGGGGTCCTGAAAGTTTCCTGTAAACATAAGGGAGCAAAATTTACTAACCATTTTATCTTAATAATGTCAAGATTATAATACAAAGATTTTACAAAAATATTTAATATACACTGTAACATATTTGAAGAAGACGGACAACAAAAATAATCTTTGTAATAATAAATAGAACCCCCCAAAAAAATATGCCTATATGTGCCTAACTGTGTACATATTTAACATTCTGTACAGCAAATATTGAGATTAAAAGACTTCTTTATCCGTTGTGAAACTCATGGGTTTGGCAATTCATACGTTTCTTTCGACACACAAAAAAAGATATTACCATAAAATTCATAATAATACATTTGTGATATCCAAGTGGGGCAGTTGGAAAAAAAATAGATTTGTCCAGCAGCCCCTCAGCCACCATACTGTGGGAAGATCGATGTATTGCATGATTAGGTTCCCGGGTGCACCTCTGCTCCATAGGCCAGGCACAAGGGAGATCCAAGCTGGCATAGCCTCCATAGAATGTTGTTCCCAGGGGCCACAGGTCCTTAAGAAGCAGAGTGCCTGGATATGACATCATATTGATGCGCTCAGCAATAAGAAGGGTGGATGGAGACACTGTCCTGGCTCAGGCCTAGGGCAGTAACGAAGATAAATGCATTGCTGGGTCAAAAGAGCATACTGCCCCATCCTGCGGTTTATGGGAGTAAATGGTGCGCACACACGCACACACGCACACACGCACACACGCACACACGCACACACACACGCACTGAGGCGAGGCACGGGCAGAGCTGGAGAGGAGTGGAAAAAGACACCACTTCCCCACCCTGATATGAAAAGCAGCGTTGGCACCCCAGTAATCTGCTTTGATTTTAGCCCATCCTGACCAAACAAGAAAACGGGATTGTTTGCTTGATCTTTGTAGGCATTTTCTCTTTCACTGGCCTAGGATTGCAGACGGATATCAAATGCGAGATACAAACTGCATACTTTTACATAAATCAACTTGAAATGTAGCACATGGAGTGAACAGCAAGAACCAATATTCATTCTTGTTCTTTCATTTCTTTGTTTAGAGCATGAATACTGAAAGTTACAATTAGGATCAGGAGCAAGAAAGGCAGAATTACTCGTGAATTGTGTTTTGTAGTGTGTCTGTATATTCAATTTAAACAAGTTTAAAAGGGAAAACAAGTACCAGCCAATGATAATCCCAACATTTCAGATGTAACATCAATGGTGGAGTGGGGCCTGACTCCATGGCGCGGGCTACTGTGTTCCCTTGCTGTCATTTTGTCATAAGGAGGGCGATCTCACACCGTCCAGATGGTAGAGATAAAACTTCTTGTTCCTGGGATTTGGAAAACCTAAAAAGAAAATCAGAAATAATATTGACATTAAATCTGTTTTTTTGATATGGAAGACAAATGGTGACAGTAACTAAAATACACAGAGGTCCTAAATGGACATCATCCTTGTAGAGGCAACTCTTCTGTACTACATGGACAGAAGCTTCACATACTCAATTTGTTTGGATCCAAGCAGACAGGGCCTGCCCTGCAGTATCTACAAATTCACCGAAGGGAATCAGTTACTCATCTATCCATTCTGCATATACAAAGGAAGCACTTTATGTGTTGGTCAGCAACATCTGAAATGCATGAGTGTCATGAAATAGATTAACCAATGTAGTTACCCTATTACAGAGGGAATATCTCCGGGGGGGGTCAAATCAAAAAGATGCTTGGCAGTTTCAGTTACCCAAGAAAAGGGACATCTCATTACAGACCGTGTAGGTGTTAGCGTAACATGGACCAATGTATAAAACAATGTGTTTCTTTGTGTGTGTTTTTAACCTTTATTTACTAACTCATGCAGGGACACTGGTACCTACATAGCTAACTAAGTACAAACCTAAATTTAATTTCTCTTGGTTTATATGTAGGAGGAAACGAGAATGGTACATAAATGCACTAAAATTATATGTTATATGACAAATACAAAAGGGGACCGAATCCTCGGAGAGAAACTGTACTCTACAAAATACACAAAATTTCCTCTTAATTCTCACCAAAGGATCCAAATTTAGTATAATACAATTGCTTCCAGTAAATCTGTAGGTGTTCTTTATACTGACACATTTCCGATGGTTTAATTAGAAACTGCAATCAACCTATTTAATCAGTTGCCACCTGTGTACCAAACAATTAGATCATGTAGGAAATTTAGTGTCATCGCTTAACATAAAACCAGAAGTGATTAAACTTGCTCCCCAAGGTTCGTTTCATCATATCCAGCATGCGACATGCATACAACCGAATAAGGAACAGGGCCGCAGTACAGGAAATTGGGTCATCCACTGCTTTGGTATAGCACGTCTTGTAAGAACCGCGAAAAGGATATTGAAATACAAATTGCACAATACTGCTGTCCAGTTTGGTCCCTGTGGGCTACGACCCTGAAATATGAGTGACCATTCATATCTTGTGAAAGCAAAAACTAGACGGTCTCAACTACAAGGAATGGTCTACAATTACCATATTTGTTACGCGATTGGCTGTTGCTAACCCCATTTATGTTATTTTGACAAACCAATGTTTATTGGTTTTCGTAGGTAAAAGGAATCCAGACACGACAGAATCAACAATAAAGTTTACAGGCAAGGTATAGAATGTTAATTGCCAATAACTCATTCTCAAAATGCGAGATGTGAGTTTGTTTGTGATCTTAACTTGGGATCAGCTCACATTGACTCTAGAGCCCTACTGAGCATGAGCAAGAGGCAAACTGTAGTATGCTTCCTGCTTTAAGTAGAGGCGGCTGAAGGAGGAGTTACGTGAAAAATGCCAATACTTAAAGAATGCCTGAACAGATCTGCATGCAGTAAAATGTAATAGGGATGCTATAGAAAACAGCGTTTCTAGCTCTTTTACTGCAATTCTTCATTTCACCCATTCCACCCCTTTTTCTGTTATAACGAGAGAAAAGAGAGTAACTAGTTTATACAAACATCTGTTCTGACATTTTTATTTAGGAAGTTTCAGATTACTCAAATGTGCATTCTGATAAACATTACTCACCTCATTCATCTTGAGCAAGATCCATTGCCTTCAGTACCTATGCTCTTTGTGACTTTGGTACAATCACTGAAAAAGAAAATAAATAGTCTTGTGAAAAAGAAAAAGACAAGTTTTTTTAAATTGTTTGATTAGACCTGTTTTTTTTACCTGCATGTTGATTTCCTACAGAAATCTCATTAGGTTATATAATATTCTGTATCACTGATTAATGCTGCGCTTATTATAATACATGTAAGAAGGCACACAGTTTATATGTCTGCACGTGGATTTATGCTATTCACAGTTAGCAGTTGTCTTAATCATTTGGCTGGTCCAAGGTACTCTTTTGTAAGTGAATTGTTCTTCCAAACAAGGAATTCAACCATATAACAAAAATACAGCCAGATTAGAATCTCTTATTTTGGCAGACTAGATAGACAAAATGGTCATTTGTCATCAAATTCCTGTAATGTAGCTTTAAAACAAACAAACAAAAGACACACTGTTGCGAGTTAATGGATGAGATAGCCAAGTGGTCCCTTTAAATGTTCCAGTCAGTATGAACTCCAATAATTGTTGTAATTGTGTGTGTGTGTGTGTATATATATATATATATATATATATATATATATATATATATATATATATATATATATATATATATATATATATATATATATACACACACACACACACACACACACACAAAATCTAGGCACCAGAAGCAAGCAGCCACTTGGATATCTCGGATTTATGTAATTAAGCCAGATGTCACAGATTTTCCTTCGGCTAATTACATATGCCTAAATGGACAAAATAATAATGTCCCTCCAATAAAATGAAACCTGGAAATGTGCCATGGAAATAAGACATACACACACACACACACACACACAGTGTATATTATACATATATACACGCCTCACATTTTTGTAAATATTTTATTATATATTTTCATGTGATAACAGTAAAGAGATGACACTCTGCTACAATGTAAAGTAGTGAGGGTACAGCCTGTATAACAGTGTAAATTTGCTTTCCCCTCCAAATAACACACAGCCATTAATGTCTAAACCTTGGCAACAAAAGTGAGTACACTTCATATTTACCCCGCAGTTTCGGGGGACCCTGAAACAGTCATCTGGACAGCACATTTTGTCCAAAATCAGGAGACAATAGCCCCTTCCCCAGGGTAGCCTGACCCAAACAATTCCTGGTCATATTCTGGAAGCCTTTTTGCTATCTCCAGAGAATGCTCTATCTGCATACCTGGGAACTCTCTAGGTTTGACAAGGAGTCTGCTGATGAAGCCCTACATCCACCGGTCACTTTCTTCTTTCTCTGGGTGGCGGGGTAACATATGGACTTCCCCACTCTCCACCAACTAAAGGATATCTGGAGCTGGCCCAGATGTACCCATGGCTAGCTTACCCCTCAGCAAGCTCCAGGTAACCAACCCATGGTAGTCTCCAGATATACTAATATATATATATATATATATATATATATATATATATATATATATATATATATATATATATATATATATATATATACACACACATATATATATACACATACATACATATGTATATGTTGATGGAAACTAGTTTTACATTTTTGTTTTTATAAAAACTGTTGATTTGAAGAATTGTTTGTTTGATTTTAATAGCACATTAAAACGTTTTCATCTTGTGAAACATTTACCATTGAGCAAAACAAGAGACTCTTGGGGAGGCAAATTTCTCCCCATTCCAGAACTGCCAAGTAGATAATAAATTCACCACATGTGCCTTCTCATAGCGAGGAATAATAGATCTTGGCTCCTCAAGTGTAACTCAATCACTGCATTTCGGGACTTGCCTTTGGACTCTTCTCCTATATGTAACTGGTGGCCATGTATGGAGCTACAAAGTGCTTAATAAGATACAGAACGCCAAACACTGTCATACATTTCAGAATCAAATAAAAATTCAGCATACACTACAGAGTAAAAAAAAAAAAGTGACATTAGATATGAATCCGCACCGCTACTTCTAATCTAACTAACCACTCTCCATCTAACATTACCGATAACCTCGGCCACTTCTATTACATCATGTTAAATACGGTAGGACTTCTCTGCAAATGTATTATAACCTCATGTTAAATTAAGATGACATATGCATGTCTCTTTGAGGCCATGAATTCCTGTTTACATGTAATTCTCCCCCCATGTCTCCAGACTTAGTGGTATTCCTCATCTTCCCTGGCGATGTCCACCACGCACACACGAAAGTTAGTAAATTAACTTTTTCCTAGAAAGTAAATTACCGGCACACAACTAGAAATCTGCCATTATCCCCCCAATTCCAAAAGTGTTGTCCCAATTGGAGCAACACAGAATCCTAGAGAAAAATGTCATTCTGTAATAAACAATTGCCACACCGTTACCAAAAAACCTGCCCCCCCCCTGGATCAACTGGACAATGGGATGCAATACGATGATGTTCTATGATCATGTATAACCTCTGCTTATAAATCAATGCCAACTATATACACTGTACCAACCTTTTGAAGATGAGCTGTTTTAAACTACAGATCTCAACCCAGAACTTAAACAAGTTTGTTTTACTTTAGTTGTTCATGTTTTATCTTAGACTCAGAGGTTTGTTCTTTTCTAGAAAAGGAAAACCATGCTGCATTAACTACTCCACATCTGTGTATGACCTTTTAATATCCACAAGCATACTGGCAATTTCTATGTGATAATTTAATAGAAATGACTCAAGCTAAATACTTAAAGGGACACTCCAGCCATCATATGCACTTTAGTGCATATTGTATCTGCGTGGTCTCTAAGTTTTTGTGTGGTCTTTTTCGCAGAAGAACGTAGCTTTTGCAGCATGGCTGACAATTCAGTGTCCGTTCATTTCATTTTTTGAACAATGCATATCAGCAGGTTGGGGTTACTTTAATATGCATTCTTGTATTGTGGGGGTGTCAGGGACATTAGACTGGCCCTTTAATCACTCTCTGCTTTAGGACACCGATGCTAGTTCCGACATGCACTTCCAAAAAAAAGGGTTATTAATATAATTGCTAGGTAACGCTCCTGCCAGTACCAGTTGCTAGTTCTTCAAATATTAAAATAACCACCCACACATCTTCTTTCCTGACAATGAGGCAAACAAAAAGTAAACTAGAGGAAATGATTGTTCATTTCTGCCGCAACACTTAACACCTCTAACCCTCCAGTAACATCAACTCTTCTGCATTTACAGTATTAACGTGGGACTTTTTGTGAAAAGTGGCATTGTGAACATAACAAGGAAAAACAGATGAATGCTTTAGCCGTTTTATATTTGGTAATAAAGTCCAGACTAGTCTAACCATAGTAGCTTCCAACAGGATTTTCCTGCTGAAACGACCATTCTACTTGCGTCTAAGGTGATAAAACACCGAAACATGGTTTGGCCCTTTAAATGCTGGGAAGGTGACGTGAAAGACATTGCTTTTCCAAACTTGAGCTTGGTGGTTTGTTTTGCGACTTTTGATTTTATATAGGCAGTTAACTTAAATGTGAAGTCCATACATTATGGGATCAATAAAGGCTCCAGGCACTACAGAGTTTCAACGTCAGGCAGATTTACTGGGATAAAGAACAACGTTTTGACCTCACAATGAGGTCTTTTTCAAGTTGTGCCTGGAGCTTAATCTATCTCTTTGATTTATTGGGGAGTTGGCCCTTCCTGGCACAGTTAAGCACCTGGGTTCTTTTGGAGTGTGCAGATTCCTCATTCTGGTTATTCATACATTATGGGAGGCAAGGTCAGCCCTTCTTGCAGGAGAAGCTCACTGAGGTTGGCCCTTCCTAATATACAATGGGAGCTGGCAACACACTAACAACAAAGCTCTGCATAATGGTATTCCCTGTAGTAACCTATGGCTGCGAGAACTGGACTATAAGGAAGGTTGAGCAAAGGAAGATAGATGTTTTTGAACTGTGGTGTCGGAGGAAAGTTCTGTGAGCACCTTGGATTGCAATTACAAGATCAAACCAGTCCGTACTCCAGGAAATAAAGCCAGGCTGCTCACGTGAGGGAATGGGATTAAAGGTAAAAAAAGTACTTTGTCCACATAACGAGAAGGCACTGATGCTAGGGAAAGTGGAAGGAAAAACAGAATAGGGGCCGACCAAGGGCAAGATGGATATATGTAATATGTCCCACTCTTGTACTTCAGTGAACACCCTTCCATGAGAGATACGCCTATGAACGTGAATTTCCAAAAAAAGAAAATAACAAAAATATATATATATATCTATATCTATCCTGGGTTTGTTTGAAAATAATCCTTGTATTTCAAACCAGGATACAAAGTAGAAATTTGATGAAACATAATACATAGAAGCAGTGTTCTACAACACAACAATTAGCAGTCTGAGCCTTAGATCTTTGAATTTAAATGTGTTATTTCTGCTGTTAATGGGTTGTACATGTCCATTTATATTATAATGCACTTGTTACCTCTGTTATCCGATCAATAAAACTGCACCTGTTGCCTTTGTGGGGGAAAATAATAATTTAAACGATGCCAAAAACTAAATTTTATGGAAATTCAGCTCCAGGGGTTTTATATAGAGCTGTATAGTTATAAATTGTATAGTTATAAAGATTTTCCTGATAATCTTGTTTATTCGTGTTTTCAGCTATATAGCCTTAGAAAATTTTAATATTCTTTAGTAAAACAATGAAAAACAGTTTAGCCATTCAGAACTTCCCAAAAAATTGGAATGTGCCAATTGCTGGATGAGCTTCACTAGAGTTGGAGCTGTATAACTACTACCTGGTGGTTCCTCGTATCTCTTCCTTGATCTACACGGGCTGTGCAGAAGTCTAACGTCCTGCCATCCTGTCTGTGATAGACGGTCTCAGATTTGATTGTTCATAGTGTGACTCATTCTAGTGACTCACTTCCAAATAAAGGCTTGTTAAGAAATATTAAGTAGAAAAGCTACAGGCTAGCATTTACCCTATTTGGAGGCATATCGCTAATGCATAATAAAGTGTTATGAAGAACAAAATCCCTCCGACCTTCTGAAAAAGGATGCATGTAGCTCAGAGAAGTTACTAATCCATATTAAAACTGCTTTTGATACAATAAGATATTCAGATCTGTAGGGCTGTGTGATTTAAGGCACCATTTACTATTAATATTCATTTGAAAAAACAAAAAGGAATTATCTAAGCAGCCAATCAATGGAGAGGAATACGCTTGCCGCACAGCCACATGGGGGTCTGAATGGTCCACCTCCCGCCACATGTGCTGACAGCTAACTGAAGGGAAGTATATCATGTGCAGGGAGTAGTATTTGGCCTAGCATCTCCTACATTGGATTAATTTGCAGGGGACATCAGGGAAATGTGTCCCTTTAGGCAAGCAATGGTGCATTCTATAAAAGGCTTATAAATAATATGTACGAGGGCAATGGGTGCAATGCCTAAACCAAGTGTCTTCCAGTACTCACATATACTCAATAACCTTCTCTCTTGGTCCGCTTCTCCCTGTGACTTTTCTCCATGAACTAGGCCTCCCGAAGCATTTACGCAAAAAAGGGCAGAGCCCTCGGGCACAGCTTTTCCCCGATTTGAGGAAGGGGAGAGGCTTTCCTGTGGGTGTGCCCCTTTGCAGATGCACTCCAAGAGGCCTCTAATCGGGGGGTGCCCTGAGGCTCCGCCCTTTTGCAGAAGTGCTCTGGGAGGCCAGGTTCTCGGAGACATGGAGAGAAGCGGATGAAGACGGAAGAAAAAGAGGCAAGAGAAGAAGAGGAGCTGGGAGGAAGGAGACGGGGACAACTAAGGGATTCGGCGGAGAAGGTAAGGAGACACAGAGAGAGAGAGCGAGTGTGAGAGCATGAGAATAAATGTGTGAGTTTTTTACATTTTAAAGCGTGGGGGGTCAAATTCTGCCCCTGGTGCCTGAATATACACCATCAACTCTGCAACCACCCTAGGTTTAAATCATGTCCCTTTAATATGAAATAAGTCTCCCTTGCAGCCAGCAAAATATTTAGAGTATTTACATATTCTATGGCAACCGCTGCTCTCACCATAGGAACTGTATGGACTAAATGTTAATTCACAACGAAAAAAAGTGTGTACCCATCGACCGATAGAGTCTTCTTGCATTTGTAGACATGCCACAGAATAATAATTATTTTAAGAAAAGATATCGTGACTGCTGTGTCAACATTAGTTTTTGGGAGCTGCATGGCCTAAAGCATCGATGAACACTTTGAATTTGGTGTTAATGTGATGAACAATGAATGCATCACTCGGCAAACCCTTACCTGTATTTACTGGAAATTTAAGAAAAAAAAAGTCTTAATTACTTCCTGACACAGGGGAAGGGGGCGAAAGCAGCCTATTACTTCTAGCTGTTGAGCCAGTTAAAACACGAAGTCTCTGCTGTGGTCGAAGACTCTGACGTGGATAGCGTCTAATCACTAAAGGGAGAGTTGAAAGGAGAGTTTTGCAACACACTTGTAGGGTTTTTCAGCCTAAAGGGCTGAGCCGGTGCCGTATTAAGCATAATTCAATGTGTGAGGAGACAAACTTCTCACTAATTTACCGGTAAGTTATACACTATACAGGACCATTGAAGCTCTCCCTGGCATCAGTCTCTCATAATGAAGAGAGTTTAAACCACCACTCTCTTGCAAACCCCCCCTGGTGAACAGACCCATTTCACCCATAAGTCCTATGAAGTCATTGTATACGAACAAACTGGGCATGTACAGCCCTCAAAACAGGTTAGAGAATTAAATAAATACGATTACGCTATGCCATATTATACACAAGTGTGCTGTGCATCCCATTGAAAAAATTCTGGGTACAGGGTGTTCCTTTAGCTGCAGAGTGGGGCTTTTCTAAATGTCAACAAGGATATAACTGCTGTGTATTTACCAAAAAATAATGTAATTGGGGATGCAACGAATCAGTCATTTGAGAATTAGCCCATTGGAGATAACTCTCTTTCTTTTAAAAAGCAGAGCACTGTACTTGCAGCATAGAATTAACAAGATTTGACTCCATTTGTAAAATAATAGCCTCACTCAACAAACCACAGACCATTTCTTTAGTGGCAAAACCACCCAAAAGCTCTGTATAACTAATATAGTACTCAGTGTATACATATAATACACAATAATAATAATAATAAAAAAACACTTTAGTACAAATAATTACAACTTTCTCCTTCGCTGTACTAATCTAATGGGAATAGAACAATTTTCAACATTTATGAGAAGGGTGAACTCTAGAGACTTGGAAAAGTAGGGCACGCTATTTAAATTTCTATTTCAACGAAGCTGCTACGACCAAGGCACATTTCAGATGTAATGGCCTGAAGCGTGACTGGATTAAAACAGGTAAAATCAAGATGTCTGTAAAGGATAATTAGCAGCATTTACCCCATTTTTCCAACTACAAAGTTGTACAAAACACACATACACTGGGGGTTATTGAAAAAAGGAGGTCGATATGCCATTATTTTTTTTGCACGTATAGTTGGTCATTCTTGTGCTGAGGATGTAGAAGTCCTCATTGTCCACTCTAGGGTGAAGGCTACTTTGTTGAGAGTGGGTAGGGACTTGAGATGTAAATTGGAAGACAGAGGGTCTGGATCTGGCATATAACAGCATAGAGGTTGAGTAGTCACCATGCTGCTAGCCACCGTCACATGTTTAGCCACTGTACGTGCATTCTAATTTTGAGGTCACTTGGTTCAGTTTTAATACAGGGGCTCATCCCAACACATAACAAAACAATGCTAAGGGATCTAATTTAAAGGGTCTGTTACTAACAGAAACATCATTGCGGGGTCCAGAGTTGATCCCAATGGTGGCATTTTAAATGGACTGAGAAAAAGGAACGTGGCCAAGGCACATACTAAACGCATCTTCATTAGCACCAGTGGAAGATTACATGGCCTGGAAGTTGAATCCACGCACCAAGGCAGTTCCTTAATAACCAGAAACCATTAAGCAAGAAATGGAGGGCGGCTGTTCGCCAAAAATAGTCATTTAGATCATGCAAACATTTCTTTGCTTCTAGTTTCCTCCTTAATTGTTCCTCGGATTCAAAAAAAAATAAGCAATTATTCCAGTACATTATTGCATGAACGCTTACAGCGACTGGAAAGGTCAGGCGCCAGCAAAAAGGGGGAAATAAAATGCAGACTTTTCTTTTTTGTAACAAACAAAAAACATCTTTCATAAAACACAGGAGACGCATTTAATGCAAGTATACAATCGGATGTATTATATCCTCGGTGTAACGCACTAGAAGGGTTTTGGTGATTTGGTGGCTTATTAGTACCACATTTTGGGGCAAGGTTTTTAAAGTCGTCGTATTATCATAGGAACCAATGTACTATTCTTACTGATTAGAGTATCCTATTCTGTTGCTATGGTGGCAAAACCGAGTTTAAGATTTGGCACTCTCAGTTTAGCTATAATTAAGCAATGCTTAAAAAACGACTGAAACAAGACAGTAACAAGTTACTTTCGGAATCACATTTAAAACTCATACTCCCCTGGTACGCTGTCTTTTAAAACCAGGTCATCACTGTGATACGGAATCATGGTATTTATATATATATATATATATATAAATATATTACCATGATTCCATATTACAGTGACCTGGTTTGAAAAGACAGTCTATAACATATATATATCATAGGTGGGAGGCAGATCTTTTAAGGAGCCACCATTCACCACAGATGTATGAAATTATCACAAAATTTATCACGCAGGTAGATATTGCTTTGGAAACATTATGAAGATCCTGCTAGTTGGTGTTCCAACGTCTCAGACAGAGCAACTTAGAAGTCCCTGTAACTAAAACTATAATGGTGAAGGTAGATCTATGTCTTAATAAGTGGTGAGGTGGGTGGTGGGTTCGGGACCAGCATGTGGTAGAAGGACATTTCCCTAAGAAGAGGGCAGGTTTTACCGTCACATTAGGATTGACGTGCACACCATTCAACTTCTAGCTTGCTATAAATGCTTTTGTGAAGTTGTCTCTCATTAATATTCCCATCAATAGACGACATGCCATAACATCAATACGTATATGGTAGCTTTGTCATTTATTAAAAAAAAAATTATATAATAAAAGCATGTGCTACTATAAAGAGACAGTCCAGCCATCACATACACTTCGGTGCATATTTAAATTGCACATGGTCCCAGTTGCAAATGCATGGAGTAATTCTGTGTCTATATACATCAGTCTATTTGGCTGCACACATCTCCTGCTGCCCGCACCAATATGGTAAACCTACCACCAGTTATCTCCAGCCCTAGCTCAACAAGGTTTATGGGGTTACAAAGAGCGATCATATTTATTTTACAGCTTGAAGAATGGATTTTAAATGTATTTAATATGCATCCTCCATTGGGGCTGCATAGGATGCTGGAGTCCGTGACCTTAATATGAAGTAGATCAAGAGCAGATTAAGCAACCGCCTAGGGTCTCCAACTTGCTTACAAAAGAGGTTTGTTTGCTTTGGGTCCCTAAAACTATACCAGGCTGCAAAAGGGATTTTTTGTCTCTCTTTGGAATAAATGTACATTTACTTAGACTGGCAATGTAATGTTACTGTTACTATAGGGCACTTTCTGACACAAACTACTTTGCTCGTTCAGGAAAAGAAAAAAAAGAAAAAAGGGTCTCTAGGTCTCTATTATTGCAGAAGTGGAAGCAGAAAAGAAGATCTAGCTGGTAAAGCGATCCACCAAGAACCAACTGTACTTAAAATATATACAAAAAAAGGCTATATTTTGATTTAGTATTCTTGATATTTTAAGTCTATATTTTGAGATTCTTGATTTTTGTTGTTTTCGCCATGTGCAAAAATAAAAACATACACCTCCCAATGGCAATCATATTTCTAAAACCGCAAAGGAAAGTAGACAACACCAGAAAAGGAAGTTGGATTCCACACCAATAAAAAGGAGAAGCTTCTTGAATTCAGTTTCTGTGCCTTGCTTAAAATCAACCTACTTGTAAATGAAAAATAGCACACCCATGGACTCTTTCAACTTCTAATCACAAACCCTAGGTGCCCTAGACCTAGGTGCAGAGGTCTATGGCCATCCAGCATGAGGTATTAGTCCTACAAAAAAAAATACACTGGAAATGTAGGTAAGACAAGCAAAAAAAGAGAGCACCAGAGATCTGAATAAATAAATAAATGGCTGTATGGAGGCACATCCAGTCTCCAGCCCACGTGTTGGACAGCCATTCTCTATAGAGGATACTAAATCTGCTTCATCACAGATCTATAGGATGATGATGTTGTTACTAGGCAACCCATGTGATGAGGCAGCGGAGGTGATGACACAAAGTACCCTATGCAGAATGTACATGTACATAAGCAGCTCACTAAATTAACAATTCTGCCATAATGAACACTTCAAGCCTCTTCTCTAATGCCACATGTAGACTGGAGTCCGGTTTTCTTAATGCTTCCCCCCCCCTGACAACTACAGCCACTAACAAGGATACAGCTTGAAATCCTGTCGATTTCAATTAGAGAAACACTTGGATATGCAACGGAAGTCTAATTTTCTCATCTCTCGAAAAAATATATTTACTAATTTGCATGCAATAACATCCACTGGAGCCCATGCAAAATAGAACTATGAGGCTTTTGAGAACTTTTTGCGTAACATAGTTTGAATCCCTTCTCATTGTAACCATATATCTCAAACACAACTTTCGGCAAGAGTATGGGATCAGCTACCACACTATGCCAACGGGACGCAAGGATGTATCTTCCAGGAGATAACACTGTAAAGTTAGGAATTATGAGGAGTAACTGTGGCCTTCATCCGTGCATGCACATCCTACCGTCTCCCAATTCATGTCAAGCCATTTATATCACTGGTACGCCAGCTGGCACTGAACACTTGTGTGTCAATTATTGAGGGGTCTTAACATCCCTGCAGAGAGTTTCACATAAAAAGGAGGATGCTGATACTTTCTATCACTTGTATATATTTTATAAACTGTATTAAAGCAGGGCGATAACTTAGTATGGATTTGCATTGTCACATGTACCACCCAAGCTCTAACCCCCCCAAATATCAGCAAAAGTACATGTCACAAAAAACATAGGCAAACATATTGTACGTTGCCCTTCAGAAACATATTGTGTCCCTCATCAGAGGACCAAAGAAGGGACTGGTTTAAGCATCTCTTAACTTTATAATAACGGTAGAAAGTACCACTTGAACATATGTATGGCATCTATTGCTTTCATTTCTGGGCGCACTGGTTTTGTTGATCCCAATGATACAAGTATTCAAAAGCTTAAGTTTCTGCGTCCCGTCTCTCTGCAAGCAACATTTCAGTAAAAGAAAAAAAAAAAATGGTCCTCTGGTATTTACCTGGCAGCTGCCTCCTGGCATCAGTCATCTGGGAGTATCAGTTGTCTGCGCATGCATGCGCATTCACCCGTTCCCAGTGGACTTTTTGGAAACCTGGATCAGTAATGGACATAGCAACTCTCTTGTGAGACAGGCTAGATTTTCAGGAATATAATATAGTACCTGATGAATGTGGTTAACTTAACAAAATAAGTAAACCAACTGTAACATATTAGAAATCACTACACAGCTCCTAAAAAAATAGGTTATAGTATAGTACTGTACAAACTAAAAAAACAAAACAAAAAATATCCAAAAAAGATTTAGAGTGTTTGCAAGAAACCCGTGCATTTGCTAATTACTGCAACGATACAGTCGTTATACAGGTTAACGGCTTCGTTTTGATGATGACCTCATCAAACTGCCACAATAAACTACTGTCCAGCTCCAAGGTCAGGATGGTGTACAGGACCGCAGCACACAAAAGGATTACATCGCACTTGAAGAACAAGTAAAGCATGGCTTACTAAATGGAAATATTATTATATTCATTATTGTTGGTTACACAAAATCCAAGAGATACATAGTATCTAATTTTATAAGCTGTGAAACAAATCCTGAGCAGTGAATGGGAACGATTTAGGATTTGTATATCTCACAAAGTTTTCCAGAATGTGCAGATCAATACATAAAGCTGCCACGAAATGAACCCCTTTCACCGGTCTAATGCCACACGCAGTCCAAAGCACTGCATGAATTCTGCCCTCCAGGGCAGAGATCTTACACTGAAGAGTTGCCTAGCTCTCACAATTCCGAGGTTATAGGTTTAAGAATTGATTATAAATAGAAGCATAGAATTTGACGGCACATAAGAACCACTCGGCCCATCTAGTCTGCCTGTTATTCCTGCCGTAAAGACTCGGACCTTCATCAGTTCTTGGTCTCATTTTAGATTCAGGAGAGACACGCACTATATGGACAAAAGTATTGGGACACCTGACTATTACACCAACAGGGACTTTTATGGCATTGCATTCTAAATACACAGACATTAATATGTACCCCCCCCCTTACAGCTACAACAGCTTCCACTTTCCTGGGAAAATAGTTTGGATTGTTTTGGTGGGGAATTTCTGCCCATTCATCCTGTAACATTAGTGAGGTCAGGCACCGTTCCAGTTCCAAGGTGCTTGATGGGGTTGAGGTCTGTGCTCGTCTTCCAAACCAAACTCATCCGACCATGTCTTTATGGAGCTTGCTTTGTGCACCCATCTCCAAACTGTTCCCACAAAGTTGGAAGCATAGCATCGTCCAAAATGTCTTGGTATGCTGAAGGGGACTTAACCCTTTAAGTGACAGCATCTCCCGGCATGTTAACATGCGTGTTCCATTTCAACGGGAACCAAAACGTTAAGCGGCCGGTGATACACACATAACTATAACAAACGTATCCGTGTGACACCTGTCACAGGATTAAAGGACGTATCACATTGAAAACACTGAGTTGTCGCTAAACTGCCATAATGTGTCATGGCCGACAGCGAACGGGTCATCTACACCCTGATGGAATACGTCCACAGGAAACAGCAGAATGAGCAAATACTGCCCAGATAATGCTGAATTGAGACTATGAACCTATCTACCTCCCATAGCATGAATCCCATTAATCAGAGCACATAGAAATATATTCACAACACACACGAGTACACACTAACACAGAACTAAGATACACGCTTACATACACACCACGACACACACTAAGAACACTGCCCAAACATATAGTATACCCATAACTCAGGAAAAAAAGCACATACAATAAAGAGGATAGTTATCAGACAACTGAAGTGTAATAGATTGCAAGCTTTCAAGGCTACCTGGGTCCCTTCTTCAGGTGTATTATAAATGAGGACACACACACACCCATCCCACATATCACAGACAGGTGACTGACAGGACACCCAAACAGCACAGCATGTACTATCAGTGTACACGACAATGTCTAAGAATCAACCCCAGCGATCAGCTCATGTCAGTGTTATATAACAATACAGTCCACAGGGCCAGAGAAAGGGCACCCTGCCCTGGCAGGACAGACTGTCACTGCTATCATCAGCAGGCCTGTGTAGACATCGTATCTCTGCCTCTTTGCAAGTGTCTTCCTGTATTGTGTTAACCGTATGGGGACAGCAGCACTCCTTACCTCCTGGCCTGCGGCCCTATCTCCCAGCAGTGATGGGGGCAAGAAGGGTGGCAGCTGCCCGGTACAAACAGGGTATCTTGCAGCAGGGAAGGGGCAGCCACTCCTTGCAGGTTGATGATGCGACTCTCTCAGCAGCAACATTAAAGCCCCCACTGCACAGGCTCCTGTCCGGCCCCTTGACGTCACTAGCCCCGCCCCTACCCTGTTGCTGCTCAGTGTCAGAGCAGAATTGCGGCTCCCGGTCACGTGACGCGCTGTGCAATGGCGTCACGCGTGGAAGAAGCGAATGGGTCTTGGCTGTCGCTGTGTGTAAACGCGGGCCGCGCTGGCCTAGTGCAAAGCAGTGCTGGGGTCTGCGCCTTAAACGGGTATTCAATGGTTACATGTCAGACGGCATACAAGGAAAGGGATAGGACATTGGCAGAACAAGGGTTAATTGGGTCGCATAGCAACGAGGATTCAGTTGCTACACCTTAATCCGTGCAGACCTGTGTTATTCGTCATGCTTGTTGTGTGGTTGCGAAGTAAACATATTGTGTGTGGTGATTCGTGGACAGTCTTATAGGAAGATGTGTTTATTCGGCCTGCCAAAGGCCTTCCCGATCTCTGATGTTCTAATAAAGATACCATAGTGATGTATAAATATAATGAAGATATAAGTAGTTACTATTTAAAGTTTATGTGAACTGAGGCAGCTTTATTTGAACACATCATGGATGTGTTGTAGTATCTGTGTGATACAAACATGCTCTTGTGGTAGTGATTTATAATACTAAATATTTTCTGTGTTGAATGAGAAGCTGGTCAGGTTAGAAGCCAAGTGCCAGCATTGTATAAAATATTATATTTTCTGGAATCTGACAATAAGGGCAAAAGAAAATCTGCAGCAAAAAGGGTGTAAATTACATCCAAGGTACAAAACATTTCAGGATTTGGACATTTTTATACTATATATCCACAATCTGTATTTATATGATTTTACATAGAAATTCTGTTCTTTCTCTTCCTCCTCGCACTGACAATAGTCACACATATGCACTGACAATAGTCACACATACTGGGGGGGACCTCGGTGACACTCATCAAGCGGGTGCCAGGAGCGGGCTGCCCTTGGGCTGGTCCAAAATTACCAAATACTCTAAGTACTTCCCAGGACATATACCAACATTGGGCTACTGTTCATAGCAACACAGAGACCACACATACTAACACACATAACGCTTGTGAACCCTGGCTTATCGTTCAATTGGTTGGGCCGTCACAACCCTGTTCAGAGTAATAGAAGAGCTGCCGTGTAGTAATTAATTTGAAGTTAGACCCGCTTTCCAGCAGAGAATAAGTCGTCGTTGTCAAGTTATTGTGTGTGCGAAGCACTCCCGCTAGAGCGTTGGCCAAGGGTGACATGAGCTTTCCCTGCTTTGCTCGAGTAACCTGAAGCTAAGTATATGCTCCTTTCTTGCCTTTTATTTAATAAACTGCATTTGTTCTTGAAGAGCGTGTTTTAATGTTATTTCAGGATCTGAAGGTATTGTCACACAATATGTGTGACATCAAAATGCATTAATGCAAATAACATTACTCTCACTTTATCCTTACATAAGTTATTCACTGGAATTGTACAGTTCTGGCAGAATAGCAATAGAAATCATTTTCAATACACAAAAATATTATACACCCTCATTTTTATGGCATGTTTAACAATAGTCCAAACAGTTAAAAGATATTACGGAAGGCAGTCACTGACAAGGTTACAGGCGTAACATCGAATCGATAGGGGGTGTTTGAAACCATGTCAGTAATGTCTGACTGTGGAATAAGAGATATTTTGACCCTGGGTTTTATAACAGGATGGTATCGTTAGTGGCTCATCAGCACTGACAGGTCTGTTGGAGAAACAGATGCATTCTCTCTCCTCCTTTTTCCCAGATGCATTAAAGTTCAGAAAAGTGCATTCTTCTGCTGTTCAGTATCCTTTCCTGCCTCTAAATCTTGATCTGTTGTCCAGCTACATTACAAAAAACAAACATTGGTAATGATTAGGACGGCCTGGTAAATCATAAAAAATAAAGCAATAACATAATTGGTGTTCTGCGTCTTTAAAACTATTGTCATGTAGCTATGTAAGATAATCCATTGGGTCAGTTCCCTAACAGGAAAGATGACAGGAGAGCTCAGCTTTTTGACTTTAGTATTCTTTATTAAGCACCAACCCCAGTGAACTTGTTAGCTCTGTATAGTAAAATCACCCATTTTAAACAGGGGAATGTGCTAGTCCTGGCCCTTTATAATGAAGAAGCAAAGTGAGGGTTAAAACCACAGCTATCCAGTAATCCCACCTGTCAGTTCTCACTTTAATGAATAGACCCCCATGGGACAGATTCAATGGCCCATATAGTTTCTACGCTACTGCAGGAGAAAAAAAAATCCAGTAGTCACAGAGTTAATTCCCAGGGCACAGTCAAGCAGCATGAGCTAATTCTTCAACCTATGTACATGTTTAGTGCATATAACTTTGTACCGTCTCATATTTTGTAGCAATAATTCATATGAATTGCATATGATGGCTGGTGTGTCCCTTTTAATTGTAAAAATATTTTAACACATTAAAAACGGCTTGAAGACATTAAAAAAAACAAAGAAACCTTGTAATCCTGGCACCTTTTTAAGTTGTATATTATGGTATTTTATTAAGCTGTTTGTTTTTTTCTTTAATGCCCCTTTTGATACTTAGATGTATTTTGTTTGCAGTTATTAACATATGAATAATCATCATTATTATTGGTAATTATGAGTTACAAAGTTACATGTGCTAAACATGTACATAAAATGCATGGATTGATTCTACAGAATCCCGCGTATGTGTTCAGCCAAACACCTCTCCTGGTCCAAAGAGTGTACGCTTAGCCCAAACCACTAGACCTTGACTATCATACTGCCTTGTGGTAAATAATAGAATGACTCGCTGTTAATCACTCTGCAGGACATTCTGACTAATGAAAGTATAAGGAGGAAATCAAAGTATTAGGTCAGCGTGGTGTCTGCGCATTATAACAAAACTCACAAAAATGGCAACTTTCTGTCTGCAGATAAAGCAAAATTATAGGGGGAAAGTGAGATAAAACCAATGCTAGCCTACCTTACTGTATTTAATGCTCAAGGAGAAAAATGTTCTCACCAATGGGACTTGCCCATTAACGGAGCAAATTTCATCGTTTTTGATAATTAAGTCAATGGTGCAGTGGCCGGCTCAGATGATTGGGTAAGGAAGCGGTTAACACACTTTTGCTGGTATATAACTTACAATCGATCTTTTGCACTCAAAAAAGGTGACCTGCAGAGGTTTACAATGGCCTTCTTTCAGACACTGCTTAGGGGTCTTTCCTTCCTGCACAAACAGAAACACGGCAATAAATACACATTGAATCAGCAGTAAAACCACTGAAATTATTCAATATTTTTGTTACGGATCCTCCCATTTTGTTTTGCAGAATTATGTCTACTTGTGCGATAATTGTTTTTGTTTTCACAGATAAGGTACCTACACATTCTCCTACTGCCGTTTAATTTCCCATGGGAACTTTGAGTATACACAGATTCCCACTAGCTATGTGGGTCAAATACAGACTGTGTCCAATAAAGTTATCGTCAGGTTGCTACCTGCCCTTCCCAGCCAAATCGTCGGGGTATATTTCGAAGATGTGTCGGCTATGCTCCATGCACTAATGTCAAATGTCGATTCACGTCTCACATAACAGAAAGACAGCTATTCTTCGTAATATTTAAAAAATCTAGCATTCTTTCCAGTTATGACAGTCTTAGTTTTATCGATTATTATTTATCTATTAGAAACCTTATTAATCGTATGCACGCATGGACACAGAACACAGGGTTTGACAGCAGATAAGAACCATTGGGGCATCTACTGTGCCCGTAATGCCCAGGGTTGGTAGTTAAATGTAAATCATGCAAATGCTGCCTTCCTCTGGACACTGGATTTATTCTTACAGTCATAATACCCCAATTGCGTATAATTGTTATTACAAGTCATGCACAGTAGTTGCAAGAGCCACATATACAGCATACTTTACAGCTCTTCATTGTAACAGCAGGTGAGGGGAAAGACATTAATTTTTTTTTTTTTTTATAGTTGTATGTAGAAGGCTGTATTTCCAGTGATCAACTAAACAAACATCCAACAATATTATAGGATAGTCCCAAGAATTGTTCATGTATATTAATTTTCTGCAAATATAATTTCTCCTTTATCTCCAGGGAACAATCTATATCGATTCCTAAAGAAATATCATGAATAACACTCATAACTCTTTGTCATCATGCCTGGACCAAGCCTGTTAAATAGGCTCACATACCATTTGCAGTAATAAGATGCATCTTGGTGCGGTACCAACGTCAGCTACCATTGGAATGTTTTAGAAGCAAGCATACACACGCAAGCCACACAACAAAACAGCCCTTTACGTCATGGTCTAACAGCTTTTTATTATTTAACAAATAGAACTCAGACTGAAACTACTGTTGAAACAAAGAAAAAAAGCTGAGTTATGCTTTAAGTTGGGTTTGTAAAGGAGGTCAGCGAGTGTTTAGTTGCTCGTTTACCTTTACTACCACTTTGAAGAGTAAATAGACCCCCAAACAAGTTGATAGACCCCTTTTTAGATCACTGTTATCCTTTAAACAGGGATGGTATGTTCGAAAAATGCATGTGTCATCAATTTTCAATCCAATTCCCATAGTCAGAATTTTAGCTATTATGTTCATTTGCATACAGTTGGCTACTCCATAAATACAGTCTGTTTAGTTTGAGATTCAGTGAAATAAGTAACTGTACCCAGACCAGAACAACATCAAATGATAATAAAGAGATTAAAATGAACAAAACATCATTTAATGTTTGAAAGGAATAGACAAAAATGTGCACAAATATTTTTTTTAAAAATCTTCTATTGCCCACATGGCTAAGAATTTGTCCTAGGATTAGATAGTCGCTAAAATCTGGGTACTTTGACACAGAGGTGGGTTAAGCGATTTATGGCCATAAAGTGCAATGTAATCTCAATTTTTAAATAGTATTTGTTAAGTGTGCGCCGATTCCTTGCTTTGCAACAACTTGCCATTAGCATGTGCAAAGGAACCCAGCAGTCAAAACGGATGAGCTATAAACCATTAGCAATAAATGTATACCCAGCTGCAACGGGCAATGCAGAGGGGGTGCTGATCCTGATCTATTGCTGAAACGCTCCTGGGATAACAGGGGGCAATGAACAGATATTTATCATTTATACATCACTTGACCTACTCATAGGGCTGGAGTCCAGTGGATAAACTGCATATAATGGGAATCTAAGTGTTCTTTTCATCTCCAGCAACCAATGAAACATAAGATCACTAGACTTCGCATTATACACGGAAACTACAATGTGTTTAACTGCTCATCTGATACACAAGCTAGCCCAGTGTATATTGGGTCCACTCGCAAAATGTCCTGTATACCTATATACACCTGATACGTATATAACCCAATGCCAGGTTCTGGATCAGCAGGCTGTGTTACTACATAGAGGGGTTGATAAGTTAAAGCACAGCCCACTTAAAGATTAACACTACTGGGTAGTCTCCGTCACAGTTCTATCAATGGCGTCCTCTATTAAAGGGTAAATGGAGTATCGCTTTGGCTGCGTACTATAGCCGCACCTGCAGCACGCAGGCACTTTTCAGCAGACATTCCTTGAGATCCTCCTTGACTCCAGCACACGGCTGCGTATCCTCCTCCTTGTCTTCGTAGTACCTCGGCATGGCTACCTTCCAACTTCTACGGTCCGAGACAAGCTGTCACTACCTCACAAAAACCCTTCTAAGGACAGCGCCATCTTGCTTCTACACTGCTTCCGGCGCACGCTTAATACGAACATCTGTTGCGCTAGCCTATGTAATAACAGCCCCAAAAAACAAAAATATTTACAAATTGCGTCACGCCCCAATCTCAAATCCAATGCTCGTAAACTTTCGCCGCAGGTTACACTGCTATAGCGCCCCTTTACTCGGTATCCCGTATGTTTGCAAACAAACGTAATTGACGGCATATCACATAAGAACAAGAAAACTACACCTCCCTATATGCATTGCGCTTCCGGTTTCCGGGCTCGTGATGTCACGAGGCGCTACGTGTTCGGGGCTGTGTTGCAGGAAGTTGGGGCTGTCCGGGGGTTCGGAGCGGCGTAGGTAAGCTTCAGAGCTCGGTTCTGATTTGACAGCTAAAGTCCATTTCGTATTATTATTATTAATACTAATAATATTATTATATCACGGTTTAATATGTACAAGGAGAAATACTACAAGACGGTGATTGCGATTAATAGCATACCTGGGGGGCTTCAGCCTTTTATTGTAGGCCACACAACCTGAAGCTGAGCGTTTGATATTGTACTATGATGTCATCCCAGTGGGTGCCTGCGTCACCAATTTAGCACTTTAAAATCTATGTTTTTTTATATACAGATCATTTAATTTGGAATATATTTACCTCGTCGTGATTTCGTTTGGTATTATAGATTCTGTAGGATAAGCAATGAAAGGGTTGAAGCCTTTCAGAGTCATCTGTGTTTAAAGCTCTGGTATGTGCTTATAATTTAATGACGCTTTAAGGACAGATATCACATAATCTGTCATCTGACTACTTATTTACTCTCCCCTTACTCTCTTATTGTGTTACTTCTGTGGAGATCTGTGTCGCCATAGGAATGCACAACAAAGATCAAAATGATAAAAGGGTTTGTACCGTGTTAGCCGGTGAGAAAACAGGAGAAAAGTATAGTTAAAATGATACCTTGATTTACTGGCTAAATTGATCTTGAAAGCTCGCAACAAAGATCAGGGACAGTACAAAAGGATATCCCAGCGGGGCAGGTAGATGGGCTTTATGTCCCTAACTAACAGCATTTATATGTCTGATGGCAGTGTTATTGGGCACATTTCCAACTCTTATTTGGGGTCCGAACTTTACTTTTTGGTCTCTCTGAGTTTATTAGTACATGACTGCTTTTCCTATGTGATAATCACAGCGTTCGCAGAAGTAAAGCTTCCAATTGTCAGTTTTTTTACGGTGCTCTAACTAGACCATTCCACGTCCCTTTATGGGATTCAAATTATTGGTGAAAAAATTATTTATATATATATAATATAATATGTGTGTGTGTGTGTATGTATATGTGTATATATATATATATATATATATATATATATATATATATATATATATATATATATATATATATATAATCATTCTAGAAGTCTTGTCTTGTTACAAATTCTTACAATTTCTGATTTCTTTTTTTCCCTCCCCAGTCCAAAATGCTGCCAACCACCACTGCTCGTTCTCAAGGCAATGGCACATTAAGCTCTGGAGACGCAGCGAGGCACACGGCAGGAGCCAAGCGGTACAAATACATAAGGCGTCTCTTCCACGTCAGGCATATGGACTTTGACTTTGCCGTTTGGCAAATGCTGTATCTTTTTACCTCGCCACAGAGAGTCTACAGAAATTTTCACTACAGAAAGCAAACAAAGGACCAATGGGCAAGAGACGATCCTGCATTTTTAGTACTGCTGAGCATCTGGTTGTGTGGTACGTCAGTGTAAATTATTAGCACCTTGACATTACTCTGTTATAATTTTTTTTTATTTCATGCGTGTGGTTATATTTTCATTTTACCTACGTACGTGGTTCAGTGGACTGATTCTGACACAAACATACCGTATTGACTCGATTATAGGCCGCACCAGATAATAGGCTGCACCCTTAAAGTTTGGTGCTATTTTAAAAAACCCTTTATTTTTAAAGAAAAAATACACAAGTGGAATGGTAAAACAGTATTTTATCTAATGAACAGGAATACATGTGTTTTAACATTTTTGGTATCAATTATGGAGTTAGCATATGTTATATATACCGTATTTGCCCGAATATAGGCCACGCTTTCCCCCCACACTTTGTTGGGGTGCGGCCTGTAATCGGGGATTAGCGCAGGAATGCACAATTCGTATTGCACGCAGCAGAGTTAGGATCCAGATCCCCCGCAGTGCTGCAAGGGAGCATGATCCTACTCTCCGGCAGCCGTGGACGTCTACGCGATGCGCTGAGACAGCCTCCCCTGCCAGCACTTTCCACGGGGGGAGTGCCGGCACGGGAGGTTGTCTAAGCGCATCGCTCAGACCTTCACTGGCTGCGGCGATGCACGTAACCATCCTCCGCTGCCGGCACGTCTGCTCGATGTGCTTTAATGATATCACTTGCCGGGACTTCCCGGCACCGGAAGTTGTCTACGCGTATAGTGCAGATGTCCCCCACCGGCCCCGCTAGACACCTGGGAGGCTACATTGGTAAGTCTGGGGGGTGGGTGCATATCTGGGGGGAAGCAGAGTGGCAGCATATCTGGGGGCAGAGGGGCATATCTATAAGTAAGGTGCATTAAAATGGCTATTGGTTTTCTGTTTGTATGTAACATATGTTGACTAACTGCATAATAGATACCAAAAATGTTAAAATACAGTGTGTTAGTTAGAATACTGTTTTACTATTCCACTAATGTGTATTTTTTCAAAAACTCTAAATTTTTTCTAAAAAAGCACCTAACTTTTAGGGTGCGGCCTATAATCGAGCCAATACGGTACAAACAGAAATTTGGAAAACCAATAGCCATTTTAAGCCCCCCCCCCTTAATTCAGAATGCACCTTACTTATAGATATGCCACTCTGCCCCCCCCAGATATGCTTTATGCTCCCCAGATATGCCACTCTGCCCCAGATATGCTTCATGCCCCTCCCACCCCGATATGAAGTGCAGTAGCGACAGCAGCGGAAGTTGTCTGCGAGCATCGCACAGATGTTCACCACCTGCCAGAGAGGAGGATACAGGTCTCCAGCAGCGCTGCGGGGGATTCTCCTCTCTGGCAGCCAGTGAACGTCTGCACAAAGCCCAGATAGTCTTATTACTGATGGCTAGTTTGGCTGCTTTAATTGACCACCTTGTATTTCATTTTTTCTTCTCCTTCGACTGCAACAGAACAGTTGCAGTATGCCGTAGGTGGGTGAACTGGAGCCCAATACTTGGTTCCTTCCAACTTGTAAAAAGCAGATTACGTTTGTTTTTTGGCCTTGTGTGGACTGTGCCGTGTAATAAAATGTTTGTCTTTTTTCCAGTGTCCACAATCGGGTTTGGATTTGTCCTGGATATGGGATTCTTTCAGATGCTGAAACTGCTGCTCTGGGTTGTGTTTATTGACTGCATAGGAGTGGGACTGCTGACATCAACATTAATGTGGTATGCATACAGAATTTTGGAATTATTTCAATTATTAAAAAAAAATCCTTTTATGATTGACTAATATTGTATAACTGCATTGTTATATTTTAACATGTGCCCATGAGTAGCCTTGCCACCTTGGGAATGAATAGTCATGCCAGGTATAGCTTTCCACCACAGAGCAGAGGTGCAAAAGTTTAATTGGACCTTTGCGCTAAGGCCTACCCAATGTGAATGACAATCACAGGTTATCGGTGAATGATGAGTGAGGGTTACGAGAGTTGGGTACAGGGTGGAAAGGAGATTAAGGGACTGGTGGGTATGGAGCAGGATAGGACATTGGGACGTTAAGGGTTTGATGAGTATGGAGTGAAAGGCAGATTGTGATGTTGAGGGAAATATGGATGTGGGGATGGAGGGAGATTGTAACATTGAGAGGTATGGAAGGAGCAGGCTGATGATTGCGACGTAAGGAAAATGTGGGTGTGTGGCTGGGCAAAGTTCATGAGGATAAGGCAAAGGTATGCGTGGGCCAAGATGGAGATTGCAATGGATAGGGAGAAGCAGGTATGGTGAAGGACAGATATTGTGATGTCAAGGAAGAGACTGGAATGGGGTTGGAAGGAGAGAGAAGGAGAAAAAAGGAAGAGGGGAGATTCACGGACATGTTCCTTTAATGGCACATATGCTAATAATTATTTTTTATGTTTTATTTTAATCTTTGTCAGATATAACTCTTTATTTTTCACTTTTTTTTAAGAAGACTCCCCCTTTCTTCTTCTCACTCTTGCAGCCATACATGCCTACAAATCTTGATTGCATCCCTACATTCCTGATGTACAAGTCGTTTTCAACGTGTATTAATGTTATTGTTAGTTTTATATATAATTGTTAATTCTCACACTCCCCTTCTACCTATAGTAATAATAATAATATATCTGCATTGATGAGTTCATCTTTTGAGATGGCTAGCTAACTCTGCCTGCTTTCAGCTTCATTTAGTTTGCACTTATTACAACAAGTTTCTCTTTAACTTACCCTTTATTACTGGGATAAATGTGGATGAATACCAGCAAAGTGCCTGAGACCAGATTGTAACAATTAAATGAAAGTAAAAGAGCATAATAATTGCCATGTTTCCCGCCAACACAATAAACTAAGATACAGTTTGTATTGATTTTCTATGTTTATTAAAGCCATAACCATCGGGCTGGTCAAAACCTAGCTCAGTTATTGACACACTGAAACCCCGTCTGTTCATCTATCCTTGTGGTGGCCACGTTAGATCACGATCATTTTCAATGAATTTTTGTATTTTAAAATTTTTTTTAAGAGGGACGTCTCATAGAAAAATACTCGTTGTTCTCGTTGAACATAAAATACTGTGTATGATAATGTAGACTACCACTTACAGAAACCTTGTTTTGTGTCAAAACATCCTTTATCTGCAGGCCTGGAGCCCGCCATCGTTGCCTGTCCTGGTATTTTGGGTGACTTTCTCTGCTTAAACACCACACTGAGCTAATTCTTTACGGCAATGCTAATAGAGTCTGTTCCTTTGTGGACTTTCATTAGTCCGACTGGGTGATTAAGACTGATCCATTCCATTGTTCGACGATGCAGTATGATGAGGAGTCGGGATATTTGTCTAGTGGATAACTGAGCTAAAATTCATAACAATGGCTTATATACAGCTGCCTAAAAGCATAAAATTATGCAAAAACTGTTTTATGAAATAAACAAAACAGCACAAACATATTGGAAATGCCTAAAATGACTTTCTTTTCCTTTTGGTTTTCTTGTATTCTTATGATTTGTGTCATCGCGTAGTTGATTAATTGTTTTTGATTTTGTAAATCAGGTTTGTTTCGAATAAGTACATGGTGAGGCACCAGGGAAAGGATTATGAAGTGGAGTGGGGCTATGCCTTTGATGTGCATCTTAATGCCTTTTACCCACTGCTGGTGATCCTGCACTTCATCCAGCTGTTTTTCATCAATCGTAAGTAAACCAACCCTTGCAACATAAAATGCCCTTTGTAACGCTATTAAGCTTTTTTGTATAAATAATTTTTAAATGTTTTTTTTCTGCAGATGTCATCCTTTCACAATGGTTCATTGGCTACTTTGTTGGGAACACCCTGTGGCTCATTGCAATTGGATATTACATCTATATCACATTCCTTGGATACAGTAGTAAGAAAAGTTTTTTTCCGTTTAAGGTCTTAAGTTACTTTTATCGGTGTTGTCTGTTTTTTTTTTGGGGGGGGGGCTCCAAAAGGCAATCGGATTTTCTCCTTGGATCAAGAAGCTCTAAAATATTAATTATATTTCTAGCCCTGTATGTCATGCCTTTCTAAAATATCCAGACCCCTTTTGAAGGCATCTAATGTATTTGATAACACCACCTCCATTGGCAGTGAATTCCATACCTTTATTGCCCTTTCTGTAAAGAATCCCTTCCTTTGAAGTTATTCCTTTTACATCTGCTCAGGAGCTCATTACATACATTATTATATATACCTATCACATTATTTATATCGCCATTGTGCTATGAAAGACTGATATTACAAATGGCTGCCTATTTGTAATATAAAAATGTAGAGAAATGCTCATTGCTTATGCAAACAGCCCTGAGACTGGTTCATGTTGATTATATTGAGTGCCAAGAGGGTTATCTACTGATAAAACTTACCATTTGCATTACGCTAAAAGAGTTTCTCCAACAACTGAAAGATTCCTGCTATATACTCAGTCTATTTAAAAGAAAGATAGAATACAACATAAAGAAACTCCTTATTGGTTGAAGAAATACAAATCAATGGTTGTATATATAACCATTGTATTGTGTGTATATATAATCTGATTTCAATTCAAATCTTTGCCAGGAGCAATGATGTCTAGTAGAAGGATCTTAGCTTTAGTGTAAATGGCTGATTTATGATTATATATATATATATATATATAATAATTTCCCACACTTTAAATACACCTTACCATTCAAACATTTGGGGTCACTTAGCTGTTTTCATGGAAAACAAGGAATTTCTAGCTGTGTAACATACCTGCAAAGTGTTTTCTTTGCAGGCTCGTTTACTTGGATTAGCAAACAACGTGCCATTGGAACACAGGAGTGATAAAGGGCCTCTGTACATATATGAAAATATTCCATTAAAAATCAGCCGTTTCCAGCTACAATAGTCATTTACAACATTAACAACTACGCTGTATTTCTGATCCACTTAACTTTATTTTAATGGGCAAAAATTGCTTTTATTTAAAAAAAAAAACAAAAAAAAAAACAAGGACATTTCCAAGTGACCCCAAATAGTAGTGTATTACTATATAGGGAAAGTATATAAGTGCAAAGCTGCGTATTTAAAACTTCTATCACAATGGCATCCATGTAACAAAATTCAAACCAGTAGTTTGGGAGGAAGCCATTCTCGATACGATTGTCTACTTGTGACCAGATAGCCAGGTTGATGCTTTGGTTCTTTCTTGTTTTGTTATTGATTTAAAGTTTCTTCTTTCCCTTTTAGCTCTGCCTGTTCTGAAGAACACAGTGGTCCTTCTGTACCCGTTTGCCGTGTTAATTCTGCTTTACATTCTCTCGCTGGCCTTGGGATGGAACTTCACAGCCATGCTTTGTTCCTTTTATAAATACAGAGTAAACTAAGTCGAACTGTTTAAGCTATTGTTTTTGTACAGACTGTAAATACATTATTGTAGATAAACGTTTTGATTTGAACTGTTTTTTGTTTTCTTTGTGTATTTTTTTTTGTTCTTATAATTTAGCACTTCTAAAAAGCCTCAACAAATCACAAGTGTTTTTTTGTTGATATATGGTAAATAGCATTGTTTCCTATTGTTGGCTATTACAACTTTAATAATAATTTGCAGTTTACTTAGGACCAGGACTCATGGGTTACGTTACTTTTAATGGATTTATAATATATATATTTTTTATTTTTGTAAACAGTATAAAAGCCCTCTGCATTAAATTATAGATGGGGTAGGTGAGTGGTTTAAAAGCTATTTCCATAGAGCACTGCAGAGTGAAATGGACTCATAAGATAGCGTGGGTGTCCCAGACATCCTTAATATTCATTTTTTTGGTTCATTATTTGTGTGAAAAATATTGCTATAAATAGAGACAACTAATAATTATATCTATGTTGCTAAGAAAAAATACCAGTAAAATATAGCTTATTTTTAATTATTTTTTAACTTTAAGACAGAAATGCCATATTTCAAGGAGGCCACAATTTGCTTTATACAAAGGACACCGTTCCGTGACGTGCCTGGCACGCCAATTGTCATTAAGGGGTTAATATATTTTTTGGTACTTTGGTCAACTCAACTACTTTATCAATTATCATACCAAAAATATGCATCTTGTATGGGTACAGTAAAAATGAAAAAGGGGAATCATAACTAAATAAAATGTATTGTAAAACATGAAAAAAGCATGGAGTGCAAAGTACTCTCAGGGACAGCATATCCAGAAAGTTCCCAGGTATGTATATAAGATTAAATAAAATATATCTATATTAATAAAAATACATGGCTAGATGGGAGTCATAAAGGGTCTCTGCCATAAACAGAATGTCTTATGGTACCACATGAGGCATGAGCACATACGCTCTAACCCATGTGAAGTACCACGTCTACTGGGCCGCTGGGCAGGGTAAGAAACAAAAACTACAACTCCCGTGATGCTCGGTGAGTGCACGAGGACTTTACTTTCAGAACAGCTAGCAAGCTACCTGTTGGGCGCCATTCCTGTTGGATATGAAGGACCATATTGCATTTGTGCCTCAATGACAAGTTACAAAATAATACAAAATCAATACTTACAATAGTCCACAAATTCCTCTATTACAAGAAAAGAAACCATCCAAAAACATCAAATTCGTATTGGCCAGCTTTTAATAACAAAAGATCCAGTTTTCATATGAGGCATATACATTTGCTACGATATAAAATACTATGCAATATTAGCTGCCACAGTCAGAACTGAATATATACACCAAACCCTAATGCTATATGGCAGACACCAGTTGGGGAGAAAAAAAACTTTAAAAATCAACGCAATTACAAGGACAAAATAAATATGTGGATAGTTAAATTTGTTCTGCATAGCTGAATAGATGAAACAGATGAGACAAACTGATAATTTGCTTAAAAATATCACCTGTCAAATATTTCAATATAAACATATATGAATATATATATATATATATAGTTATCTATATTACGCCATGTGTAGGCATTTCATAATTTAGAACTCAAATATAGACGACGGTGTTGCACATCATACAGAATGCAATACCAATATAAACAGGATTTAAATTGGAATCTTAAGAGGGAAGTAGACTTAATATTTATTCTGCGGAATATTAGTGGGCCCGATACATTTTGCGGGGGAACGAATGTCATGTGACATTGCTACTGCTACTGATAGGCTGTTGCCATTTAAAACGGAAACATTTTTGTGTTGGTTTTATGGGATGTAAGGAATACAATTGCCAAATCTGCTAGGGTTAATTTGATTATTATGAGAGATTGTTCAATTAATGTTTTGTCCAAATGGAACAGCCCTTTCAACATACAAACACAGAATGTGACAGCAGATAAGAACCATTTAGCCCGTCTGGTCTGCCCATTATTCCTGATGTAAAGACTCGGACCTTAATCACTCTTTGGGCTTGGCTTTGATTCAGGATAGCTTCATGCCTATCGCATGCATTACATTCTATCACTGTATTAACCTCTACTACTTCTACAGGGAGGCTGTTCCACCTATTTACTACCCTCTCTGAAAAGCAAAGACTTGCCTACATTACATGTAATCCCAGTGCTGTACAGCACAGGAAAGCAACATTAGGCAAAAATGTCAAAAATTGTGCTTGCAGCATATTATGTGTAATCAGAAAGAATTACAAGCCATCACACATACCTATTAGTATTGGGTAATTTTGGTGTAGAATTGCAAAAAAAAATACACAACTATTTAGAAAGTAAATGCCCTCCCCTCCAAAGTCTCACCTTCCTTCTTATTGATTTTAGGAATAGTATTGGGGTATTGCCACACTGCACACATTTATTGGATTTAAGGCAAACTTCCTGTTGAAAGGTTTTGGGTTTTTTTTTTTCTGCGCTTTGTAAATAAAATCAAACACAAGTGATTTGCAATTATCACAATCCCTGTGATGCGCTCTTTTTATGTGATCATTAATATATGCATAATAAAAAGAGAGAGCACATCATATAAAACATTAAGCATTCTGCAGCACACAACGGTACTATCATTAAAATAAATATATTTATTAGCTGGCTGTGAGTGTACGTACTATGTGTACATCTATATCTCTATATACATCATCAGATAGGTATATGCTCTTCCCTGATAATCTAGAAAATCTGTGTAAGTAATAAAATAAAATAGAATTTTAACATTTCCTTCCTGCATAATACGCATCTGCTTGTTTTCTTTCCTCTTGGAATGTATACGCATATCATGTTAAGATAGAAGCTTAATACGGATTGTAGAATAGTTTGTGCGGAAGATAATAGGTTGTTCTTGTGCCAGATGGGCTGTTTAGATATTTGATACGGTCTGGTCAAGAAAAAAAAAAAAACATACCTACGACCTTCTTGGCTACAGTAGATAACACAGAGGTAGAATTGAAACAAAATTACAAGAGCGAACAAAATTAAGGTGCATGCACACAGAGCAAACAGGCGGTGAGGACATGTAAGGAGTGTCCGGACCGGGACGGCATTTCAAAGTCTTTCTCTGGTCATATCAGTCACCTTGAATTTTTTTGATATGGATCTGTAAAGCAGAAAACAAATAATATGAAAAGTACAATACGTCAACGTGTTTGGCATCCACAAATAAAATGTAATGCTAATAATAATTGCCGTTAATAGCTATACTGACCTCGTTAAGAATGACCCAAACGGCTGAATTCTGTAAAACTGAAAGCCGAAAAACTGAAATGGGGTTCAGACTCGGGTCTACCACTCCTTCTGCAGTCCCATCTTCAAATTTACCTTGAAATAAATAAAGCAGATATTCTCAACTTCTGGCAGCCACAAACACAGGTAAAAAGTAATTACTTTAAGTACTTAAGTATGAATTCATCATTGGTGAGGCCGTTTGGGGCAGTAGATTGTGTTTTTAAGAGTCAGGAGCAGGTGTTCATAGACATGCCCACACACGTGGATCCAAGCTCCTACCTGCAGAGGGCATTTCGGCCCCTGTGACGGCGGGCTTCTGTTCAGGAGATCCTGACGTAGTAACTCTGAGCTTTGCCTTGAACCTTACAAGCAGACAGCCATGCAGCTTCCACTGCAGTAAATAAAAAGCTCCTCCTGCCATCACTAATCATACACCAGCAATAGAGTCTGTCCCCGTCTCTACAAATACTCCTGCTGTTGAAGAGGGACCCCATGCATGAAGTGAGCCTCTGCGTCACCCACCCAAGTACTGAGGTCCTTCTGCACAGTGCAGGCAAATATATACATTACAAAGGTAAGCGGCACTTAGGGGCCCTTTGGTACCATTGGGCCCTGAGCAAATAACCCTTTTGCCCCATTATTTATCCACCCCTCCGTAGAACACTGTAATACACTCAACACTCTCAAAACATTATGAACTCCCAGAAGAGAGACATCAGGAGAGGAAAGAGCGATATAGGGATTTTAATCCTAAATTAGGAAACTTGGAATGTATGGGGAAGGATTTTTCAAGTGATGGGATTGTAAAATCCCGCTCTACCTCCGTAGGTGCTATTTCCTTACCTTACCATTAGAGGGGGCTACGTTCATTCAAAACCGCAAACCTCTACCATAGAGCATTACAACTACAGTATTTTTATTTTACTAAAATATGCCTTCAAAAACATTATTCCCTAGCATGACTTCATTACAGCAGTTTGTAATAGCAGCTTATTTATAAAACCACCAGGTATTACACCTACGATGTCACCTTACACTTCACAGTTTGTAGGGCTTGTAGCAGAGAGCTACCACAGTCAGAACATTTATAAAGACTATATACCAATGAAAATGCAATATTCTAGGGGTTTATTCACTAAAGGTAAAGAATTACTGCCATATGATCCAAAAGCAGGCATAGGTTGTCACCATAGAAACAAAAGAAAAGAGGTTTTTGTGTTGTTGAGTTATTAAAACTTGGCACGGATGACTAAAAGAAATATGATATGATCTGTTTACTCATGATGATAAGAGAACAGCACCTTTAGGCTTCAGGGAAGTTCTAACCCAAACACGCCGTTTCTCTGCTACTCGGCAGCTCGAGTAGAGTCTTTCAACTTAAATGAGGTTCCTCTTGAGTTCAGCTTCTTATAAGAACTTTCAGTTCCCAGGCGTTGCTGTCCATTGGACCAGGGACTGCACCAAGTTTCATTTGTGACATGGCAAAGTGACATCACATGAGTCTTTGTGTCTACATCTTACATTTTCTGTGGCTCAGCCACTAAAACATGGTACGGGATGCAGTACTGCAAATTTCCAGCTGCATTTTCACTTGTTTGCTATACTTTCTATTTCTAATCCCCGGGGGGACATCACAAGCCATCTGTCTCCCAATTATCGAGGATGATGTGTAGCTTGTTGCAGAAGTCGACATTAACAAAGCCGGTAACGCTCTCCCGATAGCACCATATTATTGTGTACCACCATCGCAAACATATATTTGCCCTTAATGGGTCAAATACAAAAAAATATATATATTGTGGTATTGATAAATATGTCATGTTAGCATAGCTCCTTTTGAGATATGCCTTAATATGTTAATAAGTGTTGGCTGTGATCTGGTTTTTATTTATTTTTTTTAAGAGGATTACCATATAATAAATTGACTTCTTAATACGAAATACACGCTTTCCTGAAGATACTTCTTTTTACCTGCTTTGAATACTGAGGTTTCAGACAGAGAGGCATTATCGTTTGATGATCATAATCTTACAGAAAGATGGCAACATTAACTTTCTTGTACGACACTTAGACATAATGCTCACAAAGCTTGCTTTCATGCAGAGTTTATAGTCACGGACCGATAAAGCCTGGTTGAAGTAGACAATTTGTAAATCCAAGGTAATTACATTAAAACACAGTGATTACATTATATTAGTGAAATGCAGATTTTTTTTTGTTTGTTTTTGGAAGGCAAATTAGTTAAAAATTGGTTAAAAATAGAAGTATACAACATATGAGAATAAATGACCATGGCATACAAAGAAGAATCAATATAATGCATTATATACCTTTATTCCAGAAATATACGTACTGCCCCACGTAGCCTCACCAATAAATAATGCATATTAACCCCTTCTCTACAGAGGGTATTTCTTACCCCAAAAACTAGAGTGCTTTTTTTATGTTTGTTTAGCTGATTCCTCTTTTTCATTTTTAATGTACCCATGCAAATTAAATATCTGTTTTTCAAGGACTTTCTTTGATACCATGTTTAGATACACAATCCTATGAATGAAACAAAAAAGACACTTTCTATGATTTACCTAAAGTACCTAAATAGTTGTCTTGAGTTTGGAAAAGCCTTATATGTATTGCATTCCCATATCTTTGTGACAATCGCAGGGCAAATAGAAGGTTTGTAACAGTAAATAACACTCAGGTATGTAGTTTATGTAGTAAAAATCCTGAGTATTTCACTGGGTACTTGGTGTACAGCCGTTTGGCCACCAATCCAAATGTAGCTATTCTTAATTTTTTTTATATGTTTTTCCCCAAAATGCTTTCACCTTGGTTACATATTTTTTGTGCAGAAAATGTGCAAGCGCTCAAAAATTCACCAAAATGCATTTCCAGATTACAGGAATACCCCACGTGTATATGTTATTGTATGGTTTTTGGCTCATCTCACTATGGGACAATATACAACACAGGGCAGGTGCACATAAAAGAAATAGGTAAACGCCAAAATACACCGTGCATTTGCAAGAGAACAAAAATGATCATTTAAAGGGGACACTTAGCTATAAAATGCATGACCCATATCATGGTTGTGGTGTACCTTTAAATGATGATTATATGTAAATTATTAATTAGTATGAATTATTATGTGAACACTCTCATTACTATTCTTCTCATGCTCTGTCATTCAATTACAATTGCCAATGATAAAATCAGTTTCTTCCCCATTGAAATTAAATTGATCAGCCACAAAATATCTTACCTATTCTAAAGAAGCCATCTGGTAATTGCCTGTCTTTGGTATTCTTTGTTAGCGCCAAATTATCTTTCTGGGGAAAAAAAATTAGAAAAGTTGCAATGGAACCTGTTCTTCCTTCTCACTAACCTACTTAAATGCTGCATAACATACAAGCAATTATTATCAGAGATCATAATATTACACGAGTACACTAATTATAACCGAATGCTCCCTACACTTCACCTCCTTTACATGGCCGGCAAACAATGGATGAACATCCATGCTCTCATACTGTTTTCATTTGACATGTAGCAGTGATTTTCTGTGCCTAAGAATCCTAACTTTTTCCATTTAACGCAATACTTTGGCTATTTTGTTTCATGACAACTTATTTAGCTTTCTACCCGCTGCTCTCCCATGCACACTTAAATTCCCATTTTACATTAAAAGAAACATTTCCAAAGATACTACTTAATGTGTGCAGGAAAATATCGTACCTTGAAAGGCAAGACCTCCACGCTTGTGTTAAATAACAAGTCTCCAGGGTGTTCAGGGTTTCCACTGTGAAATAAATACCTACGAGGAAAGCAAACAATTTATTTCAAGGAAAATTGTGTATTCATAGAAACATTCTGATCTATCCTCGTGGTTCACAGATAAAACAGAGAGATTGAAGGGAGTATCTGGCTAACACCGCAGTAACAATATTGCTCGAGGCTCAGTCACCACTACAACCAGCTGTCTATGCTTTCTACAAGCCTGATGATTACTATTCCATCTGTGATCTGCTACTTACTAAGCAAACCATAGACAGCTTGACAGACGTTCTCATACATACACATATACATACATATATATATATCACATATACATACGGTGCATTCAAGGCGCTCTACTACCAATCTTCAATGATGGCCATTGGCTTTCATGGTTTGTTACTATATTTATGGTTCACCAACTAGAGCAGTGGTGCTCAACTTCAGACATTAAGGGCTGCAAACAGGCTGCACATCCCAGCTCAAGCATGCTTCTTAATTAAAATTAAATTGTTTTCAGGCAAAGACACACATAATTCTTGGCGGTTTGTGGCCCCCGAACGGGATGCACTGAACTAGAGGCTTGCTTCCCAGATGTGTCCTACAAGGCTTTTGGGCCCATCCTACCAACTACCAAACAAAAAACCCACATATGTTGATATATTAGCATATTTTGAATGATGTAGGCTCTCTTTATTAAATAACTAGACACCAATCTACCAGCATGAAAGCTGCAACAACCCTGGAGCCCTTAACGCAAACTTCCCAGGCGGCCACAAAACTTACCAGTTGACGTACGATTCTCTATTCCAATCCTAGGAACAGACTTTGACTATCCATAGAGCCAAACATAATTCCTATATGTACTGTAGCAATAAATCTTCCAATGTATATTCATTTAATTTTTCACCTCAATAAGCTTTACTTCATGTTATTTACACACACTATTAGTCTACAGGCAATTGGTTTCTTGCAACAAAAATAAATTAAGTGAGGATGCTCGCGGTGCTTTGAAATTTGCAGCTGCCAGAGTAATTGCATATTTTAATCTTATAAAATTATATATATGCCCATTACTCCTTTCCATTTTTCTATTTACAAAAGCAGTCACACTTCTGTCACATTGAACAATAGCTCGAGAAAAGCACATCGCTTTCGAACCGCTAACGTCACTAATCATTCGCTTAAGGAAAACTGTTATTCATTTATATGCATATGAGATACAATAGATTGCATTGTATATGGTAAATTATGGGCTCTTTTTTTCCTTTAATCAATCATCTAGTATTGTACAAATGGTTATATACTGTATATTTGTGTATCAGAGCTTCCATGAGACGAATGCCAATTGATGATAATAAAGCTTGATTGTATGAGGTATGGAATCACAGATGCACACATTTAATTATATGACATCAGGGCATGGAGAAACTGCAAGTTTATACAATTCATTCTGCATCAAGATGTTATCAAAATGTGCAACCAACCACATAACACAATAGAAGGACAATATTTTAATTGATAACACTGAACGCACAGAAAGCTGGGCCAGGGACATTATAAGCATGTAATTTTACCCTTATCACCTTGTGGTGCCTTAAGTCAGAATGCAAGGATATGACATCATATCCTAGCGCACAGGATGTGATCCTCTGATCTACCTAACCAGGCCTATGATCCCTCCTGCCTGCAAAAACAGGACAATAGTGCCGCTTGCTGGAACAGGGAGATGGTTAGGATGTGTGGTTTTAAGATTTTTGTTGTTCCCAAAAAATGCTATTTCAAGGCACAGCAATGATATACTTTTAAGACTACATGAACCTCTAAACTAGCAGCATTTATAAGTTATGGTAAAAAGGGTGGGTGCCATATATATTTTAATAATAAAAAGCGTTGTTTTTTTAGTTATTTGTAATTTTCTCATATGTGTTAATAAATGAACCACCAACAAGTGTGTACAATATATATATATTTATAATTAATTTTTTATGTAAAAAAAAACTTTTTATCAATTACTAAATGATTCAATATAAATCTACATATGAAAAGGTATTAGTTTGGGCAATCATTTTGATTCTTGTGTGAAGGCACACATTTCTTTAAGATGTAATATCCTGGGAGAAGCAAGCCCAAGCAATAGCATAGGATTGCCCATTGAAGTGTTGTGGCATTTGTCAGCACTTAATAATTATGCATTTATAAGACAATTTGCTTATATACCGTATTACTTACACCTTACCATGCACCAAGAAACACAATTCTACACATACATCTGGCACAATAACCTATGAGCTTAATCCTTTAGCCTAAGTAGTAGCAATGTTTGTACAGCCGAAGACTAAAGCAGAGAAACATTGTGCTCAAGCAGCTATGACATTGTTTTTTTTCCTCCGGGTATCTCCTAAAATACAATTACAGCAATGTATCATTGCAGCAGCGTTCGGCCATCACACAACATGACACACTGACTTCAGTATTAGCAGACAACACAAAATGACTAACCTTTCTACATGCACGGGTTTGTCAAACTTAAAGAGGATGTAGTCTCCAGCCAGGGGTGTGATGGCCCAGAAGAAATCCTCCCCAAGATATGTCTTTTCCAACGTGTGACCTTGGTAAACTTTTAAAGATGTTGACACTTCAGCTGGTGGGTTCACATGGATTTTATGCAGTAACGGTTTCAGGAAGTCCTTATCCTATCCAGAGAAAACACAAAATACAGATATGGTTATTTTTTATGTTTTTACAAAAATTGTAAACATATTCTTTATATTTCTATCCCTCACAAAATGTCAGTGCTTGTTTAATTTGTTTGATGTGCTTGCTAAGCAAACACACAGTCCTTAGGCATGAAAATCTATTGCACACCAGACACAAAATGGTTTGAACTAAATCCGTAGGTTTTTTTTTTTTTTTACATTCACCCTCATTCAGGTTGTATCAATTTACCAACCATGGATCTGGAATCTCTATATACAGTGGCCTAGCAGCTGTCAAGAATGTTTAGATCAGCAGGTATGAGCCACCGGAGGAGGACATACAACTACACAAATAAGAACAGCAAGAAGGAAAAATATGGCACCTCAAAATGCAAACTTATTTTTTTATGGCATCAAACCCCTTGTTTACTTTTGCTACATTGATGGCATCTTCTTAACTTGCAGAGCTGGTAAAAAGTAGCTTGTAGCAGATTTAATCAATTCCACCATAATTTGCTCTCACCTTCAACTACTCTGCCACACACACACACATCACATTTTCTGGACATGACAATCTCCAAGAAAAACAGGACCAGACAGACTAACATTCCTTGCTCAATTATGACAGTTCCCTCCCTAAACACACAACACATTCAATAATATAAAGCCACGCATTACAAAACAGAACTTTGAAATCAAAGTTTCAGAATATTCTAAAATATGTGCATGGCGCCTCATGGACTTAAAGAAACGAAAATAGGCCATAATCTGGGAGTGAGCGTCTTGTCCTATTATTATATATTACAAATAGTAATAAAGACTCTTTGCGCTCCTAAGTTAATCAACGTTTGCTTGCTCCACCCAGAACTGAATATATATACAGGCCAAAGAATACACTTAGCACTTAACAGCACTTCCCTTTTATTGCCACTCATAACCCAAACGATTTCAACATAGTAAAAAACGTGGCTAGTTAGGGAGCCTTTTTGTTATTTTACACAGTTTTTACATTTTAAATAAAAAACAGACATATTTGTATTTATGAATGTATTTATGTATAATATATATATATATATACTGTATGTATACACATAAAATTAAGGTTCAACAAACATAAGGTTACCATCGTAAAAAAGTTCATTGTTATGGTGTAAAATACACTTGTCATAGGAATGGTTAACATTTACCTACCGTAAGCTTTTGTATTTTTCCTGCTAATGAAGAATGTAGACCAACATGTTGGAAAAGGGATGGCCTGAATCGGATTCGCAGATTCGATTTCTGTCTATCACAATGTTTCTTCAAAAAGAAAAGAAAACAGGAAAATAGAGAATTTTACTGACTGCAAAGCAGAACAACATTGCAGTAAATTTCCCTTTGAATCCGCTGCATGGATTGTCATTATATAAACATATATAAACAACTACAGGAAGGAGGGCAAGACATTTATCCCGGAGATTTCCTGGAACTGGTTTTCCACAAGACATTTAATCGTGTATGAAGGTCAATCATGGAGGACATGTTCTGAGACTGTGATAAATCAGTTGGTCCTGATGGCTCACCCCAGCGCAAGGACCACAAGGGTGCAGAAAAGCAATCGTGAGCCAAAAAAGGTGGAGGTAAACAAAAAAGTGTGTGTGTGTGTGTAAGTACCTTACTGCGTGTTAGTATGGTAGTATGTTAAGGTATGTGTTAGCATCCTTTCTGGGGGGAAAACACTTTCCTACATTTTTTGGCTGGTTTCTAGAATCAAACCATATTTGTTGACCTCTGTTTGACCAAAACATATGTGGACACCTATATGGGCTTCTTGGACATCCCATTCCAAAACAATGGGCATTAATATGAAGTTGTGTCTTCTTTGTGTCTATAATGGCCTCCATTCTTCTGGGAAGGCTCATCACAAGATGTTGGAGAGTGTTTCTGGGAAATTGTGAGCCATTGTGAAGTCAGGCACTGATGTTGGACGAGAAGGCCTGGCTCCGAATCTGCATTCCAGTTCATCCCAAAGGTGTTCAATGGGGTTGAGGTCAGGGCTCTGTGCGGGCCAGTCACACTCCTCTACACCAAACTCATCCGAACCTAGGTTCATCTATCAGAAGCGTGATTCATCATTTCAGAGAACACAATTTCACTGCTCCAGAGCCCGGTGGCTTTACACCATACCAACCAGCACTTGGTATTGTGTATAGTGATCTTCAGTTTGTGTGCAGTTGCTCAGCCACTGAAACCAATTCCATGAAGCTCCCTACGCACAGTGCTTGCCCAGGGGTTGCTTACAAAGGCAGTTTGTAGTGATATATCTAGCATGATAGAAATTTGACAAACCAATTTGCAGCAAAGGTGGCATCCTCTGGCAAGTTAAAGTCACTGAGCTCTTCAGTATGACCCATTCTACTGCCAATGTTTGTATATGGAGATGGCTCCCAATGCATTTCATTTTATACACCTGCTAGCAATGGATGTGGCTTAAGGGTGTCCATATACTTTTGGTCATATAGTGAATAAGCACACACACGTATGAAAGCAAATCAAATTAGAAAATGAACTGCTTTACAATATTACTTACAGCATCTTTTTCTGGGTTGCAGACTTTTACCCACAGTATATGATCCAAAAGCCAATCAATAGGCTTTTCCTTGTAGAACATAAAAATGAACTCAACAATCAGCGTAATATCCGGTGATTGGAACATTTTACCTGCAATAGTTAACAGGTATACAAATGTCAGTGTACATACACATGGTCAAGCATGATTAGAAAGAATACCTAATAAATGAGCTGAAACTACTGGAAACATCAATTCTATAATCCAGTGTAAAAAGGCAACCATGATAATTTTCTCAACTAAATATTAAGAATAATTCTCAAAAACAGGGAAAGTTCCATGGGAAAATGAATCTGATTTTGTACCAATAAACATTCTTTATCTGCAGACCTGTCAGTCACGTGATGTGATATTTTATGCTCAAACGCCACACTGAGCTGATTCTTTATGAAGTCCGTTCCTCCATACACATTCATTAGAATGGGTGATTGGGACTGAGCCATTGTATGAGCATGAGCAAGGAACCAAGGGTGTACAAACACATACAAATGGCTGGTATGCTTGTTGCCTGAAATTATTATGCAATTATTATCCAAACAAGTTAAAAATCATTCAGTGATATAAGTGAATGCCGGTGAAAAAAGATTTTTAATTTTCAAAGATGACATAAATCTTTAGACACGGTATCTCGGAATGAAAAAGAAACATGGATAATGTAATACTGCTACAAAGGGTAACCCGAGAGGCAACACACTCATGTGATCCGGAGAAATACAATGCTTTGTCTCATGGGCCGAGAATAATAGGAGTAGATCCTGCCTACGTATCTGGCACTGAATAAAGTGGTTTGTATAAACCTGCTTACCAATGAAACCTAGCTGAGAAAATTCCAGAATCATCCAATCTTCAGAGGATAGTTGTAGAGCAAAATTCTTTATTGTATTAAAATAACTCTGCTTGGCAACTATATCATCTTCAAGCTATTGGAAGAAAAATCAAGTTACATGCAGTGCATTGAGGTTTTACATTCAGACAAATATTCTTTTGAAACACGCAAACAGCTATTTGTGCAACAGAATGATGATTTCCTCTTAACATTAATACTTTGCTATCGTGCTTTTTCCTGGCAGACAGACAGGAAGATAAATTCTACCCCACCCTTGACCCAAGACAGACATACTCAGTGTTGGAAGGTTTCCCTTTTAATATTAGCCATGTGTCTCGATTTTCGTCCCATGTAGTGCTGACATCAGGATTGCATGTTACCAATAAACCCTGCCCTGCAGATCTACGATAGGAAACCTGGCTTCTCTCTTTCCTCATCTAACAGAATCAGCATCCTATACATGCAGACCGTTTTCTAGAGCTTTATGTTAGAGGGGATTTTTTCCTCCTTATACATGAGAATTACAATTAAGGGATCAACACTCTTAGAGAGCTCATTTCCTGGAATTTTCAGGAAATTAGGTGTATAAAGAAAGAACCGCCTCGTTTTCTGCAGCCATCTGATATATGATGCGCCCTTATGCCGTGAACGCACATCTCAGCCAATCAGCTGAAACCATATGCCAAATGACCAAACTTATGTTATTACTGCTGTCGTTAGAGAAGCTCATTTGAGTCAAAATCATTAAATGATCTAGATGAGATCCTGTTATTGGATGTAGGTCAAATTGGATTTCTCACAGGTGGATCACTGTTTGCAAGAAGACAGTGCTGGCTGCCTACAGAAAGTAGCTGGAAACTTTTACAGTACAAGCTGCTTCTTCATAATTCATCTATCATTGTTAAACAAAATAAAGTTGGTTTCCTCAAACAAGCTAGAATTGCTTTGGAAGTTTCACACTTTTATAATCTGCGTTTTCGTTATTTTCTAAAAAAGCAAAAAAGCAGATGACAAGTCATCTTATAAAAAACCACAACTTTTCATGGTTGCATACAGGCTTTGACCCTTCAATAAGCGCTGTATTTAATGTAAACCTGGTGCGCCACCCCAAAGCCTTAGCTCAACAAAGCCCAAAGTCTGATCATCAAAATGAAGATGCACACGAAGGCTCATGCACAATATACGCACAATGCATTCATCATGTAAGCAGAAGTAACCAATAGCAACATTTCCATAGCAACAAAATCTTTCGTTTATCAGAAATGTACCTGTAGGTAATAAATCCCCTTCCTCTGAGCATACATCATAAGAAAACAGTAATCTAAATTTTGCTTCGTTCGCCATCTGCAATCAAAATAAATATGAATAGGGATGCAAAATTCAATTTCGCAATTTCACACATAATTCTTTTTCTGTAGTGGGACACAGCTGGATTTACTTCCTGTGAATACTTGTGTAAACAGATACTTAGTATTGGCTTCTATTAAGGAACAAAGTTTGATATATATATACTGATGTATACTGTATATACACACACAAGTTTTCTAGAAAGAAACAAAAACAGGAAAAATACCTACCGTACTCTTTCCTTTGAGTCTCCAAAGGTCTCCTTTAAATTTGTGAGGTCAGGATAATACGTAGCTGGAGGCGAGATGACTTCCACTAAACCAGAGTTGATTTCAGTGGAGAATCTTATTGAGAGATAGGGACAAAGGGTGCAACAAGTGCATGAGATAAGCTGCAGCATATGACACGATTTTTCACAAAAAACTTAATGTAACAGGAAATGTAACAGTACTACCTTCCAGATTTATGCAGATGGTAAGTCATTAAACATGAAGATTATAATATTAGTGATCATTAGATCTACTGATAACATTTATTTATATAGCACCAGCAGATTCCGTAGCGCTGTTACAGTAGAGTCAGTAGAACATTTTAATGGCAAATAACAAAAGGAGAAGAAGCTGCTCTTGCGAGGTTACAATCTAGTCAGTGGTTGAGGGAAGGTGAAACAGTAGGAGAGGATGGCTTGGATGGGGATGAGTTGATAGAGTCTGGATGAGCTGTGGAGGTTGTTGGTCTTTCAGATGGCTTGATTAGGATGATGGTTGTGAGTGTTAGGAAGAAAGGTTGTACGTTTCTCAATAAAGCTTATTAGAGAGCTTTTGAAATTTGCATATGAGGGAGAAAATCTGACAGAACTGGGAAGGGAACTCTAGAGAAGGGTTACAGCACAGGTCAAATCCTGAACACAGGAGTGGGAAAAGAAAATTATTGTACAAGAGAGATGAGGGTCATGAGAGGAACGAAGAGGGTGGATAGGGGTGTATTCAGAAAGAACGGTAGAAATATATAGGGACGGTGCAGCTGTTAAGGACGATGTAGATCAGAAGTTTGAATTTGATTCTGAAAGGTATGTGGAGTCAGTGGAGCGATTGGCATTGTGGAGCAGCAGATGAGGAACAGTGACAGAAAAAGATTAGTCTAGCTGTAGTTTTGAGGACAGATTGGAGAAAGGAAAGGCAGGAGAGGAGGAAACCAGTTAGTAGGGAGTTGCAATAATCCAGGCGGAATATCACAAGGGAATGGATTAACATTCACATTAGTATTAGTTTCATATGAACTTACTCTTTTTCCAAGCTTCCGACTACACTGTGCACGTATTCAATGTCTGTCTATGGGGGGGAAAAAATGTCTTGAAACAAAATAACTTTGCAGATAGATAGATAGATAGATAGATAGATAGATAGATAGATAGATAGATAGATAGATAGATAGATTTATTATACACAATCTTGTGGTTAAGAATTTCACTAGCCCCGAACATCCACCACATCAACAATAAAGGGAAGTAGCTTGTCTAAACATCAAGGACTTCTTTGTAAAAGAAAATGTATTGTCTGGCATTATTTCAAACAATAAATTAGCATGTTCAGAACAAGAGAGAATAAACTTGAAGAAAAAGAAAGATATTAACTTACTGGAGAAATGAGAAATTACATAAGCGAACAAAAATTTGAGGAGGAGAACAATGTGACCAATAAGGAAAATACTTCCCATCATCCAGTGTTACAGTATGTTGAGGAACAGCATTAGGCAAATCTATAAACCCCACAAGATAAAACTCATGTACCAATAAGTAGGTGCTTTTTCCCTAAAACCTTCTCCCTCAATGTCTTTTTACATAAAGGTCTTTTACAGAAAGATAAAAAACAAATTGCTCCAAAACTTCCTTATTCAATTTTTTATTTTCAAGTTTGAAAATATTAGAGGTTAATAAATGGACAAACCATCTCAAAATGAGCTAGATATAACTACCCTAAAAGCATCTGCAAACAAACTTTGGAAGCAAAACCCTATGAGTTCCACAATAAAACATTTGTATCTAAAACTACACGTTAGATTCCAGATTTTACCACAGTTTCAACGTTATTTAAATCTTATTCTTTCATGAGTTGCTTCTCCAACATCATTTTAGCAAACATCCAAGTATAACACCCATGTTAGAACACTAGTTCATGGTGCTTGTCTGAAGCAAACCCTTCCATTTTAAATATTTGTGTTCCACAGTAAATGTTTAACAAGTTCCAGCTGGACTGATTAAAAATGCATGCCCACGCAGGACTGTTGGTTCAGGGGAAAAAAAACTAGCTTCCCTAATACCACTGTAAATTAAAATGAGACCTCGGTAACCGTATCAAACATTTGGGATACAAAATCCCAGGGCTATTATATTAACAATGCTTTTTTAAGCCCATTGTTAAGTTTGGATATTTAACTTGGCCTGATGACCACAAAGTGGAGTTACCACGGCGTAACTTTACGGAAAGATCAGGGCCAGGGAATTATGTAGCCCATACCTGCAAAATGAAAAAATCGTATACAATGTATATGTAGAAAAAGCCACCGTAGCGTAGCATGGAAGCAGCTAACTTCTTGTTCTCTGGAGCTCTAGGATTTTATTACAACCCTGGTATCTTAATTTTTGACCCAATGTTAATTTGCTGATTGTTGTTGATCGGCTGCCTTTGAAGAACAGCAGTTCTTCAAAGGCAGCCCATCGAAAGAAGGCGCCCCATCAAGAGAAAGAAATCGAAATTCTTGCAATCTACCATGGTTTACTTAAGGGCCATTAAAATTGTTGTACTAAGCAAATTAAACACAACAACTCAAAGGTTATGTGATGCCAAGGTCAGCTTGGTACATTGAACTTAACTTTAAGATCATCTAAAATATAATTACACAAGTAAAAATCTATGGGAATTAAAAGCAAGATGTACAGAATTAAAAATTAAATTAATAAATAATAATTGTGTCTTGGTGGTATGTCTGAATTAAACAAAACAAGTTTGGTTTGATGAAGTTACCTCTCCGACGAAGACTATTATAACACAGTCTAGTTTTTCTTCTGGGGACAGCTTATCAATCAGAGAGTGTAGAGTCTCAGTCAAGTAAGACTTAACTTTCCTTTTGACAGTCGGAACTCCCATAACAATGGACACTGCAATAAAAAGTCATATACAGTTATACTGGAGGTCCGTTTCGTATATATGGGCCACATAGTATTGCAGACTGGCACTAGGTTTGCCTCTTCATAGGCAACCTAGATAACACCCCATGGGGTTCTGCCATCAGGCTTCTCTTATGTTAACAAGTAATGGGTGCTGGACACATAGCTTCCCATGGTGTTTGTAACCCTATAGCTGACTCTGACTGGAACATACAGTATAAAGAGGTGATGTGTGGACATGTTGATATCTAGGGGAATCTTGAGTTAATCTACCACATGTTGGTGGTATTTTCTGCTAATTTGATACCTAGCTCTTTGAGGTTCCAGCTCACGGAAATAAATGAGTCATGAAGAAAACGCTGCCCAAATACTTCACCAGTCCTCAAAAAACTCACAAATACACCAACTGTTAATATTCAGAATTAGAGGCCGCAAAGTCACTTTGTGCCAGTAGTTCAATGGACAAAATAAGACAATTTCTGTATATTAATAAGAAATTCTCATCAATTAATTATTGAAGAGCTTTTTTATACACATATAGCATATGCTTATAAATTATACACATATAGCATATGCGTATCAATTAGCACGTACATGAAAAAAATGTATGGTATAGTGTCTTTAAGATTTATGAATAACAATTATTACATATTCTCTTTCAAGGGGCGTAGGTCCAACGTTCCATAGAGAAGATGGCCGTTAAAGATTAAAAACAAAAGGCTAAATTGTTTTGGATTTCCAAGGATTTGGAAACCCTTGCTCAAAGAATACCGGTTGTGTCCCTGAGGACTTACCTCCTGTTCTTCCAAGGCCAACCTGCACAGCAGGTTGAAGACTCCCATCGTGATTTAATAAGTGAGGCATGTGGTAATATATGTTTGGCACTTGTAGAGCTTTTCTGCTAGTTAAATCCTTTAATAATTTCTGAGTTTCATCTGCAAGGAAGTAACAATACAGAGTTCAGTATAGACATAGTACTTGTACAGACAAGTACTGTATGACACCCATGCTTTAGGGTTTTGTAAGAGAGAGGTGTATTCACTCAACCAGGCCTTTTTTTCAGGAGTTTGAGATGTTTCATCTCATTGATTTGACAATGAAGTCAGCTTTTCTGTAAGAAGTTTACTGTGTCTGACAGCCTCACTAAGGAAGAATAAATATTAAAGTACTCTATGAGCACAGGACCTCTCAATTATAATATACATTCTGACCCACAAGTGCATGCTTCCACTAATTTAGTTGGGAGTACTTTACTGCCACCGATTGGCTGCTTTAAGTCAATCAGTTGCAAGAATAGTCAGATCATGAAGAAGGAGAGCATCTTAAACAGCAGGGCTGCATCTTCTGAGTACTTTAGTATGCATTCTTCTATATTTTACTGTCTCTTTTATAGACCACTTATTATTTGATGTTACCGTCAGCTGCCTTGTTACCTGAAAACATCCAAACCATGTTGTGATTGTGAGTCCATATCACTCAAAGACTTCTATAAGTCGCTTCTGAATACCCTCAATTAACATTTAGTTTCTCGGTTTCACTTCTGGTGTTGGAGAAAAACTTTTTGGTCCATATGAAGGCCTTTTTTTTTGCAAAAGGGAATGTGGTTTTAACTCAATCCACTATTATTTACCAAGGGGCCAACTAGCAAGTTTCTCCAGCAAAAAGAGTGAGTATAAGGAGATTTTAAAGAAATCTTGCCGATTACATTATACAAGGACAGCCAAGATCTTCTTGTAGCAAAGGCTTAGAGGTTGGACCTTCATAATGTATAGTGAAGTCAATGAGCTGGGAAACGCAACTCTCCTGCAAACTCTCCGGTTGACTCTTACTTTAGCGAATAAAACAATTAATAATAATAATACAATATATATTTTCTGAATAAAGGTTGTTGCAAAATCTAACAAACTTTACCTTTCTGCAAGAAGAAACTTCTTTAAGGCTCAAAAACATCTGACTGCAGTACATCAAAAAATGTTTTCTAATATAATCTTGGTGATTACTTTATCGGATAGCTACATGAATTGAACCCCCTCCCCTCCCCACTCAGTAATAAAACTAAACCCTGTGTAAGGAAAAGACTTAACATGTACTGTGCTCTATATTTGTATATGTCTATAGGGAATTTCTCCTGTGCATCACAACAAAACCACCGGCCTGTGTATAATCCAACATGTGCAAAGTGACTACATCCTGTTTCGCAGCATATTCCCTATTCAGAATGTCAACACGCTCCTTATTTCTTTCAAAAGAAGTCACAGACCACAACCATAATGTGGTCATTTTGATACAGCTGGGAAAATAGTACGCTATTCTTTTAATAATAAAAAAAACCCTGTACACAACTCTATTGTGCGCAGGCTCTGTAGGTTGCTATGCTACAGAACGAAATGCCATTAAATTCAATTTTTTTACCTGCTCCATGCTGCGCGGTAAGCAAAGCATGTACCACAGGCCCTAGGGCCTGCATGAATATCATTGAGACCAAGGTTTGGGGCCTTTTCTTATCAGACTGTAGTGAGATAACAGTGTCTAGTCAGGAACTCTTTGACCTCACTAAGGTAAATACCACATTAAGTGCTGAAGACGCTAGGTCATCGTATCAGCCGCCCACGCTCAGTCTTTTATTTTACCGGAAAAATTACTTAGTGCATCTCTGCTTCCGTTTGCCTCAGATACCGCTTTCCGGAACTGCTCCAGAATTGCATGAAGTTCAGCGGAGCGTTGCAGGGTTCTATGTTCCGCAATACGTAGACGTTCTTTCAAAGCATGAAATTCCCGCTGGTACGCAATCAACTTCTCTGCATGAAATAAAAAAAAAAAAGGTAATGGACAATTCACAAAAAAAAAAATTATCTACAAGTCCCCATGAATTATAGCAACTAGAACCGCAAGGTTGAATTTTAGTTCTTTCTTTGATTCCCACACTTGCTACGCATTCTATTTCATTTTTCGACTGATGACACCTCATCATGTGGAAAATTCTCAACCACTGGTGTGTTTTCCAAGCACTAAAACGTGTTGTAAAAACAGGAGTTTTAGCTCATTAAATAAAATCTTTACAAAGGGGGCCTTGATCAACAAGTTGCCCCATGGTGTATGTGTGTGTAAATGCTTGCTGGTGTATCACAGAAATTATACTCTCCATAATTAGGTTTAATTGAGTAACTTTTTTCCTGGCGTTCTTTACCTCTGCAACAATAACTATAATTAATCTTACAGATATCCTAATGAAAAAAGACCTACAGGTTCAACTGGTTGTGTAGAGTCGTTAAGCACGACCTTAATCGAACTCTTTAATAATACAGCTTTGCCCATTGCTCAAGAAAATGCTGATCTACGTCGATCCTTAGAGTGGAAAATAAAATCTTTCTGGCTACCTTTGTGCACCTAGAAATTGAATGATTATGTGACTATTAAATAATAACTCTCAACATTTGGTTATGGGAAAGGAAATAGTAATAACGACAACACATTAAGTATAAAAATAATGTAAAAAAACCCAAGTGTACTGCTTATCCCAAACAATCATAGTGGGCAATATTACAAATTGCTGAGCAGCTTTTTTTTTTCTTTTAAAGACCCCAATGATAAAGCTCCATTGGTCACGATTCAGAAGAATACAATCAGCTGTATAACATGGGGATTTTTTGTGAACTGTGGTGTAAGGGGGTGTTCAGGTACTAATTGGGGTGCTAGACGTCAATATGATATCATGTCGCTCTCAAGTAGTCTGTGTGTCTAGTCACCTGGCTGGTTAAGTTTTATTATACCCGGGGACCCTCAGGTTTTGACCTGAAGTCTCCATGTGCTTGAAGTTTTTTTTTTATGTTGGTGAAACCAGATACAACCTGTCTGAATACAATTGTTTCCCCCAAATAAAGAGGACAATCTGATTTTCAGTGGATTATTTATGCTGAAATAACAAGACCTGAAACTTTTTCCAAACCACATAGTGCATTATAAATTATACAGTCACTCTGCAATGCCCCAGACTCTACAAACACCTCAAACATATACAAAAAAAGTTCTATTTTACAATCACCCATCGTTTACAAGAGGACCCTCTGAAAGTAAGGAGGGGATTACTCTGCCATAATCATGAGCACAAACTGGTACAATCATTCCAATGCAATAACTTAACACCTAAGAAGAGGAATTAAACTGATTCGGAGAACAGGATGTTCATATTGCTGCTCCTAATGTAATAAACATAAGGCGATACATATCAATTGCATATGTTAGTCTGTAAACTATATTAAACAGATCTGTTAACTATACAGAACATAAAATGTATGTTATTTTTATTAATGTAGTCTCCTCCCATTGTTTTCACATTTACACATGAATTTCATTTTAAAATCAAGTCCCGTACGTGATCTGGGTGCAGCTGCCAAAATTGCAATAAATAAACCTATGGGTTTGTCCTCGGCGATCAGGAAAATAAAGAAATAAAAAAGATATACAGGCCTGCTGTCGCCTAAAATAAACAGATCTGCAGTGTGGAAAATAGGATTTTGAGCTTGATTTCCCACAGTTAAAGGTCTCCCAACAAGCTTTATTTCAACTAGAAGAGACAGCATAAAATCTGATTATTTATTTAGTTATTTTATTTAGTTAGAGAACAAGTGAAGTATAAAGAAGGAAAAGGGTTTTGAAGGGTGGCCTTTAGGACAATAAATTTACAAGTGGACTACAGGCGTGGTGGAGACACATGGTATGGATCTGTAACCCATTCTGCCAACACTAACACACAATAACACAGAAAAGGCTAAATTATGTTATAATTCATCATTATTTTCACTTAGTTTTTTTTCTGTAGTTTGTGAGGCACCCTTTATTCACCCAACTCTAAAACTTGATCTTGATGTCTCCTGTCTAATCCATATTAACCTGGACCCTAAGTGCTGTGTATGTTAATGACATCCCATGCCCAGTGAAGCAGCCCATTCATTAAAGCTACAAGCTGTTTTGCTATCTAAAACGAGCTAATTTCAGCAGAAACCAAGATTAAAAAAAACAATGTTACTTGTGTTATTTTTATTATTTACATTTTTAATTTCTTTGGATTTGTATTTCCCAGCTCCACCTCTACCAAAGACATAACCAAGAAAACCTTCCATTACAAAGTTGGTACCTTGACCTGGCTCAAAGAGTCTTTAACAATGGACATTGATCTGCCATTATATAAAGCATCGGTAAGCTTACTTTTAAAGAGAGTCCTATGGTTCTGTACAATTCCAGCATCACTGACGGCAATAATTACTGGCAGAAACGTAAAAAAAAAAATGTTGCTATACCATATGAAAAGCTAATAAATAATACACTGTTATTAAAGGACCAATACTGGCAGGTTTCTCATTTCTTCCTTAAATAGTGAATAGACCCCAGTGGCAGTAGCAAATGACATGTACGCAAGAAAAACCATCAGTGTTTAGATACCACACACACGCCATTAGCTGCATGTGCATAAGTATACTGACGAATGCTTCCTGGTTGTAGTAGATGCTGCGGGGGGAGGAGTTAAACAAGAACTCTCTGTGAGTTCTGCTTGGCTTTTTGCAGTTGCATTTAGCTTGGACACACAAGCGAATCCTGAGCTGGGGCGAATCTCCTAAGTGACATCTCTAAGTGAGGAGTTACAAGCAAAGAAGGAGAGTATATTCATTACTATTGCAAGGGGAGCACTGTGTTTGTTTGTGGAGTGTTCAGTGTAAAGTTTTGTTGAAAAAAGAAAAACAAAAAAAGGGGTTAAGGGCTATTTCAGGTGTGTTGCTAATTAAGTAACCTTCTCTGTGAGTTCTGCTTGGCTTTTTGCAGTTGCATTTAGCTTGGACACACAAGCGAATCCTGAGCTGGGGCGAATCTCCTAAGTGACATCTCTAAGTGAGGAGTTACAAGCAAAGAAGGAGTTAAAAAGCAAAAAGGAGGGGAAAGTATACATCCTTGTTATTCCATATATATTTATATATATTTTGCACCTTACTGTCTGTTTTTGCCAGTTATTTGAGCTATCCCCATTGCCAAGATGTCCTCCATGTTTGACAATGCGGTCAGGTGTACATCTTGCTCAATGTATGCAATCCTTGATCAGCGCTTCGAGGGTGCATATTGCTGTGCGAGATGTGTGCAGGTTGCTCATTTGGAAGCACAAATCCTGAGTCTAGAGGAGCAACTGGCAACACTGAGATCTATTGACAACTTGGAGAGGAGTCTGCTGCTCACTGAGCAAGCTCTCTCGCGGGTAGAGGTGGGGGAGGATAGCGGGATGGAGGTACAGGACAGTCAGGCAGCTAGCTGGGTTACAGTTAGAAGGCGGGGTAGGGGGAAAAGCACCAGGGAGGCTAGTCCTGATCTAGCACACCCCAACAAGTTTGCCCGGTTGGCAGATGAGGGGGATGTTAGTTCAGAGTTAGCAATACTGCAGCAAGTCACTGCCTCTGACCTCCAGAGCGGTGTCTGCTCCAGTAAGGAGGGAAGGACGAGCACAGGGCAGGCCAGACAGGTGCTGGTAGTAGGGGACTCTATTATTAGGGGGACAGACAGGGCAATCTGTCACAAAGACCGGGATCGCCGAACAGTGTGTTGTCTGCCTGGCGCTCGAGTTCGGCACATCGCGGATCGGGTTGACAGATTACTGGGAGGGGCTGGAGAAGACCCAGCTGTCATGGTGCACATTGGCACCAATGACAAAGTAAGAGGTAGGCGGAGTGTCCTTAAAAATGATTTCAGGGACTTAGGTAGCAAGCTCAAGGCAAGGACCTCCAAGGTAGTATTTTCTGAAATATTACCTGTACCACGTGCCACACCAGAGAGGCAGCGGGAGATTAGGGAGCTAAACAAGTGGCTCAGAAGCTGGTGTAGGAAGGAGGGGTTTGGGTTCATGGAGAACTGGGCCGACTTCTCTGTCGGATACAGGCTCTACGGTAGGGACGGGCTGCACCTCAATGGGGAGGGTGCAGCTGTACTCGGGGAGAAGATGGCCAGAAGGGTGGAGGAGTGTTTAAACTAGGGAAAGGGGGGGAGGGAAACTACAATATAGAAGGGGAAGATAGTATAGATAGAGAGCTGGGGCATATAAATGTACCTGGGGGTGGAGCGGAGGGAGGGGTTAGAATAGTTAATAGGGATAGGCTTGATAGGAGAAAAAACCATACACCTCTAAATTGTATGCTTACTAATGCCAGAAGTCTGACCAATAAAACTGGCGAACTGGAGTTAATAATGTCTGCAGAAAATTATGACATAGTGGGTATAACAGAGACATGGTTGGATGATAGCTATGACTGGGCGGTTAATATACAGGGTTATAGTCTATTCAGGAAGGATCGAAAAAAACGAAAAGGGGGAGGAGTTTGCCTTTATGTAAAGTCCAGCCTAAAGGCCACACTGCGGGAGAATATATGTGAGGGAAATGATGATGTGGAGTCATTATGGGTAGAAATATATGGAAAGAAAAATAATAAAATACTGATCGGGGTTTGCTATAAGCCACCAAATATAATTGAAGCAGCAGAAGATCAATTATTAAAGCAAATAAACAAGGCAGCAAATCACAATGAGGTGGTTATTATGGGGGACTTTAACTATCCCGACATAAACTGGGAAACCGAGACCTGTGAATCTCATAAAGGAAACCGCTTTCTGACTATAAGTAAAGATAATTATCTGTCCCAAATGGTACAGGACCCAACCAGAGGGGGCGCTCTACTGGACTTAATATTAACCAACAGACCTGACAGAGTAACTAATGTGCAGGTCAGAGGGCACCTAGGAAATAGTGATCACAATATAATACATTATAACTTGTCGTTCAATAAGGGAACTCTTAGAGGAGCCACAAGAACTATGAACTTTAGGAAGGCAAAGTTTGATCAACTAAGAGAAGCCCTTAACACTGTAAATTGGGAAAATGTCCTCAAAAACAAAAGCACAGATACTAAATGGGAGATTTTTCAAGATATCTTAAATTCTCACTGTGAAAAGTACATACCGTATGGGAATAAAAGTGTCAGGAGCAAGAGAAAACCAATGTGGATAAATAAAAATGTAAAGGTGGCAATAAATGGCAAAAAAAAGGCATTTAAGCTACTAAAACAGGAAGGCAGTGAGGAAGCACTAAGAAGCTATCGGGAAAAAAATAAAATATGTAAAAATCAGATAAAAGCAGCAAAAGTGGCGACAGAAAGACTCATTGCCAAAGAGAGTAAAACAAACCCCAAAATGTTCTTTAACTATATAAATAGTAAAAAGGTTAAAAATGAAAGCGTCGGCCCCTTAAAAAGTAATGAGGGAGACGTTATAGACGGGGATCAGGAAAAAGCGAATCTATTAAATATATTCTTCTCTGCTGTATTCACAGAGGAAAATGAAATGCCAGGTAATATACAGCAGGATGAGATAAATGCCCCAGTACATGTCGCCTGTCTAACCCAGGAAGAAGTGCAGTGCCGCCTAAAAAAAATCAAAATAGACAAATCACCAGGTCCAGATGGCATTCACCCCCGCGTTCTAAGGGAGTTAAGTAATGTAATAGACAGACCCCTATTTCTAATATTCAAGGACTCTATAGTGACCGGGTCTGTTCCCCAGGACTGGCGCATTGCAAATGTTGTGCCAATATTCAAAAAGGGGACAAAAAGTGACCCGGGGAATTATAGGCCTGTTAGTTTAACTTCTGTTGTATGTAAACTGTTTGAGGGTTTCCTAAGAGATGCTATTTTGGAGTATCTCAATGAAAATAAATGTATGACTCCATATCAGCATGGGTTTACAAGGGATCGGTCCTGTCAAACTAACCTGATCAGCTTTTATGAGGAGGTGAGCTCAAGACTGGATCGGGGAGAATCGCTGGATGTCGTATATCTTGATTTTTCCAAAGCATTTGATACGGTGCCACATAAAAGGCTGGTACATAAAATGAGAATGCTTGGGCTGGGGGAGAATGTGTGTATGTGGGTAAGTAACTGGCTCAGTGATAGGAAACAGAGGGTGGTTATTAATGGTACATACTCTGAGTGGGTGACTGTTACTAGTGGGGTACCACAGGGGTCAGTTTTGGGTCCTATTCTTTTTAATATATTTATTAATGACCTTGTAGAGGGATTGTATAGTAAAGTATCAATCTTTGCAGACGATACTAAGCTCTGTAGCGTGGTTAACACAATAGAGGACAGTGCACGATTACAAATGGATCTGCATAGGTTGGAGGCTTGGGCTGGGATGTGGCAGATGAGGTTCAACACGGATAAATGTAAGGTTATGCACATGGGGAAGAAAAATCCAGGCTGGGAATATGTATTAAATGGGAAAACACTGGGGACGACTGACATGGAAAAGGACTTAGGAGTCTTGGTTAACAGTAAATTTACCTGTAGCGACCAGTGTCGGGCAGCTGCTGCTAAGGCAAATAAAATCATGGGGTGCATCAAAAGGGGCATGGATGCCCATGACAAGGAAATAATTCTACCATTGTACAAGTCACTAGTCAGACCACACATGGAATACTGTGTACAGTACTGGGCACCAGTGTACAAGAAAGATATAGTGGAGCTGGAGAGGGTTCAAAGACGGGCAACCAGAGTAATAAGGGGAATGGAAGGACTGCAGTACCCAGAAAGATTATCAGAATTAGGGTTATTTAGTTTGGAGAAAAGACGGCTTAGGGGGGACTTAATAACTATGTATAAATATATAAGGGGGCAGTACAGAGATCACTCCCAGGACCTATTTATACCCAGGACTGTATCTATAACAAGGGGACATCCTCTACGGCTGGAGGAAAGAAGGTTTCTACACCAGCACAGACGGGGGTTCTTTACAGTAAGAGCGGTGAGACTATGGAACTCTCTGCCAGAGGAAGTGGTAATGGTAAACTCAATAAAAGAGTTTAAAAGGAGCTTGGACGTGTTTCTTGAAAGCAATAATATTACAAGTTATGGATATTAGATTAATAGGGACAGAACGTTGATCCAGGGATTTATTCTGATTGCCATATTTGGAGTCGGGAAGGAATTTTCCCCCTGGTATGGGGCAATTGGCATCTGCTTCATAAGGGTTTTTTGCCTTCCTCTGGATCAACACGGTAGGGACACAATATGTATATAGGTTGAACTTGATGGACTTTGGTCTTTTTTCAACCTTATGAACTATGTTACTATGTTACTATGTCTCATTTCCTAACGCTAGAAACTTACTGCCAATTTGCATGCAGTAAAATGCACTGGGGTTCATGTAAAAAAGGACTCTATGGAATATGATGGTGCTATATAAAATAATAAATACTACTTATAACAAATTATGTGAATTTAGCATGAAAATAGGGCTACAACAGAAAAGCAATGCCAGAAGCTAAGAAAATAGCATTATTTAATCAGTATTAGGTTGTGGCAAGTAAAAAAAAAAAAACATACATTTTTTTCTTTTAATTTCCATTACCTTGACATGAGATATTCAGCCAAAAATGGGGTACCCTGGCTATGGCACACACGGAAAGCTTGGGAGAGGACTACTTTACTGGAAATGTGAATGGAAGGTGTTTTTTTCTGTTTTACAAGTTAAAATACAACCCCTATTAAAGGCATGAAGATTTAGCAGTTGAAAGAAATATTTTTTTTTTGTAAAGCACTACAGTTCTTCTTATGAAAACATAAGGCTGAAAGGAAGCCATTATTCAACTCGCATCAATAGATTGATTCATGTAAAATTCTGGCATGTTTGCATTTCAAGTATGAAAACACACGCTCTTAGAAGGAAATGTATTTACTGTAGAATGCAGTCAGCTCGCCTAAACGACAGCACAGGGTATCACATACATACTCATCCAGCTGGACTTATTACACACAAAAGAAGGCTTTCTACTCCCTCCTACACTCACAAAATCCACTTGGAAAGGAACTTCGTTTTAAAAATAGATGGTTGTTTGATGAAAAATTCAAAATCCAATGTTCTACAGAAACATTACAATATTTAACATTTCTGTTTCAAGAAAAAAAAGGGCTTTCAAATGTTTCCTCTTAAATGACTTATGGTAAACGGTCTAGATCCCAATCTGTGTATTTTGAAACATTAATATATAAACAGGATTTTATTGTTTACAAGGATATGTTAAAGAAACAATGCATGAAGCCCAGCATGTCCCAAACAAGCCTCCCAAAAGTATCTGATAAAATTAATGAAATCGGTCATAGATCAAACAAATCTCATGTGGTGCCAAACACAAAGGCTGCTGGCCACATATAACCCTTAAAAACACAACCTTGGGTTGATGGCACCCATGCTATGTTTCACTATAGCTAATGAAGCCATGTGGGTTGCATGCTTGTGTGAGTGCCTGTCTGAGTGTTTTTAGTTGTCTTCTTAAGTAGATATCTGGGTACTCTACTGGTCTGACCCGGAGTCTCCGTGTGTGAAGTTCTGCTTCCCTGGGTCTACGGATAAGTTTCTTCTTTCCCCAGCAGGATAGCAGCGTTTGGCTCCCCTTTTCCCTCCCCACCCACAAAGGGCTGTCTGGGGCTAGCCCCACCCTTTCACAAAGCCACTCCCCCTTTGGAAAGAAGAGCTCTCAGTAGCCTGAGGTATGCTTACGTATCTGAATCTGTGAGTTATGTTCTTGTGTGAGTTCTTTTGGCCAATTGTTGATAGTTGTGAAGTTGTGTAGGACTCTGCGTGAACACTGTGAGTTGTGCGAGTGATCTTACATGAATGATTGTTGTGACTTGTGCAAGCCCCTGAGTGCTGGGAGTTAATACATGTTCTTATAGAGCCCCTGAAGATTCCATGACACTCTTACTATAGCGTGAAAATTAATAATAACACTAAAAATGGAGAAAATACAGTACAAATGGACAATAATGTTAACACATTTTAAGATATAATGGTACATAAGGAGATGAGGGCCATTCTCTTGGGAATTTACAATTTACTAGGAGTTGAGGGGGAACGTTTATGAGAGGATAATGTGATTGAAGGGAGGACAATGAGGAGAAGAAACCTGAGATATTGCAGTTGCCCATTATACTCCTCACGTGACATAAAGAATCCAAGAACAGATTTTATACAGCCACTTGATAGAAAGAGGAGAACCAGACTGTGCACAGGACCCCCCAGCAAAAACACATGAAGTGATACAGCATACTACATTAACTACATTTAATCAAGAAGGCTTCTTTTTAGTCACAATACTCAGCTTCCTTTTGCATCATTTCCAGAATTATACTGATGTGAGAGATTACCTTTGCACTCTTGCCAGACACCATTAGCATGTAAGGCTGCCAAGGGGTTTAATTCACTAGCCCTATAGACAGGGAAAAACAGATAAAGTATACCTTATAATTAACACACAACAGGATCTTTGACTTCAGGAGAGGTGCGTACGCCATAACATTTCGCACTCAAATGCTGTGCAGAACGAGAAGTGGATCATTATTTGGGCTGCTATTTCATAAAAAGGCTGTGCAAGCTCATTGAATGTGCTACACAAATCCTGAGTAATTTGCAAAGTACATCGTAGGAGGATGAATACTGTATTATATTGAGATAAAAATTTTAAAGGATAAAAGCATTATTAAAATTTAACTGCCAGGCGTAAACGAGAAGGCAGCAGCTATCACAGCACAAACCGATAGAAAATTCACTCCAAACTAGTCTTACTAGTGCAATCGCCTTCACTCTGCCAGTATGATGGAGGGTGACATATCTATGAAGTATGGTGAGTACCAGACAAAAACTAGCAGATATAAGCTAAGATTTTACAAAAAAACATTTTTATCCACCTATTGCAACCCACACGATCTGGGGTGAGAGAAATGTTGAATTATCTACACACTGGGGCATCCTGCTGGGCTTCAAATACCCACACTTCAAATAGTCCTGGTGGCCTATTCTAGACCAGTAGGTGGACTTCTAAGTAACTAATTGTATGTTTTTGCATTTACTTTAAGTCTAAATTAATTTCAGTGCTTTACCAAGTACTTTATCAATCTCAATCTGTTTAAACTACACCGGTACCTTTGGTACTCTATACACAGCAATGTAGACCTGACAGGTGCAAGAATCAGGGGGCTCCTGGCAAACAACGGCAGTTGCTGGTGAAGCCCCCCAGCTCAACGTCTGGCTATGCCCAAGACTAAACTGTGGGCCCAATATGTGTTTTATATTGCGGCTAGTTGATATTGAGCAACTAAAATCTTGAACAGCCAAGGCATATTGTTGTACCGAGACAATATTCTTTCCTGAACGCAACTATTTTTTTCCAATCACGTGACAGAATTATTCTATCACACGCAGAACCCTGAATAAACAAATACTCCAAAAGACAACTATATAACAAAGACTCCAAGGACCACTTTGTAGCTAGGAAAGTTCAGTCTGTAACTAAACTGTTATTCTGTCATCACACAACTTTCCATTTGTGTTTGTCTGTAACGGGAGCTAATGCTTTCTGGTTTCTCCTTTAAGTGACCTTCCCACTCAACCCATACTGCGAGGGATCTCATACCTAAAGCACTTCAAATAGTGATTCTTACTTTAGCTCTATTACGGTCGGAAGGAATGTCTAGAAGGAAGAATTTAAAATACAGCCTCGTAGCTTGACTGCTTACTACTGGCAGAATAAGAACAAGGCATGTAAGTATTGAATCAAAGAACAAAGACCCTTTAAATGTTACAAGAGTTAAAGGTAACGGATATCCTAGAGTGGAAGAAATTGTGATCTGTGAACAGATATTTTAGCATGAGATGGTTCGTACTCTATTCATATGTAATAGCCAGATGTTCAAGTCTTAATTCATATTAAGTATATATTGGGGGAAGGGGAGGCAAAAGCCAAAACAAAAAATGATTTCAGATCAAAAAGGAAAATCTGGGAAGCTGCAAACCCCATACGAGAACCTCAGACAAAGCAGAGAGATCCACGCGTGAAACAGGCAAAGAAACAGACTGCAAGAGACGAGCATCTGTTGTGTCCATTTCCAGATTTCTGTGGATCCAAGCTTCTGACCGAGAGCTCTGCACCTGGCCTGTCAGCTGGGACGAGGATTGTATGTCATCAAACGGGCATGACGGGTAAACTTGCAGAAGGATACCGCACGATGACGCCTAGAAATCAATCTGTTTCGGTCAACTTGCTTATCTATTTATTCAAACATAAGAATTGTGAGTGCAAAATGCAGTTGAGGTATCCAATCCATTATATATAAAAAAAAAAGGATTAGCTTTATAATAAAAACACATGAACTAAACGCTCACGGAAAAAATCCTTGCGTTCGCCAACGACTTGGTGCAAGGATTATCTGTAGTGTGGACCACGCTATAAACCTGGACTTTTAGGACTTGCAGAAATAACGGTTAGCAAGGAAACGGGTAAAGAAGCACCACTATTACACCACTTTAATACAGTTGAGTGGTTTTAAGGTGACAAGCACACTGTCAGTAAGCGCACCTTTTGTTTTCTCAGTAATAGCAGAATCGTGTAAATTGCTTGCTTTTCCATCTTTTCAGTGTTTACACGCGACTTTCTCTTTTACCGATGAAAAGCTCTGCATGTGTTATTTCTGGGTATTTATCTTTCCCTCTCTTACGCTCTCCTTTTCTCCCACTCCCCAGACTTCATGCAGGGCTATTAAAAAGGAAGGTTCTGAAGGGCGCAGGGCTTGTGTCATTTACACCATTGCCTGATATGCTTAGCTTGTAATATAGCCCTGCAAAGTGCATATCTACATATCTAAACTGAATTATCTCAGTTCTCTTCAAAATCTGTTTGACGTGATTAAAAAGAACAGTATCATTTCCTTTATCGACCTATAGTTACAGAACGTTGAGCAGTCAATTAACTCATCACACACTTTCAGTGTCATATAATTAGCGGTTAAGCTGCCTGCTGAGTACGCTTCATTAGCTGATGTTGCTGGATCATGCGACCCGTCTCTACGAGACACTGTGTCGCTCACAATAAAATAGATATAAAAAAAAAAAAAAAAAAATATATATATATATATATATAAATGCTAAGGATGAAAAACTTCCTTTCTAACCTATAGTGGATACATACTTCTGGCTGGTTGTCACGGGTCCTTGTTCCTGTTCGGTACGATACATCAAGAGACATAAGTATAAGCTTAAAATGAACAGAAATTAACCTGGAATTACCTTCCATGTAACCTCAGGGTCTGAAATGTTTTTCTTTGCTACCTAATTTTCTCTCCTTTAGCTGCCAGGCATATTTTGCAGAAAATGTACAGTAATTTGCCTTTTTTTTTTTCTGAAGGTTGCAAATTGCATACCATGTATCCTGGCTGCACGGGTGTTATTCACAGAAAGACTCCCTCTCAAAGCATGTTGGGAGTTGTCATGCACATTAGCTGTCGAGCAGGTACAAGCAACCTGTCAGTCCATATGTTGGGAAATAAAGCTCACGCATACTATAAAATAGATTAGCATGGTGGGGTTTGTTACAGGGTGTCTACTTTTCCTTTCCTGTGGGGGTTGTCACAAAGTGTTGCTCAAATATCCAAAAAGAAGGTCCTTTCATACCGGCCAACATTTCAGATGATCAGAGAGGAGCATGTTTGTTTTAGGGAGCGTGGTTAATGGCATGTCGGGCAGGGCTTTAACGACTCATTGATAGGTAACAATGCAAGGCATTTAGAAGGAAAATAGGAGTACAATATTTTATTGACACTGTAAATCAGTATGTCACAGGTTCATGGCGCAATATTAAACTTCTGGAGAATATTTTTATTATAATACCATCAAATGTAATGGGTTATTGTAGGATCGGTCTTATGTTAGAACATTCCACCAGCTTTTATTTTATCCTGTTGGTATTAGCGTTTGCTACCATGGGATCATTTTCTCGCCTTGGGTGCATTGGGTATTCCAGCCAACTCACTTACCTTTGCCATTCTGCCAGGCCGTGTACCAGGACAGGCTGAGGAAACAAGTGATAAATGCGAGGGCAGTGGCCACAGTTCCATTTCGGAGCCTCATTTCATTGCACCATCACATTGGTTCAAGGTGTCTCTTTTCTCAGTTTTAATACTGGAAAAATACAATTTGTAATCCTGTGTCACGCTACGGGCAGATCAACATCGGTGCCGATTAGGCTGGGCGTCCACATTTACATAAACCACCATGATCTTTCTCTTCATACTTCGTGCACAGCTACTTTCCTTTCACCCTGTTGCCATACAAGAAAACAAAAAGAGACAGGATGTGACCCAAATGCTGTAGTTTCCCAAGAGATCACTTCAATGAATAATCAAAATACATAGGAAACATCTTGTAAGAAACGGCCTTATAGGAGCCTAACAGAAAAATAAAATACGGGGGGGGGTTATATAACACATACACTTCTGGAGCAATCACCATAGCAACCACTGGAATGATCCTGATGATTGCTCCATTTTTAACAATTTGCACCAGAACTATTCTTACGTGTTCTCTGATGTGCATATAAATTGGTATGTAAGATATATACATTGCACATAAAACTACATTAGAGGTACAGTTGGGGTTTGGTATGGCCGTGGTAGATGCTATCTGCATCAAAAGCTAATAATTCGTTTAAGATCAGCTTAAGGTTTCCACGTGATTTCTGCCCGTCAAAGCACTTCATGTCACTATAGTGCTGATGTGCTTGTTTCATCTCTTCCCTTGCAGTAGAAAACACTACAGGCCCCTGCAGGAGAATACAAGACATTGTATAGCCAGCAGCTCGGGATTATAGTATTATGAGAATCAGAGATACAGAGAGATAATTGCATTCACAGCGGATAGAGCAAAGAGTACACCGTCAACACCCGTTATATTCTCCAGAACCAAGAACACGAGCAAACAGATACCGAACAAGCAGATGAAAAAAGGAAGGCACAGTGTCCCCTAGGTCACTACTGGCCAGCTTTTAAATGCAGATGGCCGTCATTAGAAGAGCACATATGGGCTGGCTCAATAACAATGAAGTGAATGGATTTTCGAGTACAATCAGATCACATTCTCATCTCCATTCCTGATTAGCCAATATTTTAGTGTGCAGAAAATGTTGATCTATAGCCTGTACATAACACCCCCCCCCCCCCATTTAAAAGTTATATAATGTGCAGTCACCAGACAGGTTCCAAAAGGGCAATATTATACTTTGTTTCTCATGGGGGTAGTAACCTTTTATGTTCGTTTGATAATTGAGTGAAAAACAAAATATATGATTGACTTGCTATGTATCATTGTATCACTTTCTTTCCTGCACAGCCATAGATCCCTGGATCCTCTCCCTTATGCATCCTTCTAGCCACCAGACCATGTTCTTGCAAAAGTACCATCACCAACAGTGTTACAACCCTACAAGTGTCTGAACAACTCACTGCTTTCTCCAGCCCCTTCACAGATGGCTTTAGGTGAACCCATTCAGTGCCTATTGTTCCACTGACATGAGCACATCTACCAGAGCTTGTCAGCCATCCCCACATCACCTCCGAGGTCACACCAGGGGACGAATGATGCATCACTCCAACCTCTCTGTGCAGCTACAGGAAACCCACGCAGAGCAGCCCAGGGCCAGAGCAGTGACACAGAATGCTGTGCAGGGTACTGGAAAGACTGACAGGTCATGAAGCAGATCCTGACTCTCTCTGCACACTGCAAATGCCCCTAGGCGCCCTGCATCAGTGCCTGCCCGGAGCCACAGAAGGCAGGACTATCTAGCACAGACAGATGCAGGGTCCTCTCCTCACTGGCCTCTTACATGGCAGTCGGGATCACCATCCCATGCTGGAGCTTTCCTCCTGAAGTCACAGCTCGTACCGTTCAATGATCCTCGGATCCCGACTCGGTGTCTGACAACTTCAATGAGCGGCACTCCCGGTTTCCTCTTATGCTTATGACACCGAGCAGAGATCGATGTTCCATTCTAGAAGCCCCATGCTGCGTGCGCAATGCTGCCCTCAGTACGACAATCCGTCCAGCTGCTTCTCCACCGTTCTCCCACCTATAGGGATAACGAACACACCTCCTTCGCGCCGCACCCCCTGTCGCCTCCCCACCAATCATACGCTAGTAGGGGCGGGGACAGTAACTAAGAAACGCGGGATGCTCACTTGCTAGCTTGAGACTCTGGGAGCGTGGCGGATTGCGAGGCTCCGCCCTGCGGGGGCGTGTTAAACTCAAACTGGTCCTCGGTCCCAGACTGGTCCAGGCGGTAACGCGCGTTAAAGCGGGGAATAGTTTCCTCTAACAATCCTGATTGGTTCATTACTCATCAGCGCTTAACAACCGCTTATACGTTGTGTTATTTTGCAACACGGGTTTGGGTTATAGCAACAATATTCTTTAATTTGTAAGAAAATATTTTCACTCAGCTTTCACCTCTACTGCCGAGAAAATAATGATTAATTAAGTAGTTAATTCTTTACTGAGGGTGTTTTGTGCCCAAACCACTTTTTCAACATTTTGTGCAATACGTTTCCTTAACCACCATTCTCCTGCACAAATTATACATAGTTTTTTCAAGGACAGATAGAGCTTTCTCTTGATAACATTTTTAGATGTATAGTTTTGACGTTTAGTATGAATAATACATTAAAATAATGACATTTTTAAAAAAAAAAACAAAACATTTTTTTCTAATATTTTACTGTGAAAATGGTCCCCAAAGCGGGTCACAAAATGTAACATGCGTTTTCTTGAAATTGTCTTATTTTATTTTGTGAGGCCTATGTTTTATTTGAGATTGTTTAGCAGCCCACCAGCCCAAAATACCCCCATAAAAGTATATATTTTTGGAGAGAATATATCCCAGTATTTCACTAGGAGCTTTTGGACACTTACCATACGTCTAGTTGGTCACCAATCTCTGGCAAAGGGAGCCATAACAATTTCTGTTGCTTTTCACCAAACTTTCCATGTTTCTTAGGATTGTTTGCACGGATTACATGAAACAGCACCAACATATATTCAGCTGCATCTCCAGATAACAGAAATACCCCACATGCATAGGTTTCTTTTTATGGGTTCTGTCAGTTACGAAGCACAACATGACTGTTCCCTTTTCCAAACTTTTGTGAGGCCTATGTCTCAATTTGGGACTATTTAGCATCCTTCCGGCTCAAAATACCCCCACAAAATGATGTAATTTTGGAGAGACAGGGTAGTTTTTTTTCGCCAAACTTTCCATGTTTTTTAGGATTGTTTGCACAGATTACATACAGCTGCTGAAAAACATAATAAAATGTGGCTGTAGTTTTTTTATTTTGTGGTTTTCATTATTGATTTTATTCGCAGGTGACTGGCTGTGCCATAGTGTCTGATCCCCTGAAAGCAAGGATCAGATGGTTTTGTATGTCAGCTGGCAACCTCTTTTTTTTTGCTTTACTTTTTATGGCATGGTAGCAGGCAGCCATTGTGATGATCACTGATCATTTTTTAAACTTTACTGAGGCTGCTGATCAGTCTCTGACAACAGATAAACAGAGCAACACATTAGTTGTGAACATGAGCTATCCACAAAGGAAGTCTCACATGATCTCGTCATAAAGCAATGGGGAATATGAATAACAGCGAATTATCCATATACCTTTCCAGAACAGAGGCGTTCATCTCCCACTCAGGATCAGCCAAGGGCCGTTACACCTCTAAATGACCTATTGCCCGATGGATTACTCTTTTTGTGGGCAGAAAGTGTGCTGGGAGCACAAATCCATGTTCGCATGTGTGCTCAGTATGGGGATAAAGTTCTTTTTCGTAGAGTTATCTATGAGTGGACTGAAAAGTTTGAAAATTGCCATGCTGGTATGGTCCAGCAGCTACAGCCACGACCACGTGGAATGAAGAAAGATCCCCGGAACTGATTTGTGAAAACAGAAGAACAACAGTTGAAGAGGTCGCAGGGAAGCCGAATGTGGTGATGAATCACGGGTTCACCATTACGAGCCCGAAAGCAAGCAGAAGAATATGCAGTGGAAGTATCCATGATCTCATGTAGCATAGATATCCCTTGTACATATATAATAATATATATATTTTCATACAGACACACACACACATATATATATATATATATATATATATATATATATATATGACCAAAAGTATGTGGACACCTGGCCATCACTCCTATATGAGCTTGCTGGACATCCCATTCCAAAATCCTGGACATTTATATGGAATTGCCCCATGCTTTCTGTCTGTAACAAAACCTTCTGGGAATGCTTCTGATAAGATTTTGGAGAGTGTCTGTGGAAATGTATGCCCATTTAGCCAAAACAGCATTTGTGAGGTCAGGCACGGATGTCGGAGAAAGACCTGGCTCCCAATTGGTGTTTCAATTCACCCCAAAGGTGCTCAATATGGTTAAGATCAGGGCTCTGTGCGGGCCACTAGACTTCCTCCACACCAAACTCATCAAACCCTGTCTTTATGGACCTTACTTTGTGCACATGGGCTTAGTAATGCTGGAACAGACAAAAAACCTTCAAAAACTGATACCACAATGTTGGAAGCATACAATTGTCTAAAATATCTTGCTGTAGCATGAACATCAGCCTTCACATAAATGAGGGCCTACAACAAACCCTTAAAAAAAAAGCCCAGACCATTATTCCTCAACCAAACTTTACAGTAGGCACTATGTATTCTGCATAGTGAGAAGGTAGCCTCCTCCAGACTTGTCCATCAGACTTAAAGATAGTAAAGCTTGATTCATCACTCCAGAGAAAAGATCTCCACTGCTTACACCACTCCAGCTGAAGCTTGGTATTGCGAATAGTGATCTTCGGCTTGTGTGCTGGTGCTCAGCCATAGAAACCCATTTCATGAAGCATCTGACACACAGTTCTTGTGTGATGTTGCTCCCAGAGGCAGTTTGGAACAGGGGACTGTGGCAGATCTAGCAGGGAAGAAATTTCACAAGCTGACTTTTGGCAAATGTGTTACCTAGCTGTTCAGTACAACTCATTTTACTGCCCATGTTAGTCTATGGAGATGTCATGCCCATGTTCTTTTAATCAAATGTATCTTGTCTCCAATCAATCAATAATACGCTCCACAAACTACTTATTAGAACATCTTAAGTTGTGCCTGCTCAGCATAAGGCAACACATTCTTCATAAACAAGTTTATTGTCTCTTGATATGAAGTGGGGTGTGATGGGAAAAATAATATCACAGTGCACATAAAAAAATATCATACAATTCATTTTTATTTCAGAAATTAGCATTAGTTATTATAATATTAGGGCTTTCTGTTTGTAATTATGATACTTGCATTGATATTCAATTCATTTTAGTTTTTTTTGTCTGGTAGAAAACAATTTGATCACGTTCAAGAATCCAAATGTTTTCACTATAAAACAATAACATACAGGTATACAAGGATAACATACAAGGATTTAATTTTTATTTTATAGAATATTTACATCTCAGTTTTCTCCACTATTATAGTTAAAGTAAAAAAGTTCTAATTATTTTTTATCATACATGTTACCATACTGATACTGTTTTTTTTTTAGGCTATCTGGATCAGTGTGAGACCAGCTACTGGCAAGTTTAGTATTACAAGTACTTACAGATTTACTTCTAGACAACCTGATCTAATATTCAAATGCTATTAACTCAATTGGCATAAATTGGATAAAATATACCCAAAAAAGTGTAATTGCTCTCCAGCCTTCTACGATAGGAGTGTCCAATTCAGATTTTTTTTTTTTTTTTTTAAAAGGCAAAGCCATTCAGCCAACATGGAAGTGATTTTCATACATTTTTATATTTTTAGCTGCATTGACTGCATATAGGTTGCTTCCAACACTGTTACATCTGCTCCACAGAAACACGTAACTTGATGGCAGAGAAGAACCATTTGGCCCATGTAGTCTTCCCATCTGTACTTATGTGAATAATTATTAAAGGGAAATCGTGTGTGGGGGGGGCAGGAGAAATGATTTTTTTTTAACCATATTGCTGCGCAAACAGAAGACCCTCTGACTGTACTGTACACATTTCAGCAGTAGGAAATGTGCTTGACACAAGGTTAAAAGGGGTTTTTTTTCGTGAAAAAGCTTAATTAATGCATAATCTCTGTGCAATGTTAAAAGATCTTAACATGTACTTTTAGATTGCTAAAAATCCCTGGGAAAAAAAACACGCACTAAAGTGTGGAGATACTTATGAGCCTTTGATCGTAGAGAACCCTTTCAATGTTGTAACATTACCGACAATAACAAGGAAGGAAAATATTTAAACGGCAATATCGGTCTACAGAATCAGCCTCTAATTACATAGACTTTGAAAGGAGAAGAGGCTCTTATACATAACCAAGAAGGTGTTTGTTTTAAAAGATTTTTTAAGTGGTTGTTCAATGGAATGCATGCTGTAAGCCCTCAGAGGTCCCTTTGTTTCTAGAAAAATAAAATACTAATTGAGAAAAAATGTACATCTTAAAAATATTCGCAGATAACTTTTTTTTTTACCTGACTTGTGGTGAGGCTGTACGAAAAAATTAAATTGGGGATAATAAGATAACATTATGTCCGCCTAAAAATGATGTACTAGTGTACTGAACACTATCATTCCTTTTCTTAAGCATACATATCACTACTACAAGATGCAGTACAGCTTTTATTATATACACATTATATTTATGTAATGTCACGTATACCTTTATTGCTAGGCGGTGGAGGAGGGTTTCCATTTTTCTTTTTTCAGACCAAGGAAACTCCTGTTTTAAAAAGTCCTCAAAATACATTTTCCCTAGACAAATCAGCTTTTTTGATATGTTTAACACAGTTGTAAACATACATACACACGTTTATGCCATTAATGATCTGTTCTCTTATTTAATTTTCTGAGGCATGTCGCTCCAAGCCTGAGATTTCTTCTTGGCTAGCTCCATCCAAGATGGCTCACCAGTTGCAGAATGGCTAGCTTGTTTGACTGCGGTTTTTTCTTCTTTCTCCGTCTGCAGGGAAAGCTGTGTAGCTAAAAAAATCCGAAATGTTAAAGAAAACAATTACAAACCTAATGTTACTTTCCCAGTCAGTACAAGCAAGAGTTTCATTGCATATTCATGATATGTGAACATATCCCTATGCCCATTCTCTACAAGCATCAACTGACTGTTGTTTATGTGTTGGTTGTAAGGAACTTGCGGCTGAATCATTACATTTACAGACCAGAAACAATCGCATTGCAATCTTGAAAAGGTCCAAGAAAAATCCATGCATTTTCCATTATAGACCTTAGGTAATTAACCCCTCTAGTAATTTTTACAAGCCTTGCTAAACCTTTAGCTAACTAGATGTACATAAATCACACTATTAATGGTGTGAGAAAAAATAAGTCCTTTGTGCTGTATGATGAAATTACAAACTGAGAATAAGATACAGATTTTATAATGAAAATTACTTTAAATATTGTGTACTTGTAGTGAGGAAATAAAACGAATTGTGTAAGGGTGAATAAAGAAGAGCATTGGCTTTTAGATATTTATGTCTTTGCATGTACTATATATAACTATCCAAAAAGTTAAAATAAGTGCATGATAAACAATGATAAATAATAGTGCTTTAGCACTAAAAGCATTGTGCTTTTATTATTCTCTGTCCATGGTACTGAGAAGACTGGATATACAGAAATTTTCCCAAACACTAGGCAACATATGTAAAGAACAGATAAATATAGATTAAAAATTACCCCCAGAGCAGGTAGAATACATTTAAAATCACACACACAGCAAACAACTGGTACAAAAGGAGCAGAGGTTACAATCTGGTTGGTAGTGAAACAGTAAGGACTGCTTGGATGGGGACGAGTTTGTTGATCTGTGAGTCACACTGCTTGAGCTTGTACAGGTATTGTGGTGAACTCTCCAACAAGTCTTTCCCCTAAAGCACTACCAACCAAAAAAAAAGTTTTTCTGCGTGATGGGTGCGCTGGTGGGACTTCAGTATTTAAAATGGAATGTCTTGTTGGGGCAAATGACATAACTGCTCCTTTAACCAAGAAATATTGGCCAAGTAAATTTTTACAAGCTTTCAATTAATCATTGGCTCCAGAACTTTGAAGCACCATTTCTGTCAACATGGAGTGCAAAACTACAAACATGGGAAACAGCTGCTAAGGGCCTCCCGCTGACCCCTTCTGAATTTAGTTTAATAGTTTTCATCACTTTGAATGGTTTTCACCTTTTTCAATATTTTTATGATAGTGACCATTGATTTACAGTGACGAGAGTGGCTAACGCTGACATAAAGACTATCTTCATATTACTATATAGAAATGAAGTAAAGGCGGTTTTCTCACCATGTGTAGGTTGTGACAATGTGTTTGCTCTCGGTCGCTGGTCTTTTAATTCAGCTTTGGTTTCTTGTCCACAGGAGTCAGGAATATCTGTAGCAGTGTTTGTTGTTTTGTTCGTTAGCAAGTCACTTTGCTGCTTTATGTTAGTCTGTAAATATTATAACATCACAACACTTGAATTTTCTCAAAAACAATAGTAATCAATTTGTTTATTCAGTTTATGGCTGGCCCTGCATCCACATTCATATAATTTATTTGCATATTAACATTATATAAACACAAAAAGAGGGGATTCAAAAGGTTTATATAAACTTCTTACCACAGCCAGCCTTAAGTGTTCTGGCGGACTACTCCTCCGGCACCCCTTCTCACTATCTACCACCTCTGCCCCTTCTCACTGCCTCCCCCCCACCCCTTCTCACTGCCTTCACCCCACCCCTTCTCACTGCCTTCCCCCCCACCCCTTCTCACTGCCTTCCCCCCCGCCCCTTCTCACTGCCTTCCCCCCCTGCCCCTTATCACTGCCTTCCCCCCTGCCCCTTATCACTGCCTTCCCCCCTGCCCCTTATCACTGCCTTCCCCCTGCCCCTTATCACTGCCTTCCCCCCCTGCCCCTTATCACTGCCTTCCCCCCCTGCCCCTTATCACTGCCTTCCCCCCTGCCCCTTATCACTATCTACCCCCCCTGCCCCTTATCACTATCTATCCCCTATCCTTACTTACCTTGTTGTCGGAGTCCTGCGGTGGGAGCAGGAGGCGTCAGTCTTCCCGCTCTGCTGCGGTGCACGCTTCACAGCTAAGCGCCAGAATAATTCCGGCGCTCAGCACGAAACGCCGGCACCTCGACGGAGTCACAGAGAGCGAGGTGCGCCGAGCGGTTGCTGAAAACTTCACGAGCAACCGCTCGTCGCCCCTGCCCGGGGATCTTAAATGAAAACACAGGGTTTTTTTTGGAAACAACACTTTGTTTGTTTTTCGTTTGTTTTTTTTCCTTAATTTTTTTTTAACTTTATTTAACATGGAGGATGTTAAATAAAGTTAAAAAAAAATAAAGGAAAAAAAACAAACGAAAACCAAACAAAGTCCCGGACGGCGCCCCTGTTGCCATGGTCGCACACCCCTAAGGCAGGCCCTGCTTCTTACCATAGTATCAAAATGTACATAACAAAAGACCTTTATACACAGGTCTTATCTTTCCTCGTGTATAATTAAAAAAACAAACCCCAATGAGCTTTTGCTGATAAAAAAAGGCTGAGCTGGCCCTGCATAATGCATTCTTCAAGTAGTGAGGTGGCATTCAAAAAATCTCTATAATCTAACTATGCATTATACCGGTACCACCAAGCTTCTATTCCATGGGAGGCTTGGTAAGCTGAGACTCCGAACTTCCACTTCGGTGAATAAACTCCACTGTGTAATGCAATTTCACTTTAATCTCTATTGCTAACCTACAATATGATTACATTGTGTGTCCAGGTGACACAACACAGTACAACAGGAAATGTGAAGATAGTTGAATGGACACACCTCTATCACGCCCTTGTCCTTCATCTGTTTTTCAGGCTCCTGATGCACGGACTTGTCTTCTACAGGGTTCTGCTCCTCCTTTAATCCCCTCTGCTTCTGCAATGCCATGGATACCCAGGATGGCTGTCCTCCTCTTTCCACGCTCTTGACAGGCTCTGTTACAGCCATCGGAGGAGTGCTTTTCTCTGGTAAGTATATAAAAAACACATTTAGAACAACAACTTTTTACCGTAATAATAAAATACAAAATGCTGTAATAGAAACATTGATTTTAATAGAGGATAAGAACCATATGGACCATCTAGTCCACCCCTTCTGAAGGGAGGCTGTTTCATTTATCTACCACCCTCTCAGTAAAGCAAAATCCCAGCAATCTCTAAACATGAAATAACAATTGTCCTCTTCGATAGCCAATACACTTATACAATATTTATAGCAGTCCCATAAAATGATGTCCTTTGTAGGTATTGCATTTCATTAACATACCATATTTACCACAGTAAATTGTCATTCACTAAACTTGTGTTTAAATATGTTGGCTTTTTACCTATGTTAATTAGGTATGCACAACTTTGCCTGTACTTTCAGAGGCTGCATCATGTATATGTACAAAATCATTGTTGTCCGACTAGTGGTCTGCAGGTTATAGACATCTTCAGAATGTCTGTATGTTCTATAAGTGTAATATACAACACTAATGGAAACTAAGCCATTACTGAAATATAATTATTATATGAAATGTATTAAATGTTAAACAAACTTCTCATATAGATTTAAGCCTTCTGCTTTTAGTTGCTGTGTATGCTATTGGTAGATAGGACGGGTTGTTTTTGAAGACACAAAAAAGCCGTATCTCATTAACGCTCTAGCATTAAAAGAGAAGGGACTCCCAAATCAATAATCAGTTTTGTACACTAGATCACATATACTAGAGGTTATATCATGACACAGGCACAGCTCAGTATATTAGATGGAATTCTGATCCAGCGCATAGAAAACAAGTTATCAAGTTAAACTCAGTGATGTATAGTGGCCTATGTCAGCAGGTCCAAGGGGGGCATTTGATACTCGGGTGATCAGCCCCCCAATGTCAAGCAGCTCAATGAGCTGGTAAGAGAGGAGATCTTTGATCTTTCCAACTGGCCCATTTACACCATGGAGGCTATGCCAACCTACCACAACCTCCATAGACTGCATTAGCATGCATTGTGCACATTTAAGACACAGATTTTTGGGATATTACATCAATACTTTAATCTCAGTCCAAGTCTTAGTGTCAGACAACTACATCTATTGGCATATTCTTTATTTAATATGTACTAACACTCAAAAATAAAAGTGGTCATTCCAGGCACAACTTCTGTCTTGAGGACATACATAATTCTTATATGAGCAATAATTCCAAAAACAGAAACATTCATTCCTTTAGCAGACATGTCAGCCTGGCTTCCACATAACCCACAATTCATATGAATCTTACCCATTCCTTTTTGCAAACTTGGCCTTCGTTCTGAGGCCACGTTTTCAGTCTTGGTCTCTGGAGATTTTGCTGTCCGTTCATGGCTTGACACACTTACTGAGGCTTCTTTATTAGTGTCGTCGTCAACAACAGTTATGTTTTGTAAAACTGGCTTTTTGGGTAAAGGTGGTTTTACATGTGTCAATTCATTGACATTCGTTTTGCTTTTTGGGTTTTCATTTTTCGAGTCAAAATCTGCTTTTGTGGGTTCTGTGGAATCATTCTTGGACAAGGTTAGCTGTCCTGCTTTTTCCTGTCTGAGTTCAGCACTATGTCTATTCACTCTGCTTGATTCTGGCTTCATTTCATCTCTGTACCTTAGTGACAGGGAAGTTGATCTTAACTTCACAAAAAATGGATTCTTGTCCTCACTGCCTGTCTGTGAGTCTGTACTTGCAGAGAGGTCACTGGCAGCTAGTATAGAGCTCTGGGCTGGAGTAATGTTCCCAAGGGCTACTTTCTCAGCAGACACACTATCCAAGTCAGTCAATGTCTCCTTTTTCCAAGTACTCATTTTGGTTTCAGTACGAGTGCCAGGAGGTTTTGGATCTTCTTTCACTTTTTCACTTAAGGACATACCTGTCTTGGGAAGAGATAATTTCATGTTTTTTACTGCTTCAGCCTCAACACTTGCTTTCAGGGAAAAACTACCACCCCTTGGCCTTTCCCAGGCTGAAGAAACAGAAAACTTTCTCTGTGTATTACTATCTGAAGTTGGCTTTTCTATTTTTTTATCTATGTTCCCAATTAAACTATGGTTTTCTTTATCAGGGTGCTCCTGGGTGCGTTGGTCATGATGAGAAGAAGAGAAATCAACACTTAAGGGAGACTGAGAAGTCTGTGAATGGCTTCTGCTATTTCGCAAGGAGTCCAGTGGATGTCCTAATTGATCAGTCTTTGACTGTGCTACAACTGGCTCATGGACAGGGGGTGTTTCAAGAACAAAGCCTTGCTTTTCTGTTGCTATCGTGTTATATTTCAAAATGTTTTTTTCATTGCCACTTAATGATGATGTAAGATGTTTATCCTTTTTACATGGCGTTTTTTCTTCTAATACTAATTCCAAACCACCATCTCCAATACTCAACTGTCTAGGTGCATTTTTAGCTTGTTTATTATGGAACCTCTCCACAAAGTCATTTTCAACCTTTGTAGTTCCTTCCACTTTAATATCAGGATGATCTATGACATCAATGCATGGCGTGCGGAGTGGTTTAAGCTCACTTGATTTGAGCTGCACTTGTTCTTCCATAGTTTGAAAACCTTCTACTATTACTATCTTATTTTCCTTTTTTTCCACTGGCAGAGAACGGGCATTGTTTGAGGGATGTGAATCCAGAGCACTAACTCTTCTAGACTTATCCAATTCAGCAGATATATCAACAGACTTTTCTGTAGATGCTTCTGTTGTTTCCTCGTCCAATTCAGGCTCTTCCTCGGTGGAGGTCAGATCCACAAGAGATTCTCCCTTGAGAACCTGAAAATAAAAGAGACATATTTATTTTTGTCCAACTCAAATCCCTGCTTAGCTAAGACGAATGTACATCAAAGGTGACCATACTGCAACCCCCCACACCTATTCTGGAATACAACTCACAGATTCTAATAGGGAAATAGGTCCGGCAACAGCTGCGGAAGTTTATTCACATACATAAAACAGGCGGTCTGCTTCAATATTAGAAATAAAGATCATTCGCTGTAATGAGAAAACTCTTCCTTTCCTAAGCAATTCAATAGTCTTAAGTCAGCTTGTAAAGTCTCGAAATGTATAATAAAAATAACACAACAATGAGACATTTCTCGCCACACAAAGATTTATCACCTAGACGTTTTACAATTCTCAGGAGAGCCTGAAATGTTATATTTAGATCATTGTTATTTTACTTACCCTATCTACTTACGACCTGGCATCTGTCAAGGCTATATGAAGGCATGTGATGTATTACAAGTCCATGTGCTCATAAAATACGCATATTGGTAATAAAATAAATACATGAATTACCACAGAAGGCCTTCTGTTCCTGCTTGTCCTTTGATTTCTTGGCTTCACTGAAAGCCTGTGTTTTGCAGCAGAGCTGTCCAAGAAGGATGATAAAAACGCTGGAGTGTCAAAATCTGCTGATGGAGAAATACAGCGGCCATCTATTCTTTCAATGGATGTCCTATTGGCATCATGTAACTGGTATTCCTCGGGAGAAAGAGGTCTTGACGAATGTCCAGATGAGATCTTTAAAAAGAGGAAAAATAAATCAACCACACAGATGTATATACTGTATAAAAACTTTCTACCTTGACTGGAAACGCTTGACAAGATAAATGTATAACCGGTATGTCATTAAAAAAGATAAATTACTGATTACAAGATCACTAAAACCACAAACAAAGTAAGAATACAATGTACACCTTCGAAAGGTAACAAAGTGTAGATCCTGAAATGAATAGGACAGTAGGACTGACTGTCGATTATCAAAGAAATCAAATCCATAAATCCATCTAATACAAAATTAAGTTCCAAGTGTTAACAAGATTTGACCCGTCCCCACTTTAATAATAGTCCCTCTGCAAATATACAATCCCTAAAGTTGGTCAGATTGCTGCCTGGGGACATTCCTGTCTCACATCCCGTCGGAACATACAATGCATGGAAAATCATTGGGAAAAAGGAGACACACAAACATGACTGTTCATTATAAAACAAATATAACATAAAATGGTACCTGCTCATCTTCTTCACTCCCTGTTCCTGCTAAACTGAGAGAGCTCATGTTTTTACTATTATCAGAGAACTGTGGAGTGGAACAGAAACAAGTTAATGAAATGGATTAAACAGGCTACGTAAAATCCTACAGGATTCCTCAAGTGGAAGAAAGTACAACAGATGGTTTTAACCATTTTTTTTTTATACTACTACAACTGAGAAAGCACATCTAATTATGGTAAAATACAAATTGAGCTTTCGGTTATATCGGAGGACTTATTTCATTTTGTAACTAATATAACTTAAATATGATGTAACTTTTTGATGATGTATGTATGTCCTCGATATTCATATAGGCCCAGGATAATCACGGTCTTTCATCAGAATGTTATCCTGGGAGAGCAGTTGGAAAGAGGGTTTTAAAATGGGGAGATCTGAAAATTGTGAGTGGTCATTCACAATTCACAAGCCTTTTAACCTCTGTTTCGGTAGTAATTGAATCCTGAAACCTCATTATAATGTACTTACCCTTGTCTTTACAGCATCATGCATCAAAGACATTTCTGGAGGACTTCTTGGTAATCCATCATCTTCAGAGCTGGCCCCTGCATCGTCAATTCGCTTACCGAGGATTCCAAAAGGTTTCGGCCCAGTTCTTATGTTTGCCTGAACCTTTGCCTACGTGAAAATAAGAAGTGGTTCTGGCATCTCAATAATTTTTAATTATTGTAGTGTAATTATTTAATTAATGTAATGTTAATTCAAATCCCACTCTTTCAAACTAACTACTTGTGACTTACTCTACTTTATACAGATAAAACATTTAAAAGAGAGAACATTTGATAGAATTGGGATTTTTAATATTGCACAATTTCAAAATGTTATTATTAAACATGTAGGCAGCTTTAGGGACACAATTGCCAAACTTCATTATATGAAACACTGTACCTGCAGGGCTTTAATATTATCCGACACATTTCCCTGGGAAAATACTCTTGCAGGTCTGCCAGGATCCTGCACCATCTCGGGAATAAAAATGCTGTCATGGGACACGGCTCTGCTTCCCAATACTCCAGCAGCGGACCTAGAATGAGATAACTCATTACCTTTGCTAATGGGAAAAGAACGCTTCAAATAATAACATTGGGGAACAGCACATGCTTATTAGGAAACCCATGATTCTTTCACTTTTCTTGCTGCAACTTAAGGCTGTCAGTGTTTCTTTTAAATACATTTTGAAAGGTTTGATGATGCTAAGCATTGTGGTCTAACTACAGAGTCAACAAATGGTTCCTCTGGAACTAGGTCTTGAGTGTAATGGGGTTTGGTACTTCAGTCCCTCCTGTAGGGATTGCTGTGTGACTAACTGCAGACAGGGTTGTTGCCAAGTCTAAAAACATTCTACCAAGTCTCTTTAATTATTTGAAACCTGAAAAGTATACATGATGTTGTTACATCTCCCCATACTAGCCAGCTTAACATGCTTCTTCATACAATATCATCATTTCCAAAGTGTACAACGAAAGCACCCCTTTCCCCTGCTACTGCTTTTTCATTTAGGCAAAATATGAATTACACCCTTTAGAATGTTAAGAATATAAACCTTTAACAAATCTATTTTATTTAATATTATAGTTATCTTTTATTGATGCAGCCCTCCTTACAATACATATATTCAAGGGATATAACAAGACTAGAATTGACAGACTAAGACAAACCGGTGCATTAGGTGGAGAGAGCCCTGCTCGCAAGCTTACACTCTTGAGGGAACGGGGTGAAAAACATAAGGCACAGAGAAAGGGTGAGAGGTAGTGTGGTGGTCGTATCAGTGACAGGGTAGTTCTAGATGAGATGGTATGCTTCAACAAGGTAGAAGGTCTTTCAGTTTATATGGCAACAACCTACCACTGTCAGTTTTTACATTATAATTGACTCAGAATTTGGACATTTATCAGTACCTATCTTTCCCTTAACTGGCAAAATGTATGTGTAAAAAGTAGAGATCAGACACACTATGCATGTAAAGAGAAGGCTTGTGTGCAGTCTGAAAGATTAACAATACTCGGCAAATCGATATGTAATATGAAGAGATAAAAAAAAAAAAAGTATGATTGTACGTCGAAAAAAAAAAAAAAAAAAGACCCCTGCATGTAACCGAGAGAGAGAGAGAGAGAGGGGGGGGGGGGGAGAGAGAGTCTGAACAAAGGACATGACTGCTCATTTAAATCTAGGTGATTATTAAATAAATCAGTTGATGTAATAAACAGGATGTCCATACTGGTTTACAAGGAAGGATTCTGTAAATCACATGACCAAATAGTCATCTGATGCTATTATTAGCTCCAGCAAATTGTGTTCCTCAACCATCTTTGATGATGGATTTGTAAAGTAAGTTCCAATGATTTGAGACTACTAACAAGGCTAGATGCATATTACATGAACCACATCTTACTCTATTTCATCCTCAGAATCATAATCCAAATGCGAGCCTGGCATAGTGACATCACTGACGGATTGGCTCTGTTTCAGTCCGCTGCTCCCCAGGGATGGCAATGTTTCTTTCCTTTTCTTTATGCCAAAGAACTTTTTAAAGGATTTAAGATTGAATTTTCTTTTTGCTAAAAAAAAGCAGCAGAACAAACAATCAGAAAATCATTATGTTTCCACACAATACATTTCTTCATCATAGAAAAAAAATTCTGTGCTGACAATGGGCAAACAAAGTAATGCTTTTCATATCCAACACATAACGCTAAGGATAAAGGGAGATCCAACACTACCATGCCCTGGTTCTTTTGTCCTCTTATTTCCATACACATGTATTGTCTGCCTTTGTTAGAGTATAAATACGATATCTTTGGTTGAAGTTGAAACCATTTGTTGAGACAACATACAAAGAGAAAGTTACGTAAGCTTCTTCTTCCATCTGAAGTTTTCTATGCTAGCCCAATAAAAAGGTATCAGCTGTAATAAAATACTTTATTATTATTACTATTGGCACAACTAAATGTCAGATAAACTTGTTTCTCTGCCCTAAAAAAATCAGAACGATCTTTGGTAGTTTAAGCGGACAGAAAATACCTTATGTGAGTAAACTAGGTTAAATCCCGAAACAACTTATCAACATATGCTCTTAAAGAACAAAAATAGTTTATTGCATCAAAGACAACAAAAGAGCTTCAGGTTACTTTAACAACACCGTGAGGGAAGCCTACATTGGCATCAGCCAACACCCACAATGTAGAGTATACTGCACAACAACCGGACACAACAACGCATTCCAACAGAGCTTTGAATTAAAAACTGCCCAACAAGTATTTTTATGACTCGAACAGGTCGGTGATGGCGCATCCTTTTCTGAATGGACAGTGGTGTAAGACCCAACAAGCTCTGTGTGCAGACACTATGCAAATACTATGTCCATCACACTGTGACCGTGTGAGAAAGAACAGCAAGGAGAAAGGACATCTGCATGAGCACTAAGGAGCCATAAAATCAACTCCAATTACAGTTAGTCGTCCTTTTTGCCTAAACTAAAAAGCATTGATGGTTAATTAGACATTGCAGACCCCTGCTGATACCATTGGACAGAAGTAGTCAACTGTTTGTCCAAGCTTAGGAAAGCTGACACCTCAGGTGAAGTAGGTCTCTTTCAACTCCAATGTAGAATTGTGCATGTATGTATGTATGATGTCCATGGTACCCAGATGATATTCTGTTTATTGTAATGTAAACCCCATTTTTATGGCTGTAAGTTTGATAGTTTTTGGTTATTTTTTCTTAATTATGTGAAGATTCATATGAAAACCATATGAAATCAGGAATTGGGAATAAAGAACTTCTGTTGTGCTGTACATCTGCAGTTTTTGTTCATCTCATAATTGTCTAATCAAATCATTTTTTTTTTTTTAATTCCAACTAATTAAATAATAGAAGTAAAATGGTGGCGCCAGCTGAACTAATAGGTAATGCTAGCACTAATTAAACCAAAACTGATTCAGGATGCTGTGTTTTATCTAATCCAATTACTCTCCATTATCATTCTTCAAATATTCCTAATAATCATAAAGTAAAGATGATGTGCTTGATACACAGATCCTAAATAAATGGATTGTTAAACCACAATGGCAATTATACAAGACAAATGGAAAGGAGGATAACACGGATTAAATGAATATACTGTTTACAGCATAATTAGCAGCGATACACAATCTCTGGAACTCTGCTTGCTGTGATGCACAAATTCAGCCAGAATAAATAGATTTAGGGGGTTTATATGTTTTTATTTACTGAATGGCAATTACTAGGATTTTTGGTTGCAATTTACTGAATTGTGCATCATTAAAGGGCCATCTCTGGCTAACTTTCTCCACAAGAAGTGCTGAGCTGACCCCACATAATGCAACTAGTAATTCAAGGCTTGCCCTGCAGCAGAAGCTCGCTGCGGTTGGAAATTCTACAGTGTTGGTGAAACGTCGACACTCCTGCAAGCTCCCTCTGTAATAATTAAACCCAGAGAGTTGTTTTGCTCTTTAAAGAGGAGGTTCCATGGAACTGAATTTTGAGCTTGAGAACAAGACTCTCTAATACAGCTCGAAGTTCAGAACAGCAACTTAGTTGACTAACCGAGATGAAGTGCACAGAAGTTTGTGTCCATCACACAACATGGCTATATATTGTGTAGCCAACCACTATATCAAAGTAGCCTAATCTTGGTAAAGTCCTATCTAGTCTGAACATTGGCGTATTGCTTACCATGGAGCTAAATCAATGATATTGCATTGCTTTTAACGCAATTAGACTATCCTGCAAATAATAGCCACCTCTGGACCTCACTAATGATATGATAATGATATACCTAGGCAAAAATATTGTGATTCTGTCACATGACCAATTTGCCCCTATATCAGGGATGGGGACCATTTGGCCATTTGGTCTGGCTCTGCCAAGGCCACCAGGGCGCTATATCAGTCTTTTGTACCACCAAGAGGATGCTGGAACCCAGCAGCGTCACATCACGAAGTGTTCCAGCTTCCCCTGGGCGGTAAAAGAGAAGTTGCACAGAGTGCGAGCAACACAGAGGGAATGTAAGATTGGTCTTACCAGAAGGAATCCGATATGCAGGACTGGAACACACTTGCTCAGAACAGAACACACGCAAGGGGCCTGGTGAGGGTAACAGGGCACTTGGTGGTGTGGCTGTAAGCACGAGTGGTCAGAGGTACACGTAGTCGGGTTGGATAGCCAAGGTCGGAATGCCAGAGGTACACGTAGTCGGGTAGGATAGCCAAGGTCAGGATGCCAGAGGTAAACGTAGTAGCAGGGAGAGCCGGGGTCAGGAAACCAGAGAAACACAGGAAGCCGTTTAGTAGACCAGGGTCGGATACCGGGAGATCAGGAACAAGGTAAATATATATGTATATATATAGGGTACGGGGGAGCTCACGTAATCCGGACAGAACCAGTATAACTGAGCACTGTGTGTACTGTGCTCGAGGTTTAAATAGCCCGGGGGGGCGTTCCCCGACGTCCGGGACGTGATCGCGTCCTGCGTCGCCATAGCGACGCAGCGGAATCCAGCCGGCGGTCAGCTTCATAAATATTCATGAAGCGGCCGCGTGCGCGAGCGGCTGCTTCATGTTCCAGTCTGCGGTGCCGGCGTTTCTGCCGGGGGAGAGAAGAGGACGGCCGGGAGCTGATTAAGGTAGGTGCCTTACAGGATCCCCCCGCAAGACGCGACCTCCGGGGGCGAGGATGGCCTGGCTTGAGAGGATGCAGTTTATGAAACTTCTGAACACATAATGGAGCATGAACTTGACTTGCCGGTTCCCAGGTCCTTTCTTCTGGGCTATATCCCTTCCATTGTATAAGGTATTCTAGGTGCCCTCGACGGATCCTGGAATCTACCACTTTTTGTACCACGTATTCTTCAACCCCGTCGATGACCACTGGTGCAGGAGGAGGAGGTACCCGGTCGGGAAAAGGATTGGCCACCCAAGGTTTGACTAGCGACACGTGGAAAACCGGATGAATCCGACAGGTAGAGGGAAGTTTCAATTGCACTGTCACTGGGTTGATGATTTTCGTGATACTGTATGGGCCAATGAACTTAGGTCCCAGTTTCTTGGAAGGGATCTGTAAACGCAAATGACTGGTGGACAGCCAAACTTTGTCGCCACAATGGTAAGTAGGGGGACTGGAACGATGGCGATCTGCATATAATTTGTAGGCCTTTCTGGCCTTGATTAAGTTTTGCTTCAGGACTTGAAATTGTCTTGTTAGCACGGTGACTCGATCCGAGGTCCCGGAAATCGTAGGTTCGGTTGGCAGACCTGGAATCATAATAGGGTGGTAACCATAGTTTGCGAAGAATGGAGACATCTTTATAGATCGCTGTGTTTGATTGTTGTAGGTGAATTCTGCGGAAGGGAGAAATTGGAGCCAATCATTCTGAAGGTGCGTGGTGTAACATCTTAAGTAATGCTCTAATATTTGATTGAGACGCTCGGTCTGACCGTTGGTTTGTGGATGAAAGGCCGTGGACAGAGTGGGACGAATGTGCAGCTTGCGGCAGAACACCTTCCAGAAACGAGATGTGAATTGTACTCCACGGTCTGAAGTGATAGTTCGTGGTAATCCATGAAGCCGGAACACTGTATCCAGGAACAAGGTGGCTGTGGTGGAAGCGGAAGGAATGCCAATTGTGGGAATAAAATGTGCCATTTTGGTGAATCTATCGATCACCACCATAATTGTGTCGTGTTTCTTGGAAGGTGGTAGATCGACAATAAAGTCCATAGAGATTTTAGACCAGGGAACCGAAGGAATAGGTAATGGGCGGAGAAGGCCCGTTGGTTTTCTACGTAGGGTCTTGGTACGAGCGCAGGTGGTACATGAACGGACAAACGAGGTCACATCTTGGTCTAGCGAAGGCCACCAGAATTGACGTCGAACGAGGTCTGTAGTCTTTTTAATGCCCCCATGTCCGGAGAGGAGAGAATCGTGGCATGCTTGTAGAACCTTTAAACGGGCCGGGGTCGGTACAAATATCTTATCACGGTAGTATAATAAGTTTTGGGTACGACGAACAGGAGGATTAGTTCTCGGAACTACGGTTCTGCGGGATAAGGAGCGAATAAAGTCCATGAGAGATGGTTGATGTGTGAGGAAGAGACTGGAAGGAAGAATAGTATCCGGTTGAGTCTCGGGACAACTCGATACAGTAGGTAACCGAGACAAGGCGTCTGCTTTGGTATTGCGGGATCCAGGGCGATACGTAATATGTAGGTTGAATCTTGTGAAGAAGAGAGCCCACCGAGCCTGCCTGGGGCATAGTCGCCGTGCGGAGCGAAGATACTCCAGGTTCCGGTGGTCGGTATATACCGTTACTGGATGTTGAGTCCCTTCCAGCAGATGACGCCAGGTGTCCAGAGCCTGTTTGATGGCCAGTAGTTCTCTGTCCCCCACACTATAGTTCATCTCGGCCGGGGTGAGTTTACGCGAGTAGTAGGCCACAGGATGCAAATTTTGTTTCTCCCCATGTCGTTGGGACAGAACTGCTCCTACCGCAAGATCCGAAGCATCCACCTCCAAATGGAACGGTTCCGCCACCATGGGTTGAATAAGGATGGGAGCAGTGGTGAAGTGTTGTTTGAGAGCGTCGAACGCATTCTGCGCTTCCGGTGTCCAGGCAAAACGGGAGTATTGACGAGTCAACTTGGTGATGGGTGCGATAACATGAGAGAAGTTTCTAATAAATTTGCGATAGTAGTTCGCAAAGCCAATAAAACGTTGAACTCCTTTTTTATCAGAAGGTACTGGCCACTCCAAGATAGCTGACACCTTTTTAGGATCCATCTGTAGGTTTCCAGGTGTAATGATGAATCCCAGGAATTCTACCTGATCAGCTTCAAATTGGCATTTCTCCAGCTTCGCATAAAGGTGATGTGTGCGTAGACGGCCGAGAACCATTTTGACCTGGTCGCGGTGATCGGACAGGTTTGACGAGAATATGAGGATATCGTCCAGATAGACCACCATAAAAACATCCAGATAATCCCGAAAGACGTCATTTAAAAAATGTTGGAAGGTAGCAGGGGCATTGCAGAGCCCAAAGGGCATGACGAGATATTCGAAATGTCCATATCGACTTCGGAAGGCGGTCTTCCACTCGTCTCCTTTACGTATGCGGACCAAATTATAAGCCCCTCGGAGATCAATCTTGGAAAAGATCCGCGCAGTTTTGAGTCGATCCAGGAGTTCAGGAATGAGAGGTAACGGGTATCTGTTTTTAATGGTGATCTTATTTAGTTCCCGATAGTCTACACATGGTCGCAGACTCCCATCTTTTTTTTCTACAAAAAAGATTCCTGCGCCTGCTGGAGAAGTGGACGGTCGGATGAACCCTTTAGCTATATTTTCTTGGATATAGTCCTTAAGGTGCTGTAATTCAGGTTCTGATAATGGGAATATCCTGCCGAATGGGATGGGAGCGCCAGGGAGGAGATCAATGGGACAGTCATAAGTCCTTTGGGGAGGAAGTGTATCGGCTCCCTTCTTGTCAAAAACATCACGGAACTCTGCATATTGTTTAGGAATACGTGGATCAGGAGGAGGAGGCGAACAATCAGGAAGCAATAGGAGTGTAGGGTGGTCTGTCCGGCATTGATTGCGGCAAAACAGGGATTGGAAGGAGAGGGTCCCCTTGGACCAATCAATTGTAGGATTATGGAGTCTTAGCCAGGGTAGGCCAAGAATTACTGGAAACATGGGTGACGGAATAAGGTCAAAGTTCAAGTATTCCGTATGATTATTCCCCAATAGAGCATGAAGTGGTGATGTTTCGTGTGTAACGGGTCCAGTAGACAGGGGAGACCCGTCGACCACTTGTATATGTATAGGAGCCGGTTTAATTAAAGTTGGTATATGCAGTTGCTTGGCAAAGTCCTGGTCCATGAAGCAACTGCTGGCTCCAGAATCAATGATAGCAGAAACGGTGGTAGAATTATTGATCCACTGTAAAAACAAGGAGATGTACAGGTGAGGAGAACCGCCCTTAGGGAAGGAACTAAGGCAAACTTTATCATGTGCAGGCTTACCCCTGGGAGGGCGTCGTGGACAGGTAGATATCAGATGTCCTGGTTCACCACAGTATAGACACAGATTGTTCCTCCGACGACGGGCCTTCTCGGCTTCTGATAGTGGGCCACGTGCCACTCCGATCTGCATAGGTTCTTCTGGAGGGGGCATGATCGCTGGAAACTGGAGAGGAGGACCGGTAGGAACCGTAGGAGCAGTATGAACCGTAGGAGGGAAGTGGCGTCTCGGGGTAGGAATGGCTGAAGCTGCGCGTTCCAGGCGTCGTTCCCGAAATCTGCGGTCAAGCTGTATGACCAGGTGTATGAGGTCTTCTAAGGAATCAGGAATGCCCACGCGAGCCAGTTCATCCTTCAATCCCTCAGCCAAACCCAGACGGAACTGATCTAACAGTGCTGGTTCGTTCCACTTGCTTTCCATGGCCAAGCTTCGGAATTCCGTCACGTATTCCTCTACTGGCCTCTTCCCTTGACGTAAAGCACGTATGGCAGCATGAGCAGAGGTAGTGCGAAAAGGATCGTCAAATAAAGTGTCCATAGCGTGACTGAACTCGGCCCATGAGTTCAGGACTGGATTATTGGTGCGTAGTAGATGGTGAGCCCAGATCTGTGGTTCCCCTGATAGTAGAGAAATCACAGTTCGTACCTTCACATGATCGGAGGCGTAGGTTCTGGGTTGGAGAGAGAACAGGATTTGGCAGGACGTCATGAAGGTACGATAACTAGCTCTGTCTCCTGAGAAGCGCTCGGGAAGAATAGCCTTGGGTTCCGGAGTAGCAGCAGCAGCAAAGGCCCCCTCCATTGGTGGAAGTGGAGCGGGAGCAGGAGATGGTTCCCCAGGGCCAGGAGGGTTAGTTTGAAGTTCATGAAGCTGATGCTGCATATGCGCATGGCTGGCTTGGAGGTCCTGGAAGGAGCGAGTAAGTGCAGTAATCTGTCCAGCGATTGCTGCAAGAGCATCCGAAATTCCTGCGGATTCCATGTCGGGGCTCAGTTATTCTGTAAGATTGGTCTTACCAGAAGGAATCCGATATGCAGGACTGGAACACACTTGCTCAGAACAGAACACACGCAAGGGGCCTGGTGAGGGTAACAGGGCACTTGGTGGTGTGGCTGTAAGCACGAGTGGTCAGAGGTACACGTAGTCGGGTTGGATAGCCAAGGTCGGAATGCCAGAGGTACACGTAGTCGGGTAGGATAGCCAAGGTCAGGATGCCAGAGGTAAACGTAGTAGCAGGGAGAGCCGGGGTCAGGAAACCAGAGAAACACAGGAAGCCGTTTAGTAGACCAGGGTCGGATACCGGGAGATCAGGAACAAGGTAAATATATATGTATATATATAGGGTACGGGGGAGCTCACGTAATCCGGACAGAACCAGTATAACTGAGCACTGTGTGTACTGTGCTCGAGGTTTAAATAGCCCGGGGGGGCGTTCCCCGACGTCCGGGACGTGATCGCGTCCTGCGTCGCCATAGCGACGCAGCGGAATCCAGCCGGCGGTCAGCTTCATAAATATTCATGAAGCGGCCGCGTGCGCGAGCGGCTGCTTCATGTTCCAGTCTGCGGTGCCGGCGTTTCTGCCGGGGGAGAGAAGAGGACGGCCGGGAGCTGATTAAGGTAGGTGCCTTACAGGGAAGCAGCGGGCCCCTGGGACTGGCACAGAGAAATCTGCAGTTCAGGTAAGGAGGGTGTATGAATGAGTATGTGTGATTGAGTGAATGAATATCTAAATGAGGGTATCAGTATCTGTGAATGATTGAATGTATGAGTATCTGTGAATGAGTATCTGTGAATGAATAAATGAGATGTGTAAGTGGAGGAAGCTTGTTTTCTCTGCTTTTAACATTGATTGAGACAATGAAGCTACTGCCTATGGACCAGAACTTGAATAAGCAATGCTGGAGCTAGGTTCACAACGTAGTGCAATCACCAAGGAAACCAATGACATGTACACATTTATAACATCACATGCCTCACCAAAGAGAAGCAGTTCCAGCCATCACATTAGGGGTGAGTTAATTAAAGGTTTGACCAAATATAGCAGGCTAATTTTTAAGTTTTGTATGGCACACAAATGATGTTATAAATATCCAAAGGGCCCTTGGCAGAAAAAAGGTTGCCCACCCCTGACCTATATCAAAGCAAGAAATCACTAGAGATACATTGTAAAGAAATGAGCCAGCACCTAGAATGTGGATTAAATATTTACCATGTTAAATGCATAATTTAAGCTTGACTTGCAAAAATCAAATCAACAAGCAACTGAATCTTCTATTGGCCTGAATAGTTCTAGTTAAATACAACTTGAGTTGGGTATGCAACAGTGCCTGGGTATCTTCTATTAAAATGTGAGTGTCGGAATCTCTAGGTGAAATAATTTTTTTGTGATGACCATAACTTGGAACTCTTCAATTTAAGTATTGGTTCCTCCCAGGTATTTTGATAACCCATGGTAGTTAGAGTACGCAATTCAGATTCTGGGGTTTATCCTTAAACAATGGTCTTAAATAAATAAAAAAAAGTCTTAAATAAAGGTCTATGTTACTTTATCTCTGCTTAACAAATTGCATTGTTACGCCACAGAAAATAGAGCGACAGTGAAAGTGGACTTCTGTATATGAGTAATGGGTTAGTTCCTATCCTGTGTAACGCAGCACACTAAGGCAACTTTAAAACATGCAGAAAGGAAGCCTATCACAATAAGTAGACGCTTTTCCATGGAAAAGGTTACAGAGACAAAATTAAATTCAGGTCTAAGTAGTTCAGTGCATGCTGGTAAATCATTCAGTTTGGTAGTCACTTTTGTGTCCTTGTTTGACTGGCAACCCGTTTAGATGACCTGTCAGGTGCAAGTTGGAGAAAACCTTCGGTTTCGAAGGCGGTATAGGTGTAGTTTGTGTTTCTCTTAAAAAAGGCCTGTAAAGGACATCCCATGCACAGATAGAATAGGAATGCATATTGGAGTCTGACAAGGAATTCAGTGCATTGTGCAGCATGCATTCATTTGTATTAAGTATTTGTATTTGAGTTAAGAAATGAGACTTATATGTACAGTTGAACACGCCAAATTGGTCAGCAGTATATACACTTCATGCTTTCCTGCGCACTAAACTAACCCACTTGAAATACTTTTCATGGTGCTTGTGACAGACCCATCTGTGTCTCTTGTAAAGAAATTTGCTGCCACCTTGTGTAAATGATAGATATTGGTGTGAATAAAATCCATGGTTTTCACAATGTGGAAACATTTCTCGGTGTTTGTGGAGCAATTACATTGTTTCAAAATAATTTGGAATGAATACCTAAGACTTTTGCAGGCATCTCACTAGTGTATACTAGTGTCTTTCACAATATTCAAATTCCTTTTGACTTCTAAAAGACTTAATATTCAAATGTCATTATTTAATATTAATATCTAAAATGGAAACATAACATGACAGTACATAATATCACATATGACAAAAAACATTTTTTCCCCCAACTATTTCCTGCTATATACCAAACAAATTTATTAAAGAGCCCAACTCCCCTTAAAAGATGAATGAAGAATGTGGTTCTTCATTCATGCAGAATTTCCACCCAGGTGACTGTACACAAGCTGTTACGAGGAGATATTATAAAAACCCAATACTAATATTTTCAGAAATATGACACTCTGTCGTACCTCTGGCGCACCTGCTTTTATGCCTTATAGCTCCAGTGACACTCATCATTTTTCTGGTTGAGCGTCAATAGAGTTGTAGAGGCTGAGGAACGTGCTTATTTCATTACATTTTTAATGCAAGTTGCCAAATTAACCTCACAACAGATCAGCTGCCAACATTAAAAAACCCAACAAAACAAACACTTTTGAGTATGGAAACAGGAATGAACAGTAAACATCATGTTCCATACACCAGTCTCTGTGTACCCAGAGTTTGGTTCAGTTATTTCACTTTTTGGGCATGTGCTTTTCAATCACTGATGTTATGGTCCAACCTAATTTGACAGCTCATGTTAAGACTTAAAATTAACTAGTAGCAACACTACCTACAAAAAAGTGCCCACTGCATGTTGGATACATAGCTGGTACTTTGTTTTGCCATCTATGTGTCACATATAGATATGAATATGAGCTATGGCATCAAATGCAATGCTTTTCCACAACTAGATGTATTACCTGAAGCTCCATCTGCAAAGTTCTCGCCATCTCGCTGTTTTGCATACATTTTAGTCTGTTTTCAGGATATTACCTAAAAACAGCAAAGAAAAAGAAAAAAATGAGTGTTGCATATCCAGATAGATTATTTTTCAGCCTGAGCTTCAACCCTGACCCAAGACCCAACATTATAAAATTACAAAACATAAGCAGACATCAAGCAACGCAATTCTGTCAAATCATGTTTAACACCGACTCATCAAAACAGACGAGCGATTGCTTATCAAAGGAGCAAAGAAGGGATCTATACAGGTTGAAATACTGTCCAATGACACTGTCTTGTAGTGGTTTTCATACAAAAGTGCGATATTGTCCCTAAACCTTCAAATCAAACCAGTCTTGGTGGGTATTGCAAGTCTGCTTCTTTACCACCCTTCCCATGCAACACATTGAGGTTACCTTCGTGTGACCCTGGCGTCATATAAAATATTATTAGGTTTATAGATTAGCCATAATATTAATAGAATGATCTTTATATATACCGTTTTAGCAGTAATATAGGGCAACCTGTTTGCAAGCCCCATTCAGATTTGGATTTGCAATTTCAGTTCGTGAAATTGCATCCCTGCTAGATATAGCATCTGTAAGAGGTGTTATTGGAGTATATAGGAACAGCAGCATCTTGAAGCTAAAGACCACGCAAAGTCACAGAGCGGGGGTCACTGAGTGCCGAGGCGCATGGTGTTTAAAAGTATCCAACCCCCTGCTGATTCCATAGCTAGAGCGTTCCAAACTTCCACCGGCATTAATATCAGCCCAAAAACTCTGCGGCAGGAGCTTCATGGAATAGTGTTTCCCATGGCCGAGCAGTGACATGCAAGCCTCACATCACCAAGTACAATGCCAACCATGATGTAAGGTGCGCATGTCACTGCTCGGGTAGATGTGATCTGAACACAGATTATTTGCTACCAAACATGACATTGGCTGTGATTCGGTGACGCCCATAGCAGTGACATGCAAGCCTCACATCACCAAGTACAATGCCAACCAAGCTGTAAGGCGTGCTGCCACTGGAGTCTGGAGAAGTGGAAACGTGTTATATGGAATGAGGAATCATGTTTCTCTGTTTGGCAGTCTAATTGGCAACTTGGGGTTTGGTGGATACCAAGAGAACATTACCTGCCTGTATTGTGTCACTTGTAAAGTTTGGTGAAGGAGAGATATGGGGATGTTATGGGGTGTTAGACCCCTTGCTTCCAGTGAATGGAAATGCTTCAACAAACCAAGACCATTTTGGACAATGCTATGCTTTTTCCTATTCCAGCATGACTGTCCCCAATGCACAAAGCAAGGTCCATAAAGACATGGTTGGATGAGTTTGACGTGGAAGAACTTGACTGGCCCACACGGAGCCCTGACCTCAACACCATCGAACGCCTTTGGGATGAACGGGAAAAGATATTGCGAGCAAGGCCTTCTCATCCAAATTCCGTGCCTGACCACACAAATGCTCTACTGGATGAATCAGCAAAACTTCCCACAGACACACTCCAAAATCTTGTGTAAAGCCATCCCAGAAGAATGGATGCTGTTATAGCTACAAAGGTGGACCAACTACATATTAATATTCTATGTATTTAGAATGCTATGTCATAAAATGCCCAGTTGGAATAATGGGCAGGTGTCCCAATATTTTTGTCCATATAGTGCATATTGTGCATAGTGCCCTTATATTTCATATGTCAAATACAAGGCTTGGCAATCACATTACTTTATGAATATTAATTATATTGCTATCATTTTATACTTGGTTTTGTATTATAACAATAATAATAATGAGAGTTTGCAGTTTCAGCAGAGTAGGTGTATAATTTGCTTTTGCACTTAATCTGTATTGAGAGTGCAATCACACCATGCTCACCAAACATAGAGCCATCACATCATCTTGACTGCCGTTTTTTTGTTAAGGGAAAGACATCTTTCTCTGCAAAGGCTCATTCCTCTAAGAGCCAGATGGAAGTGTAATAGATTACAGATTCAGTTGTATTTAGCTCATTTCTAGAAAAGGAACTAGTTTCTAGGTGTGTGCTTTTTCAGCCTGATCTACATAAAATATTACATGAATACCTGTTGCCTTTAATGATGTCGTTGGATAACACCAGTATTTCACAGCAATACATTTTCACAGGGAATTTTCAGTCCTAAGAAAACACACATAATTTTCACTTCTTGCTGGCCAGAGCATGCTCCCGTGTTTTGCTGATGGGGTAGTCATAGTCTAGGGTGTTGCCACTGGTTAGGCACTTATAGGTTTTTGTAACAGACAACTAAATCCCCCATTTGCACCAATGCTTTCCACAAGCCTTGTCACTGAACTCTGGTTATTAGTATTTTTTTAAAGATACAAATAGTGTTTCTCATAACCCATCGCTTAATGTGGCATCAGAGATCAGGGATGGATATATGTTGCCTTTCATCTCTTCTCAAGGATTTAGCTAGCGGGTGCCATATTGTAAAATGCTTAAATGTGTAGATGTGGATATGTGTAGGAGGTGTCTCTGACCTTTGTGGATGGTCCTACTGATGTCAGTGGGACACATGCCATTGTGGAAGTGGGTGGGAGTGGGATGTGCTACAACGCCGCTGCCGTGACCTAGAGAAGACGCACCTCTACCTCAGCTATGCTGACAATCTCTGTATTCCTTTAACACCTTACCTGAAGAAGCACTATGGGTGCTCAGCTGCAGAGCACTGCACGGTGGCCACTTGGCTGCAGTAAAAGTCTATACTGTTTATTCTGCTCTCCCTGAGCCGGTCAGAGGAGATTAGAAGATCTCCCCAACCACTAGAACAGGGAGACAATGTGTGAAAATTGGGACTATCACAGGAAAACTAGTACACTTGGTAATTAGGATGTGATCTGAACACAGATGATTTGCTAGCATACATGACATTGGCTGTGAATCAGTGACGTCCATAGCAGTGCTACCGAGCACACAATACATTCACACGCTAATGAGACAGAAGTACACGGCTAACTCAACAATACATGGCACAGGCTGTAGGCTTTAAAATGCAGTCCATGCAAAATGAACCCCAATATGCATTAAACATAACAATACAATTTGGCGGACTAGACTGTTCCTTTAAGAATTATAGGGGATAAAAAAAAACAGATACACTAAATTGGAAACTGTGGACTCAATCAGCTATGTGGGTTAAATTCTTCTGCAAATAAAATTCCTTTTCAAAATGGATTTAAATAAAAAATATCAGTGAACTACTTTTAACCTACAGGCTGTGCTAGAATAAAAGTTTATTCATCTAGTTTTATTAAACAAAACTCATCCAAGCCCTTTATGTTTTGTCATCTGTGCATTTATGTTTCCTGTTGCATGCACCTATAGCTTTACCAGCACCTACCTGGCTTTATGCACATGATAGTTATTCTGTTTTTTTATGATCCAGTACAAAGTTATTTATTGTCTGTTTACCTGCCAAATTGCAGTACGCACACCACCAGTACTTCCCAATTCATTAGTATTGTTTTCATGACGTGGCCAAATTAACTCAGCAAATCCCTGGTTTGCATCAGCCGTACCTCCTAAGAAAGTGTTGTCACACGATCCTGTCTTTGAAGCGTTCTTACAGTAGATACGGCCTGTTGAAATTCCTCATCCATATCCACTATACATCGGTACAGAGATAATCCTTGTATAGTGGTGAGACACGGCCCACCGTTTAGTGAATATATCCCAGTGAGGTTTCTAGCTGTCCCTTTGCATCTGTGTCAATTACTGCATTATTCATTAACAAGTTTCTTCTTGCGTTTAGTTAAAAATATCTTGAACCTTAAACCGGAAAATGCAAAATAAGGGATATGGTTGTGACTCATCGTAATGTAATGCAATTTTATTATGTTATGGTAGGTGGAGCACATATAGTGGCATTGCTAATTAGTGACCTTCTCTCGGCTTTGTTTGTGTGCGTTTCTAGGCAGAACAGTTGTAGAATATGTCTTATATCTTCCCGTCTAAGTTTCCTTTTAAGGATGCTTAATAGTTTAAGAAAACAAATCCTACAATAATGAAATAAAAATACAATATTATTATATATTACATTATCCATAAACCAACACAAACAATATACAGTATATGTGTACTAATTACCCTTACTAGTACAGCTATCCTTGTAACCCACCACCCACAGTCTGCTCATCACATCCAAGAAATAGAGGGCTTATTATATATTTCCAAACTCCCAATCTTAAAGTTTTTATTTCGGGCGCCTGTAAAATACGTGGCATCAATCAAACTGAATCTTTCTGAGATATTTCCCTTTATCTCAAACAGTAGTAGGCTTATTCTCCAAATCAACTTCTTCTATCAATTAGTTTCAAATAGCATGAATCCACCTCAAGCTAAAATAACTTAAAATCTAAAAATATATTTGGAGTCACCAACTCCACAGGCAATGCATTCCAAAACTTCAGCGACAACATTGTACATTAGTGTCTTTTTCTTTGCTGAAAGCCATTTTAATTGTTACATCTTTTCTAACATGGATTTATTATACTTGACAATCCATTCAATGGAACGTTTATTTGGTCAGATGCTCTGCATAATGTAGTTTGTAGCTCATGCTTGCACTTCAGTAAGTGTATTGGTTTATTATGAGTGGGAGGATAGAACTACAGTAAGAAAAGTTTTCTCTGCATAATTATACACATTATGCACCATTCCCTAAACATGGGATCTAGCATGACCTTAACATTTTGAGTTTAAGATCATTTGTATCATGGATGTTGTCATAATACATAACTTTGCATTGATTGATGTTGACTCTCCTCTACCATTTTTCCACATCCACTTCAACCAAATCTCTGCACAGAAAAATGAGAGTAATGATAAAGCCTGCAACCATAGGGCAGGGTGCCATGAGGTTGTGGGGGCAAATAAAGGTCAGGTTATCAAGGTTATCAAGGCTAAGTATAGGCTGTGGGGTCACAGAAAGGTCAGGTAGGTATTATATATATATAAAAAGAGAAAATATGCAAGTTTGAATCCATTTGCGCATGAGTTGGAGCTTTGCCGTGCTTTTTAGGGTGTCTGCCGTCTGCCTCCCTCGCGGGTGCTTTGCGCTGTGCTGTGGGCGGGAAAATCACCTATAAATAGGGCCTTTTTGAGGGGCTTGTTCACTTACCTGGCGAACTGCTGAGCCAATACTGCACTGACCTTTGAGTCTGGTGAGCAGTGGCGAGGTTGTTAAGCCGAAGAAGTAATGAAAATGTGTTATACAATGTTATATTCTATACTAGTATAAATGAAATGCTTTCAATACCCACATTTGGCCCACTGTCCTATGTTAAAGCAGTGATCGCAGAATTGACCTTGGACTTTGAGGGTATATGATGATCAAATTTAACATCACAGTTAATTTCAGTCTTAAGCTTTCTGTATGCATGGCTGGTATTTGAGCCAAAAACCAACGTATGCTTTGCAATGTGCTAAACAAACAAATAAATGCATATCATAAAACTTTGTAAGCAGCGCTTTAATATGCATTCCTTAGCTAAGAGAATAAGAAACACTGCACCTCCAGCACCCCTCTGTTGTGAGATTTGATGCAGCCAATCACTGGCAAGAACGCACGCCCAATAAAATCATCTCTCCACACGCGAGGGGTCTCCATAAACCCCATGGAACTCTTGCACGAGCCAGTGCTGGAGCTGGCTGGTGGCGAATATAGTGCACACTCACACTGGTAGGCAAGAGATGTATTTGGTTAAACACATTTTCTACAAGCCAAGTAGGGGGGCGGAAAAAGGGGCAAATGGGGGAGTGTCCTATAAGGCAATACGGACATTACTGGATATAAATACTGTTACTTTTCTATGTTTATGATTACATAGAATACAACAAAATGGTTTGTACTAACCATCACAACCCATCTCTGACAACTTTTTTATAGCAGAAGTAAAACACTTGCTTAATATATCCATTTGCTTCATCGTGTACAAAAAGGGTTAATTCCGTGCTGTATCTCCACCCTGACACACATTCATTTTGCCAAGGCACGTATGAATGGAACAGAACCGTGCCCTGCCAGCCCAACCTTAGAGGAGAACGATAAAAACTAATACTAAGAATAAAACAATAACTTATAGTTCTCAGAACAAGATTTTCCCAGCGTAGAGTTTACATTCTTTGCCTTGGACAAACTTCAAGGAGAGGCCACCTGTTTTGGTATTGAAACATTTCCTTTATCACGGTTCACTTGCTGTATTGTCATTCAGATAATGTGAGCACTCTCTCCTTACGGGTAATTGACAGGTAGCAGCTGTCGCTCTGAGATACCGTAGTACGCCAGCATTCGCCTAACCAACCAAATTCTAACCATGATACTTGGTCGGCCACGGCTGGACTATAGCAAAAAACATAATAGAAAAAGGCTCCAGGCACTCAAGGGTTCCATCAGGCAAATTTATTGAAGGAGAAGGACAACAACGTTTCGACCTCACGATGAGGTCTTTATCAAGTTAACCACACAAAGACCTCATTGTGAGGTTGAAACGTTGTTGTCCTTCTCCTTCAATAAATCTACCTGATGGAACCCTTGAGTGCCTGGAGCCTCTCTCTATTTTGATTTACTGGGGAGCTGGCTCTTCCTGGCACAGCTAAGCACCTGAGTTCCTGTGGGGAGTGTGTGCAGATTCCTGATTTTGGTGTATAGCAAAAAACATGACATGGAGTTTGGGAAAATTAGTAATTTGCAAAAGATGTTTGTATCGCATGAAATTTGCAGGATCAAACTATAATAGTCTTGGGTACAGCAAAAGACTAATACAGAACAAAGTAAAGCAAGTAAATCTTTTGCAGTAGAATACACTTTTCATACAAATCTTTTCCTTCTGACAGCCACATGCCCATTAGGAAGGATGCAGGTTACATATGAGCACTGCATTTTAAAAATTAAATCTTACAACCATTCCATTTGTTGCCATGGTGATACAACCACTTTTGCACCTAACTCACTGTTTACACATGAACCCCTACTTAGAAAGTTGATAAAGAAAATCAGAAGACCATATTGGAGTTTCAGAGACATTAGCAGACAGGTAAGAGACTTTGAGAACCAAATTTTATTTTTTTTTTTTTTTTTTTTTTTTTTTTTTTTTTTTTTTTTTCAATTCTCCGTTTATTGCACAAAGGATAATAAAATACAATGCACAGATCAGAGCGTTTCAAACACAATCACAATGCACCATCAACATCTGGGAGCATAAATGCAAAAAGAAAAAACATAGCATATGAAGGTAGTGTACAACACACTAACAGTATAATGAGGATACAGGAAGCCACAGAAAAGCTATCGGAACACGTTGGTCAGGCTCACTTCGTGTCAATCCACAAAACAGCTAGTAAAACCGGCGTATCCTCAAGCTGGCTCTCACATCAAGGGCACTGACGCTAGATCACGCAGAGTAGAACAGTGCAGGCGGAGCTAGAGTGGAAAGATCTGAGACAACAAGACCAGACACCACGCGTGCCCTCAAATAGTCCCCCCACACGGAGGGACCAGAGAGGGAGGAGCAGAGGTACCCAGTAAGTTACTGTCACGGCGACGCAAAAGTAATACAAATAAAATGAACAAGCAAACAAAACATGTAAGTCCCAGGGTCCAAGGCATAACTCCTACACAGGGGGGCAGAATATGAACCTCAGCAGAGAGGAGCTGGAAGACGCATCTGGAGGACCACTCGCAGCTATGTCCAGAGACGCCTCCGGGAAGGAACACGAAAAGCCTACAAGGAGGTAGACAAAGGGCGTACACCCAGGTTCGATACGAAAGACCTCCAATGGAACCACTTGAGCTCGATATTATGCCCATCACCCTTAGCAGACCACACCAAGACCTCCATCTGATACACAAATTCAACCTGATTAACCCAAGCCGTGAAGGAGGGAGGGGTGGCCGACTTCCAGTGTCTAGGTATGACAGCGTTAGCAGCATTAATTAGATGGAATTGTAGGGAGCGTTTATAACTGGTGAACGAAATGTCGTTGTGGTGAAGCAGGATAGAGCCAGGGGTGGCGGGAAAGTCAGGGTTAGCGACCTCCCGAATAGCCGACACCACAGATTCCCAGAAGGGCCGAATATCAGGGCAGGACCACCAAATATGTAACAAGGAGCCGGGATGAGACCCGCATCTCCAACACGTAGGTGGGACCTGAGGCGCAAACCTGTGGATGTCCAGAGGGACCCTATACCACCTTGTGAGTATTTTAAAGGACGTTTCCTGCATCCGGCTAGAGACCGAGCCCTTATGTGTTATAGATAGAATTTTCGTCCAGGCTTCAGGGGAAAAAGAGCAATTCAAGTCCCTTTCCCAAAGGCTAAAATAGTACGGTTTTGCCAATGGTTCCGGGGCTAATAGCAGAGCGTATAGTTTAGACAAAAGGTGGGGCTGTTCCTTATGCTCAAGACAAAACCTCTCAAATTGCGCAAGCGGCCTGTCCGGCTGTGAGAGAGCAGCCGAAGAGAGCACGAAGTGCCTAAGCTGATGGTACAAGAACTGAAGCCAAATTTTATTTTTAACTAGACAACAAAGCACAGAAACTTCACTCAGCATTCAGTATCGAGCAGCTAATTGAAAAACAAGACAAGTTACTTTCCTTTTTATTATAGGACTATTTCAGGACACAAGCCATTGTTCTCAGTGTTCATTGCATTTGGAAACCTGAATAAATACATTAATAATTGTGCTAAGACCTGTACTTCGTTTCCAACCAATACCTTCCCTTCATCTCAGTAACCCCCCCACACGTTTCTCTAGTCTTCCCTGTATCTCTGTCTATGTTCTCCTTCCTCTTTGAAGAATAAATGGGCTCTGAATCAGGCTTGGATTGGCTAGTAAGCCAATACTCGGCCCTCATACAGCATCTGATCAAGCGCCGCAGTGCGTGGCCACGAGTTGTATATTCCCGACAGCACTCTGTGCGGGCATTAAAATTGTAATGTGCAGCTGCATGGATCCAGCCAGTGACAGCACTTATTGGCTGACCATTGGCCATAAAGTTCCAGGGCCACCAGGTCATCCGGATATCAGCCCATTTTGCCTTTGTGGGATTTGTGCAAGAAAAAGTAAGTTGTGGATATATTTCTCCAGGATGATGTTTCTTTCTCACCATGTTAAATATATACCGTATTTGCTCGATTATAAGACGACCCCGATTATAAGACGACCCCCCAAAATCTGATTATTAACTTAGGAAAAAAAGAAAAAGCCTGACTATAAGACGACCCCAAAGGAAAAAAGTTTTACCAGTAAATGTTAATTCATGTAAACTATTTTTTTTAATAAAAGCTATGATTGAGAAAAATATTTTTTTTGTTTTTATTTCTTGTATTTTCCAACCTGTCCCCCAGTTACGCACATCTGCCCCCAGGCTTGCCACTCCAATATGGCACTGTGGCCCATGATATGCCTTTTAACCCTCTATATGCCACTGTGCCCCATGGTATGCCTTTTGACCCCCTATGTGCCACTCTGCCTCCAGAAATGCCTTATACCCCTATATCCCATTCTGGCATTTAGGGGGTTAAAATGCATATTATGGGGCAGAGTGGCATATAGGGAGGTATAAGGCATTTCAGGAGGCAGAGTGGCATTAAGGGAGTTAAAAGGCATTGTATAGAGCACTCTGCCTCCAGAAATGCCTTATACCCCTATATGCCACTCTGGCATTTAGGGGGTTAAAAGGCATATTATGGGGCAGAGTGCCATATAGGGAGGTATAAGGCATTTCAGGAGGCAGAGTGCTCTATTAAATGCCCCCTTAACGCCACTCCAGAAATGCCCTATGCCCCCATTTAACACACACACACCCTATACCCCCATTTAACACACACACACACTCTCTCTCTCCCCCCTCTCTCACCCCCCTCTCTCAACCCCCTTCCCCCTCTCAGCCCTCTCTTACCGGTGCGTCCAGCCGGGGCAGCGGGTTGACGTCGCCTTCCGCTGCAGCCGGAAGGAGGTGGAGTTGGCAGCGGGGGTTTGTATGCGTCCGTTGCGTATACTTTCCCCAGCTGTCAGAGATCAGAGTTCCCCGCACCGCGCGGCACCGGTGCGGGGAACTCTGATCTCTGACAGTCGGGGAAGGTCTACGCGACGGACGCAGATAACCCCCGCTGCTAGCCACACCCCCTTCCGGCTGCAGCGGACGTTGTCTACGCGGATCGCGTAGACGTCAACCCGCTGCACCGGCAATACAGCAGGAAGCACCGGTAAGTGTGTGTGTGTATGATGGAGGGGGGGTGAGACAGGAGGATCCAGGTCCCCTGCAGCGGTGCGGGGATCTGGATCTTAGTCTCCTAATCAGACCTCTATTTGAGGTCTGATTAGAAGACGACCCCGATTAGAAGACGAGGGGTATTTTTCTGAAAAAAACCTCGTCTTATAATCGAGCAAATACAGTATTATAGTGAGTTAACCGCAGCAAGTGTCTGCTCTAAGAAGTGCAGAGCTTATTTATTTTAGAGTTGCTATGTTTAACATCTGTGCTATTTAAGTGTGTAAGTTTAACAAAGAATTAAAAAAGAAAACAATGTAAGTACTGATTTCACATTTTTGAGCCTGGGGGCACGAAACATACTGAATGTTGTGGTAAGCACCATGTCTATACTTAAAGCAAATTTGGTGATATTTAAATAAAGATTTTAAAAGGTTTGTAAACATCCTGGGTTTTTTGTTTCAAAAGAAATAACAGAATTGAACAAGTGATTCATTTTTCTAATTTCTACGCAACTTTTGTTCTGATAGTGACACGGTCCTTACCTTCAGCACGCTCCATCCAAAAACAAACCAGGCTAGTGTGCTGGGGCCCACATGGATCTGATGTGTTACCACCGTTACAAGAAATTTGATAAAAATTCGTATCATATAATACACTTAGCGCAGAAGTACTGTGATCAGTATATGTCACTGTGAGAGAAGCAGAAAAGCATGAAGACTACACCTCTCACCAGAATCTTCGTCCAGGAACACCTGGTCAATGGAAGTCTTTAGAACATAGGGCAGAGATATTCCGATGAGGTCTACTGAACTGTTCCCTTCGACACAGTAGTGTCTGTTATAGAATTATTTAACCACATGAGAAAGCACAGGCATGGCAGAGTTGCTAGGAAACATTCAGCCCCTGACATGAATTCTCAGTAGATTCGATGGTGCGCTGAAACTGAACATTCATTGAAGCAGCCGGGTATACAGAGAAGAGCACAAAGGGCCCCAACAAAGTGCTTGCCAATGAAGTTTAACAAAGAGAGGGCCTACCAGGCTTTCTGCCAGCAGTGCCTGTTATAGCAAATTAAAGGGCAAAGCTGTTAAATGGTCTCGTATTAAGTATATATGTCGATGCTTCACTGGCTATGGAAAAAAGTTTGCATTTAATAAAAACGTCCAGACGCCCTCACATTGAAAAAGGAAAAAAAAAGTCACATATCCCTTACCTCAGTTGCGGCAAATGATCCTCCTTATGTTTTATAAATATTCAAATTTGGCACCGTTTCTCATACAGAGGATACGTCTTACTGAGCAGGAGGACATTATGGTTCATCCATAAAAAGCCAACTTCCTCTTGATGACTTTTAGGATATGAAAATTAATTTGAGAAAATGACTTACAGGCTGTACTTTTTTGTTTTTCAGTGGAATTGTTTAGGGATATTTAGTTTAAACAATTGACTATTATGCCAAAAGGAAGGCGAGACCTGTAGCCAAACTAGCATACCTATTCATTTTGATCTCCTAATGTTATGTCCCTTTTCACCTCACCCTTACAAAGACCGTGTCAAGTGTTGGACCTAGCAGGACTTGACCACGTGTCGGTGTAGCAGCCGTTTCCTGTACCAGTTTGCCGCTCTAGTGTCGGGCTGGCTCCAGGTCTGTTAGTCCTGGTGGCTCCCTGGCGAGAGAACACGTGTTGTTACGCTGACCCATGAGTTAGGCCTACACATTGTATATCATGCCTTCCCGTTAAACCACTAATGGTAGTGCATGGCAAGAGTTTGGCACATTATTTAAGAGGTGGAGTAGGCAGCAGAAAAAGAGTACAGACCGCAAAGGGGCACAAGGAAATGAGGGTTCAAAAACAACAAAGCAGCAGAACAGAGGTGCAATGTGACCAATAAATTTGTTGCAGGTGCAAAAGTGTTTAACTTGAATAGCTGCCAGGTGTACAAGTTTGGTCGGGACATTTCTGACTAGTACTTGCATCTCACTCACCAGCTGCCCTAGGCAATTACCAAATTGGTTGGAGCCAGGGTATTACATAGGCAGGATGTGATGAGACAGAATCAACATTTAGTGCAGTTGAATTGTAGCATGATGTCATAACTCAGGCCACATACCCCTGAGAGCCATTACCTCAAAGAGCCCTGTGCTACCCACCTTAAATTGAGCTTCTACTCTTTCCCTAAAATCGTATCAGGCCAATCTGGGCATATACAGAATATCAGCACATGGATCACATATGGTAGACAGTAAATTAAAACTGGTTTAGTTAATAAACTGCTGTAACATTATAACAATGTGCTCAATGGTCTTAGAACTTACTAAAGACTGCAGTTAGTCCAGAGAAAGCTGATTCATTTTGCAAAGATGAACAATTTTAAAACTGCTTGTGAACACAGGGGTCCTTTTTAATTTCAGAGTCAGAGAGAAACTAGTTGCGCTAGTGATAATATATTATAATTGTCTCTGAATCTCATCTTCTGCCTTTAAATTCTTTTCAGCGGTGAGAGGGATTGCCAGCATCATTTCCCAATTCTCTGGATGTTCTTCTTCTTTCCAAGGTGTTTGTATCTGTAAATATCTTCTATCAAAAATACCTAAATATCTAAATATACAGTATCAAAAATGCAGTTGAAAAGACTGATTTTTGTCATAAGACAAACGATTAATAAGCTTGTCATACTATATATTTTTTTTTTTTTACTAAGAAGCCATTTTTAGTAATGAGGTAAAAAGCCCAATTAGGGGGGCTAGATATTGATCTAATGCAAACAAAATCGAGATTTCTGTTCACCATACCATGTATACATATACACATGCAATGAACACAGATTGCAGGGCAGCCTTTTGGAACTTTATAATCATCATTATTAATGGAAAAATAAAAGCTTCAGCCTGGCTTAATAGAGAGGGTCAAAGTACACTCAGTTTGAAACATGAAGCAATAAACACATTCAACAAGGAGTTGAAAGGTCATCTATACAGAGTATCCCAAGGTCTACTATGCCATGGCATTCCAAGTACATGCTTTTTTCTCCTTGATTCCAATGAAACAATTAGACGCATGCAAGCATACAGTGTAAAGGAAAAGGTTCATCTCAAGCCTTCTAATCGCAGACCCTGAAAGCCTTTTTCCTCTCGATAATAGGGGTCAAATGGCACCATGGCACATTCATGTACTAGTTTGCTGAAAAATGCAATGGGAGATTAGCCAAAGTATATACAGGTCTCTCTTCTCCTATATACCAGATCACCAGAGACCTGCCCCAGATCTCATTCATGTAAAAAGAGATTGAAACATGGAGGCGAGTGGTTTACACAAACAAAAAGGAAGACAGTTGTGGCTACAAATGAGAATAAACCACCAAAAGCTCTTTCCCGACATAAGGTTCCTGACCAAAGATGACATACTCCATTAAGAATCAAACATTAGTAGCATTCTTCATGGTCACCCCTGTGACATCCTCACGTTTCTCATTCTATCAGATGGCCTTACATGGAAAATGGGAAAGGGAACTACAATTACCTTTTCCAGGTGAATAATGATGCAGTCTTAGCTACGAAAGGGGTCTCGAAATATTTCACACCAAATAAATTTAACAGACTTGGGCACATGGACCAAAAGCAATTTTTTCACAACCTACCTAGAGTCATGTGGTGACTATTGTGGAGATTGACCGAAGATACAAGAAGATGTCCGCTAGGATTGAGGGCCCTTCCCTACATACATTAAAGGGTTATGTGGGTTATTTGTCATTATGCTTATATTTGATTTCCTCCTGGTATCGATGCCTGGGGGAGCAGAGTATAAAGGTATACTACATGAAATAGCACAATTCACAGTTCCCGATTTGTTCTTCACGGGCTACATTATTGTGCTTTTATTGTTGCAATAGTGCCGCAACAGGGACGGTGGGCTTCTCAGCTGCATCTCAGGTAAATTTGTCCCAGTCCTTGTACATTTTCCTTGGTTTGTGGGTTTTTTTTTTCTCATCTTGGTACACGATGTGTACACCGGCTAGTGCTACGAATATATTGAGTAATGTACCACCGTTGCTCTGGAACATTAATAAACTTTAAATTGGAAAAAAGTTGGAATGGAGTTTTAAGGTGTTCTAGCATGTACAATTGTTCCATGGATTTGAAAAAATTGAAATGTGTTATTTTTGCTTTTATACATGATTTTACAATTACTAAAATAGCTGGTACAGACATGTAAGATTAAGTTTAGCAATATCCAGCTACATTATGAACAGTATACAAAATGTATGCATTATCTCTTAACCTAATTAGATTACGTCCTTATAATATCCGTTGGATTATCCCCTCTTGGTTGAGAAGGTTTACATTAGATCTCTCACACACAGTCCGTCCAAGAAGGGATGATACCTTCAGATTAATGTAAAGCAACAACCTTGTCCGTAACTCCAATAGGATAAAGCAGATATAACTGACCTAATAACTGTCCAGCGCAACAATAACCACCCATGCCATATTGTTGGGGATCAATTATTTTTATAAAGGGATTCCCTGTCTGTGCATTGATGTGAATACATTATTTAAAGATAGATGTAAATACAGCCTCTGAGCAGGGTCAGACAAGCCTGAATGCAAAGCATCTTCAGTGAACCTGCAAGACGGAAACTAAAGAGTAAATGGATATCAAAACCAAGCACGCTGTAGATAGTTATTTACATTTTATTTCTCCTATAGAACTGCATGGAATGCAGTGTCCCACGGCAAGATGAAATTAGACCGAAGCCAGTCCTAGCCCAGGCTAAAGTCTGCAAGATGTGATCTGCCTATTCAATGGCGCACAAAGGAATGCCAGATTTTTTTTTGTTTAACTTGTCTTACTAAATGAAGCAACCGAACACAAAAAAGACACACAGAGCAAATGCTAGACCCACAGAAATCTATTCCTATACTAAATACCTCTAAGGTGAGAAGACGGCTCTTTATTTTACCGTTAGATGGAACACTTTCTTTTTATGCTGCCGTTTGCAAGTGGGAGAACACTTTTCAACATCATTCATTTTATTTTGCCCTTTTGGCCATGAAAGGGTAAAGTAAATCTTCTGATATGGCAACACATGCACTAGAACTAATCCACACCCGCTGATTACAGCTCAAACAATGCTGTCTTCTTTGTGGCTCCCACACCTGTATGTTGGTATTGTTATGAATACCTTACCGATCATTTATCTGAATCATTTAACCCAAGGGAGTGCTAAAGCAAAAAGGGAATTAGAATGAATCCAATCAAAAAATCTATTAACCCAATGCTTCTTCACATCCCAGACCTTCATTAGAAGCACGGCCGCGGCTCGCGGTCACTTCTAGTAACCAGTCATCAGAGTAGAGTTTTTGGGAGCTTGCCTGAGTATCGCTTTACATGCCAATCGGAAATTGTTACTTAGTTTCTTAAATGTATTGGGAGTCAGGCCTTTCTTCTTATTTGATCGTTATACTTGCAGCTTGGCTCCTAGTTTAGGGCTGGAATCTAATCTTATTGGGTCTAAAACAATCTAAATTTTTGCACACCTGTTAAGTAAACATATACACACACAGTCTCTCTCTCTCTCGCTTTCCCCGTTTTCTGGTCCCTGAAACCTTTCCCCATCCCAAGTAAAATGTTTGCTGATGGTGTGTCTGTCTCCGGGATATTGCTGAGCCCGCAGGAGCGTCTAAAAATAGCCAGCTTGCCCACATACTGACAGATTAGCAACAGATTAGGTTTCCGGTAGATAACATGACCCAGTGTAATTTGTTTACATTGCACAGCTTTGCATTAAACATATTACCAAGGTAAGTCCAAGAGATAGGATACCAGCAGTGAAAGCGGAGATTTAGTTGCCATGGTAACACAGAATTACCTATTTCTCAGTTAAAACTGCACCTATGGCACTAGGTCACTGGTTCTCCAACTGTACAGTGCCTTGCGAACGTATTCACCCACCTTGGCAGCTTTCCTATTTTGTTGCATTGGAACCTGGAATTAAAAATGGATTTGTTGCGGGTCTGTATCATTTGATTTACACAACATGCCTACCTCTTTGAAGATGCTAAATATTTTTTTTTTATTGTGAAACAATACTTTTGTAGCGCCACCTTTTGCAGGAATTACAGCTGCAGGTCTCTTGGGGTATATCTCTTTAAGCTTGGTACATCTAGCCACTGGGATTTTTGCCCATTCTTCAAGGCTAAACTGCTCCAGCTCTTTCAAGTCGGATGGGTTCCGCTGGCGTACAGCAATCGTTAAGTCATACCATGGGCTTAGTAAGCAAAGCACTAAAATGCCATATTTATACGTTTGGTCCACCAACAGAATTCTATGTATTACATAGTTAAGCGTGTTAAAACAGTAAAGTTAATTACTTACAACAATCCAGGCGAAACTAAAATGACATATTCATGAGAATGATTTATCACAAACTTCTATACTGTAAAGTAGAATTATTCCATATCGGATACTCACAACACATTCTGTATTTTAACAGTTCATTTACAGTGTATTGAACATGACCTTTGATAACATTCCTCGTCAATAAGAGACTGCTGTTTTTTTCTGATCTAGATCTGTGGTACCTACACATTACACTTTCCATGCAAACCTTATTCTATTTTATTAGAAACCCATTAAAGAAGGACTAGCTCCAGAGGGAGCGGGTACAATAGACATGGTTAAATATTTAAGATTTTCTGGTGTATTTTTTTTCCACGTGACAAAATACAGTCAATAGAACTACTTCTGAAGTCGGTTCACATTCCTGCAATGGATAACAATCCAAAGTACATCATCCATAAGCAGATCAGACAAGCGTGGAAACATTTTAATCCTCGTATAAATAGAGGGCAGGGGAACACAGTCTATAAAGGGATCACTAGGAAGTCCTCTTTCTACAGGGCCCGGGTGGGTCACTCATGCATGTTTGGAATAAGCTAATACAGAACACATTTACCCCACTAAGCTACTTCATATATAGCTTTTCTCAAACTTAAAAAAGGTGGGATGGAGCACCAATCAATCCCGTGTCCAACATCTACATCCAAGGTGTCAGAAAACATGTAGTTTATAAATCAAAAAAGGCATGCTGCGCAAGCAAAATGTACCATTTGATCCAGGATCACAGGTATATGCTTACATAGTTATTTGTCTGCATTATTAGCTGTCCAATGTTAGTTAGTATACTGCGTGAACTGTCTACTTCATTTGAAGGCATGACATAATGGTGAAAAAAATTGATTATTAGAAAAAGCAATTATATATCAGATTATATATAATCAGTAACCTTTTTTTATTAACTGTTCTTTAAACACTTAAATCTCCCAGCCACCTTGTTCCCCCTAGTTGAAGGAACAAAGGTCCATACTGTAAAGTCCTGCATGAAATGCAGTGAATGAGAGACCTATGCCTAACAAAGCTCTTTGAGAAGAATAATTTCCACATCTTTACAAACATAGGGTGTACTTCTCTGCATTCTAAAACATTTGCTTAAGTCCACCCATGCTTTGGCGAGGGGTGCATGGAGACGCCACCAGAAGTACAAGGCAACATTTTCAACCTATGTACAAGTTATATCCCTTTCTCCAAAGATGTATCGTAGGAAAGTCTACTGCCCCAAACAGCCTCATTATGTAGGTCCCCCGGAAAATCTTCTAACAGCCAGCTCTGGAGCTGCTTGGAGGTAAAGTGCATGTGTGCGCGCAAGCACATCAGTGTTCCCTCTAATTTTTAGTAGTTGGTATGGGCAAAAATCTTATGCTTGTGCAAATGTTACCCTGCACTGTGATTAAGCCTAGTGGCGAAACGCGTGAGATTGACTTTCCTCATGCTGAATCGATTTTGTGGCTTTCTGAATAAAGTTGGATATTTTTACTTCACCGGATCCCCCGTGAGTATGTCTCCATAGATATATGAGAATGAGGTGCGCTGGTGAAACACTTGCTTCTTTTTGTGTGTGGAGATTCGCATAAAGATCTAGCTGCTGCCGACTGCAGCTCTTTCTAATACCGTGGCATAAAGACTGGTCGGAAGAGATTAACACTGGATCATTCTTTAGTCTTTGAACTTTGAACTAGCGACTCAACTTTCTTACGTTAGCCTCACTGTACATCGCTGAACGCCGAGTACGCGCTGACTCCTACAGAAACGTACACCTGCCCTTTATACTACACAAAGGTTTCAAACTGACATGGAAGTACCTCGAGTCATTTCTTTGATTAAATTGATCTGTGCCATCAGCGTTATCTTAAGGACACTTGACATGGAAAACTAAAAGGATCTTCACTTAGAGTTTGAGAATTCTTATTCTTTTTCAGTTAATTACTTCTCTAGTAAAGAAACTTGACATTTTTTTTTGCTTGTGTAGTAAAATGTAAGTTTGCTCTTCTAATTTCTGCTCGGTCTTTATTTATTTTGGCTTTGGTTTATTTGTTCTATAAATTGTTGTTACATGCTTGGTATTTATCATAGCTTTGCCTTTGTTTACAAGCATTTAATCATTTTCTTATGTTTCAGATGCATAAAACAATAACCTTACTTATTATCCTTACTGATGAACATAAGGGACAGTAATATTGAAGCCAAGCCATTTTTCTACGCTATGGGTGTTATGTACCCGCAGAATACCCTACAGTACAATGTAAGCTTATCAGTAGGTTATAGGGTTCCCTGGAGTACCCCACGGTACAATGGCAATGGAGGTTTGATTCTCAAGGAACAAAAGCTGACTCCAGCTACACGCAACGCTCTTGACCCTTCACAGTACACTTCTTTTGGTTCTGGTCTCCAAGGACACATACTATCAGAACCCATTGTACCCGTTATGGCTGGGACTGATAAAAAAAAAAAAATCCCAATTAGTTTCCCACTAACGTAACTGGTGTGGCTAGATAAGAACATAGTAAAGCCAACACACGATTGGTGGAATATCATGTGTATGATATTTGAATACTATAGCACACTTACTATATAAACATTTAAAGGGACACCCTACTTCCCGGGAAACAGCCTTATCAACAATGAACGTCTATTGAAGTATTCAGTACGTACTTTAATATGCATCCCCCTCCACCACCAAAAACCCTCTGTTAACACGCTGCAGTGTCTCACCGCTTCCACTCTTGGCAGTTTGGGATTCTTACCCAGCCAATCACTGCAGCGACCCGCTCCCATATAAATCAATAGGGTGGCTTTTGGTGCTTGATGGTGGGGGGCTCTATAGACCCCTTGAAAATCTCATAGTATCCACACGTGCACAGCTAAGAGGGACATCTGGAGGCATGATGTATAGATGGTATTCTAGTGAATATAGTCGCTGCAGTGTCCCATTAAGAAAGCTAAAGCAATACAGGTCAAGCCTCAGTGTAAGGAACATCTGCTGCCTTAGCTGTTCAGTATGCAAAACTATATGATGTGCAAACACCAATTCTCACAACAATGTACGGTATGTAACAAATATACACTCAACCTCATATACCATTATCACACATACGAATACATACTCTACTGACATCAGACAGTTCACGTCGTGCAACTTTCCACCCAACATAATAGGTACTATTATAGAGTATGCACTGCAAAAGGTCTAATCATGCCAGAGATACCATGTTGTACAAATCTTTTAGTGTCATTACTGTACAAAAAAGTCCAATTTACTCTCCCCCATCTACTGCATTATCTGTAAACAGACACATCACAAACACGAGAAAGCGCGTGTGCTGGGCAGAACCTAGCATGTGCATACACCTTGCTGACGTCACCATGTTCTGTAAACATACACACCTTTAAACCGTATACATTTATAACCTTATAAATGCCAACTGCGTTACTTGCTTTAATTACACATACTAACAAGAACTGTAACAAACAGACTACATACACATAGCAAATATTTAATATTCTGTAAATACACCTCTATACCCCTACATCGAGCCTTACATGACTCCTATAATCATACTAAACCCGGATTCACGCAACGTGACTGTATATTCAGTATGCACTACCTACTTTATGCTCAGAGTATAAAGATATCCCACAGATATCAAATGTCTGTATTATATCATATTCCTTAAACCACACGTACGTTCACAGCATGACTAGCATTCGATATTTTCCTGTGCGACTCCAGTCCTCTAGGGCCGCAATTGGGCCACAATTTTTGGGAAGAAAAAAAACATTAAAACCTCTTGTTTTCAGACTCGGAAACACAGGATTCCGTTTGTGGCCCTCGAGGTCTGGATTTGTTCAGCCCTGTATCTAGTACATCAATTACACAGCGGTTACCATGGTAACAAATTACCCCAGGGATAGGTTAACGTCAGGTAATCCCATAGTGACTACAGGTGATATGAACAAGAGCAGCCTTGGCTGCTTAGCGCATGTTTTTAACGCAAGATATACTTATTGTGAAATATGGTTATTTGTTAAAGAAGTGAAAAACACTTTGGCGTTAAGCGGCGATGAGGACGGCATCAGCAGCCAAAGCACTACAAACAATTACTAAGGTTTCCAGTGGAACTCAAGACAGCGTTGCGACCAACGTCAAAACCGCATTGTTTCCTGCTTGGCCCCAGTCCGACCTCAAATAATTCCTCAGTCTGAGAGCTCAGGCAGGTTAATCTTAAGTAAATAACGGTGACATACACAAAATGTGTTTATGGCTACTGAGAACTTGTACTTAAGAAGGAGTGTCCTCGGTTCTGTTTTATTTATATGCAATAGAGGATCTATTAACCATGGAAAAAGCATTTCACTTCTGCGCTGGAATCTCAAAAATGGGGGGAAGTCATAGTCTATGCCCCAAATATGTATCATATGGCACCCATAGGCCCCAAACAAGAGTATGTGAGTCCCACAATACCAAGGTTTCTGTGGTCACCACTACTAATACTCCTGTCTGACACTGGATCCAACTTGGGAGCAGCCACTGGACTACTAGGCATAGGCAACAGGTAGCCATATAACGTACATGAATCTAACATAACCTATTAAATGACATGTACAACATATCTGTAAGAGCACACATACACATTTACAGTGGCTGCCGAGCACATCGCACCCTGAATCCCGAGGGTGTATCTATGTGTAGAATGGTGTATAATTAGAGATGAAGTAAAATGTTAAAAAACATCTGTTAGCTCAAATAAATGCCTTCATAAAATTATAGACAGTACAGTTGATATATGGATATTTTATGTGCAATATAAATAAATGTACTGCACAGTCTTGGAGTACCAAGTACTAGGATGCCTCTGGTACCTACAGGGTTAAAGCCAATTGTTACAAATGTATGAACCCTGTCTCTATCTATACAGATCTATAGCATAAGGATAAAAACATTTCGCCTATCAATCATGGGGAGACGATCGTTACAGGTTCCCAAACAGGCTGGATCGGAACTGATCAGTAGCGAGAAAGATACTTTTAAAGAAACTTTTAGAGGGGGTTGTTTTATTCCACTTACGATCTGATGTGAAGTATCTCAGTGTACCGGGAGCGTGTTATTCCGCTGAGCGCAGAGAAATGCTGTAGCTCCTCACCTGCGAGCGGTAAGGAGATCCGTCCCGAGTGAAGTCCGCCAGGAGTGACGTTCCATGGGAGAGGACTCCCTGACCAGCAGGGACTCTGTGCGGCTGCAAGGCTCGAGACCGGACTGCACGCAGGCTCCGGCTGCAGGCGGGGACAGCGCCCTCCTATCACAGCTAAAGCCACGGTGTGGGCAGGAGCTCCCTATCCAGGTACGCTGCCGCTGGGGACACGGGAAACAAACCGCTTCGTTCATTGTGAAGTTCCGGTAACTGCATCTGCATGACGTCACGACAATTTGAACTAGCACATATATACATGCAACTGCAAAGTAATTGAGAAACCTCAGGATGTCTCCCTCTGTACTTGTTTCTTCCCATTTCTCTATGTGACAGGTGGAAAGTGAGCTATTTCTGCTGCCGGATGAAGCTTGGAGTCCACACACTACATAGTAATCAGCCTCAGGGAGCGAGATGGTAACAGATGACCACATTTTAAAGCAAGATAGGTGACATTTTAATGCTTTTATATAAGTAACAAATATAGTTGACATTCTGCTCTGGTTGGTTGAAACAAATTTTGTATTTGCTTATACTTTATGGAAATACAGTGTGATGTGTCTGCTAGGTGCCACTAAACCTAGGCTCTCCCCAGGCATACACCGACAGCCACACACACACACACACACTCATGCTAACACCATACACTAATATATTCTTACACTGTGTAACACCATATGCTCACTAGCACCTTACAGTAACATACACTTTGCAACATGCTAACACAATACACAAACTTTAACACTACATACCGACACACACACACTGACTAGCATTTATATATATACACACTCACACACTATTCACCATATTACCTTGATGAGTCCTGTCTCCCCTGCAACTTGCATTCTCCTAGTGGGGTCACATAATACACATTACGTGACCCCAACCTCCCTTGTCCATCAGAATTCCTTCCAGTATCAGTTCTGTTATCCAAGTACTTCTGCAAAAGGCCAGTGCCTTCTCACACACCCTCCACTGATTGAAGGGACAGGGGAGAGGCTGTCCCCATGGTGCCCCCCCCCAACAGGCCACAATATTGCAGATAGATTTGTGGAGAGAGGTGAAGAAAGGCTCGTCTTTCTCCGTATATCCATCTGCAATATTCTGGCCTCTTGGAGTACTTCCGCAAAAGGGCAGACCACCATGGGGACAGCCGCTCCCCTGTTCAATGGGGGAAGATGATGCGCACGAAGGCTTAGCTCCTTTTGTGGAAGTACCTGGATAATGGAGCGGATACCTGGGAGGCAGGAGAAGAAATGAAGCTGATGAAAAGGAGACAGGGACACAAAAGCATAGGGCGAAGAAGGTAGGGAGACATTGACAAACAATGGAAGAGAATAAATGTTTGTGCGAGAGAGTATTAGCGTGAGAGAGTGTTTTTGATGTTTCCTCCAATAGGGTCATCTTGTATTCAGGCCTTTTCTTTTTTCTTTCATTTTTCCCAAAGTTTGGGATCTTGGGGGGTCGTCTTGTAATCAAGGCTGTCTTTTAATTGAGCAAATGCGATATATTTTCTTTTACCGTCATGTACAGCAAATAACTTGAGATCAATTTAAAGGGGTAACGATGCCCACATCACTAAGATAAACAGTAAAAAGAGTGGACTTAAACTCCTTGCAGATCAGTTCATACAGAAACACTGCTCAAAAGCACGGGGGGGGTATTATTAATACCCCTTTAAAAGCAGAAAATTCCCAAAATGTAAGTATTTCAGTAAAAATGGTATGCCATTTAATATATTTACATTTATTAACTGTATTTAGCAATATGACAATTAAACCAGATAGTCCTATTACTGAAAGGAAAGCAAATGTATTCATACTGTGAAAAAAAAAATCTACAAACAATATTAAAACAAACCACCATTGCATCCAAAATATAAATGTTTATTTATAAATATCTGTAACAAAACAATACAATCAGTATAAAATACAGAACTTCAAAACCACAAAAAGGAAATAGAAATGACAATAACCATTAAAAAGTTTGCTTTTTTTTCCCGAAATCAGGTTTTTGACTTTTTTGAGCGTTTTTTGATAACAACTTTTCAGGCTTCTCATTAAAATGCTCATTTAGCTTATAAAACCTTGTAAACACAATGAATTAAAAAACATCAATAATAAAACATTAATTTAATAAAGTAATAGTCACACAATTAATTAATATGGAACACTCCCCGCATCCCACACAAAAACAAAATTTGCCACACCAAATATTTGAGGCATTTCAAAGGGATAAATGTATTAAAGGAAACGATAAATTATAATATATAATTGAAATGTTCATTTTGCCTTCTAAGCTATATAGATTGTTTGTTAGATTGTAAGCAGGGCAATCTTTACCTTATGAACTGGTTTCTCTCTTTTACCCTGAGTATTGCCACAAAGTATGTAAAGCGCTGCTTAAATTGTTGTTGCTAAATACATTATTTAAAAAAAAAAAATAACTATTTCGATGCTTGCAGTCTTGTATATAAAAATATATATATATATATATATATATATATATATATATATATATTTAATACGCCAATTAATAAATGCAATTATCACAAGCTATAAGTGTTTTGCAATGTGTGGATATAGTGATTAAAATCCTACATAGGTGGTCCCAAAAAGTAATAGAAATGTAATAATTTCATCATCATGGTAGATGCTGTTGATATATCGAAGGCTTCACTATATATATATATATATTATTAAAATATAAAAGATTTATTTCTGCATGGTCCATCCCAAATCTTTGCCCTGGTAGTTGATAGAAGGTACTTTATACTATATTAGAAATATTATTTTTTTTTACTGTATATGCATAATTTATATTTATTGTGATGTTTTAAATATAGATTGATGTACTGATATAAATCTATAGATCCGATAAGCACTGGTTGTGTAAACGATGTGTAGGTAGTAAATTAGATTCAATACACTTCAGTAAAATGTATCGAATTTACATGAGATATATATATGCATGACAACACAGGGTGAATGCTAGAATTTCTTCCCGTTACTACTCCTTGGGGTAGTAACCAGTGAGGTATTTATCACGGGCCTGACCCAGGGCAGCGCCCCCGGCCACGATGTCATCTGAGGAGCATCGCATATGATGTCATATGCCGGCACTCTGACTCAAAGGCACCTTTTAAAGCATATTATGGAGGGTGTGCCAGCTTATTCAGCAGAAACACACCAGGGGTCTGGTCATCCAAGACAGGACCCCCCCCCCGGGTTTTGCGGGGCCTAGTCTGAAATACATCACTGGGTAGTACTGTAGACACCAACAGAATTAAAAAGAACCAAAAAGTTGATCTCATTGTTGTCATAATATCAATTGTTTCACAAAACTGTTTGCAGCTTCATTAAGAATTCTAGTGAATTTTAAGCCTGCTTCTTCATGATGATTTTAAGCCAAACGTTATCTTGTGTCCATTCTAGAAGTCTCTGAAGAATGAACTCCTGCAAGACAAGAAAAGAGTACTGGTATGATACAACATTATTAGTACGCACAAATTGCAAATGTTCTATGCGGACAGAAAAACAAAAGGTCTCAATTCAGTGACTCCATGTAAATTAGAACTGATGTTAATGATGTTTGAAAACGCATGACTTTTAATTCTACTTCCTGCCTCATCCCAAAATTGCGGCCAGGACTTCTATACGGCAACCGCTAAAAATCTACCTTGCAATGAATAGAAAATAATGCAATGCGGCAGGGAATGTAGAGTAAATCTATACGTTTACACAGGCTTAGTTATTAACAAAACACATTTAGGGCGATGGCTACTTGTACACTTATAGATCTTCACTTTCATCCTAATCATTGAAATAAATAGAATTATATTTGTTGATACATAGCATAGAATATATGTAGAAGTAGAATACTGTACATCTTTCCTACTGTTTTTTTTCTTCAGAATATCATACATCATTTGAGTTTTTATCTATAAGACCCTTGGGTACTTTTGTGTGCAACCAATACATGCCTACGTACCTTTCTATGTTTCTCACAGGAGATCTAGAGAGACGCTCAGGGGACCGGAAAAAGCGATTCGGTGATGCTCTTGAAGGACTTAGAGAACTTCTCAAGGAAGAACTTGCCTGGTGTGGATATGTTTGACGTCGAAGCTCCTTCACTGCACGCTCCCTAAGGACAAACAAAGCAACATTTATTATCACAAATGGAAGAGATCCAGCAGATTAAAGCTGAGAAGGCGTCCGTGCTCTACGACCTGACGTCAACACGTTAAAGTCGACTCAGGAAAAGAGCTTTAAAACCGTCAGCTCTGCTCTAATGGAAAGGGTATGGAAATTCTAGTTCCGATGAAAGTACTGTGTGTTCTTAGGTTTAGTCATGTAATAAGCATGTCTTTTCCTGTATCGTTTGCAGCTTCAGAGGGAACTAGAAACATCACATTCAGAGACAGAACTTAATATATATTAATGCTGATAAAATGAATATTAGAATATTTGTATATTTAATCAGGTGCAATGTTCATGTGGAAATTGTATCCCTTTTGAGAGAGTAAAATGTTATTTTCTCTCTATAGAGATGACATGTTTTAAGAACGATTTGGAGAGACAGAGTAAAGGGTGGGAAACCCTGAGATTTCAATGTAGTCTGTCAGTCGTGAACAGAATATCCAGAATCAGGATAACAAACCTGACAGAATGTGGGAGGCATTGAATTCAGACATCTCATCATGAAACACTCATGGTGTGAAGTAAATGAAGTTCACATACACTTGCCTTTCAAACTGTTCCGTTGACAGGTGTCTTCTCGTGATTTCAAGTTCGGTGTCCTGCTGCGTTATTCTATTCCTCAGCTGGGAGGATTCTCGACTCTGGGTTTCACTTAAATTGAGAAAAAAAAGTAATTCTTCACTTTAATGTAAAAAACCTGCCTTTTAATTACTTAATCACCTATGGTTAAAAAAAAAAAAACACGCTGCTTGTAGCTAACCAACATTCCCATCCTAAAGGAACAGAAAACAATAGCAGATAAGAATCATTTGGCCCATTTAACAAGTCCTTGGAATTGGCTTAGCTTCAGGATAGCTTTATGTCTATACCATGCATGTTCAAACTTCTAGCACTTCTGCTGTGAGGCTGCTCCACTTATCTAATACCCTCTTCATTAAAGTAAAACTTCCTAAAATGACATCTAAAAAGCCTCTGAAACTCTAGTTTGAGATTGTTCTAACATTTCTTCTGCGTTGATATAAACGTCCCTCCTGATTTTAAAAAAAATAATTTTATGTATTTAAAGGTTTCCTTCAAATTATACAAATTTGATGTATTCAAAAATGTAAATAAACTATGATTTCTATGAGCTTGTCAACCTGAGCTGTGTATTTTGAACTTTTAGATCCCCAGTAAGTTGTGTCAAGCTGCACTCAGCAGCTATCGAGCATTGTTAAGTAAGTCTCCTGATTCACTAAGAGTTTGACCAGCAGTAAGTATTCTTTTTACATGACTGGCCGTGTGAAAATGCCTTGCTATAGCAGATTGACGCACATTAGGATCTTAAATATGACTAAGTTGGCTTTAAGGGATACATAAGCTGCCTACATGGTCCACTAAACACCATATCTAAATATACTCGTATAATATGGCAGGATAACAAATTTGTGAAAATAATTGTACAAGTCTGCGTCTGTTACATCTATAGTTAAAAGTTTTACTTACAGTTTGCTCTCTGCCAAAATGAGTTTTTCTGTAAGAAGCTGAAGTTCAGAGCCCAGCTCCTCGGCCCGTAAGTGCGTCTGGTATTCTTTTTCCTGATTAGACGCCAACAAAGATTCCAGATTCTTTATGGATATTCGCTCGCTGGCCAACTGCTTCCTCAAAAGTTCTGTCTCCGAACGTGATGTTTCTAGTTCACACTGAAGCTGCAAACAACACAGAAAAAGGCATGCTTACTACACGAGTAAACCTAGAGCCCTATGGTACTTTCACATGAGCTAGAATTTCCATACCCTTTCCATGTCCTGGGATTTAGAGCAGAGCTGGCGGTTTAAAAACTCTTTTCCCGAGTCCAGCTTAACGCAGAGTTCTCGTGTTGAGGCCAAGTCACTGAGCACTGAAGCCTTCTCGCCTTTCATCTGCTGGAGCTCTTCCTCCATTCGTGATATTGCTTTTGTCAGGGAATTTATCCGAGACTTGTAGGACTGCTCAGAGGTAAGATGCTGGAAAATATTTGTAGATTTTTGTTATAACAATAAACACACGTATACAGACACATTACAAACAAAAAAACATGTAATAAAAAAATGATGATTTGCTGTTCACATTTAACAAGAATTATCTTGTACTATTACTAAAATTACAATAAATCATGGTTCCTGTTACAATGCAGATCTCCAGTCTGTGTGCATTTAGGTGGCAGATAGCTGCGTTATAAATGAGCTTGATTTTCTTGCGAATATCACATGGATTCGCAGTGTATTCCCAAATAGTAGCATGGATCACAAAATCTGACCAGAAATACATGATTACTTCTCCAATCTATCACAAAGCTGACCGTAATTACTCAAAGCTGTCCCTACCACTCAGGTTTTTTTTTTTTTTTAATATAACCTATTATTCTTGGTTATTTAGTCAGGGTGGGCTGCCATAATTAGGGTTACTACATGAACAAAACTGTAAAATGTAGAAAAAAGTGACATTTGTTTTAACCGCTTAATCTTGGGATGTACTATTATGTATTAAGGATCATGGGCTAGATGACCAAGACGACTTAATACTACAACCTAAGATCTTTTGCACAAGCGGGGTATTTCCCCACCGGTACACAGGGTGTCCGCAGGAGCCAGAATCGCTAACAGATGAAATGTACTGGTGCTTGCGCAAGGACTTGTTATACTTAAATGAAATTGAATGTCTGTCTAAAGTTCTGTTTGTGCTTTCTCTGCCGGCAGTGTCAGTTCAAAATAAAATAGTTCCCATAGGGAAGATTGATCACTGGAACTGCAATCAGCTGATTACTCTGTGACCAAATGCAAATATAAAAAAAAAAAAAGAAAAGTAACTTAAACAAGGGTTGCCACCATGACATCATAAGCAGTGACATCAGAAAGATCCCTGAGCTCTATAAAGAACGCCAAAAAAGATTTTTTTTTTTTAAAAAGTAATAAATAACAATAATAAAAAAGGTAAAAATAGGTGCCCAAACACATCGCTCCCCTGCCACTAAAAACATAAATAAGAAATCCTTCTTTGCCCTCAATCCCAAAATTATAAAACAGCAAAAAGCTGTGTAGTATGAAAAAGGTATCAAAAGGCCTATGTCCTTGAGAACACAATATATAAATTGTGTGGGTGCGCTAAACATAAAAAGGTGGACCATGATTAAATAAACATAGTAAAAAAAATGTAAAAAAATATAGTGGGAACACCCCTGGTCATGAAGTTCATAAAGATTTTTGAATAACTTCAGTAATAATCCCTTAGTCTTGGGGCAACGTTTTTTTTTTATATGTTTAAACGAGGTGTGGGAAGCATCTCCGTCTTATATGATGATTTCAATGCTATTTTACTAAACAGAGCCCATTACTACTTACTGTTGATAAATGAATACGTGGTATAATTCTGCACATAATCATTCATTTCAAGTATTGCCAGCAGTAATGCACTGTCAATGTGAACCAAAATATGTGCTAGTGTGAAAATAATATAGGATCCTCCTATAATTCCCTGGTGGAAATCGCAATGTTGTATATATTTGAATATCACAATTTGACGTTGTATCTCTGGGAAACACATGTTGCTTATTTTCTTACTTGTTCAATCTCTGCTTCTAACGATTCAGCTCTTTCCTTGTACCTCCGGCGCTCAGACTCGGCATTCAGAAGCTCCAGTTTGACAGACCTGCATTCGCTTTCTGCTTGGTGGAAATTTTTCTCCCAACTTTCCGCCTGTGAAGTGGCGCTGCGATAGTTATCTAGAAGATCGCGGTTCTCCTTTTCCTATCCGTGCACATCAAAATTATTATTATTATTATTATGGTAATATTTCCAAAACATGTGCAGTAAAACATGGTTGATGAGCTTGGTGTGGAGGAACTCGAGTGGCCCGCATGGAGCCCTGACCTCAACCCCACTGAATACTTTTGGGACTAATTACAATGTCAATAGTGAGCCAGACAAATGATCTTTTGGCTGAATGGGCACAAAAGACCTTAGACACTTTATAAAAATCCCCTTATATTCCCATGGTTTCGGAATGGGATGTCCAACAAGCTCTCATAGGCTTGATTGTCAGGAGGTGGTCTCGATTTAGGGGTCCATTCACTTTACGTCAAAGCTTAGTTAATGAGGTGGACACTGTGCTCCACAGTGGATTAGACTGCCCTGATAGACAAATAAAAAAATCTTGTGTGTGTTTTTCTGCGGAACTGATATGTGTCTGTAGCAAAGTGTTTTTAAGCATGATTATATATGATAATAGGTAAAAAAGAAATGATAGTAATCAGAGAGCAGGGTCACGTCTGACTTACTTTGGAACCAACTGTGTTTTCCAGCCTTGCAACATTTGTAAGGGCATCTTGTAATTTGAGTGTCACGTCTTCCAGCTTGCTTTGACAGTCTTTCAACTTGTGGCTTTGAGCCTAGAAAGCCATAGTGGTAATTTATTTATATTGTGTAATGGATTGAAGAAGAGACAAAAGGGCTTACTGTGGCTTGACCCTTGGCTACCAAGCAAATATTCAAGGTAAAGTCATCAGGGGACCCAACAGGCAAGTTTTTGTATAACCGTGCTGCCCTTATAAAACTGGATTCTGACAGCATGTAAGTTGTATAGAAAATGCTATGCCAGGTTTAATGAGTTTAATTTATAAGCCTGGGTAGAATCCACTGATATACCTCTGGTATGTTTGAACCAGTACTCCCATATGATTAGAATAATTGTATTTATGGTTTATTTACCCCAGAGAGTATATTATTTGCATGCAACAATTAAGCAACTACATACATAGTTCTTAAAAATCACAGTGGAAAACATTTTGAGGAAAGAAAATATAAGAGTTCTAGCATCCATGATTTACTTCCTTAAAATAACATAAAAGGGTAAGTGAAGTGAGTTTTGAATGTCTGAAATGAAATGAAACAGTTTAATAAATGTTTACCTGCATCTCCGTTTTGCTCTTGGACAGCTGCTCTTGCAGACGGATGTTCTCCTGAGCTACCTGTTCCCTGTCGCGTCCGGTGCGAGAGAGTTCATCACTGATTTCATCCATCTGCCGACGGAGCCGGCTGATGTCTTGCTCTTGGCTGCTCAGAATCATGGCAGATTGTCTTCCAATAAAAGAAGAATACGTTTGATCAGAATCACGTGCATGCACTTTATGCAATGTTAATATTTGATCTCTTGAGCAGTATAAAATGTATTCACTGATCCAACTGTACCTAGCTACTACTACTTATGTAGCAATCTGGTGATTTATTACCTGAGTTATTCACTAATGTGACCCTGAGTTTAACTTGGTTACACTAGATTGTAAAACCTGTGTTAATACCCGGCCAGATCAAGGGCAGGCTGGTTAAAAATTCAATTTGGAAGGAACATGCTGTCATCTTGGCCCTCTACTGGGTTTATATAGTTTACATTCAACCCGACTGCACCCAGCAGTGTGTTGACTAACTGGTCGTGCAGTGGAGTCTGGATGCTCTTTGTCAATGGGATCATATAAGTATGTTAATATTATTATTATTTATTATTTTATATAGCGCCATTAAATTCCGTAGCGCAATATATACTCTTCATTGGCAGTTCTGTATGGGATACTATACTATTGATCATTTAACTAACCAGCTAAAATAGAAAGAATTGGTAAATAGTTACCTGCATGAACTCTTTAAGTCTTAAAGGAAAACACATAGAAGAATTGTTTGCTATAAGAACACATTGGTGAGCAGTTGATAATAAGAGCCCAGGTATGTCTTGTCCCGTAAATATCACACCAATCAGAACAATGTGTGGGAAACAAGCTCAGGGTTGATTTTCACAAATACACTTTCCAACCACCTTTTCAAGGAAGTTTATGCACAAGTGATGATCAAGCATTTTATTATAACCCAATGATTTGCATAGCACCTTACCGTGCAGAACTTTCCACTTCACCAAGTTCCTTTCTTAAGTTTTGAATGGTGGTTTCCTAGACAGAAAATGCATATGTTAGAGTGTCGCATTGGCTGGCGTTCAGGTAGTCATTATCAAGAAGGAGAATGGGTAGAGAATACATTCAAGTTGCATATAGGGAAAAAATGATATGGATCTATAGTGAAGCTTAATCTTCAACTTCACAGCAATAGCTATACAGCACTCTAGTCTAGTCAAAAATCAAAATCCAAATTTCTAAAATTGCTAAAACAAAAACACATAAACGAAGCAATATGTCTATTTTAGCAAGTGTCAAGACATCTTACCTTAAAAGCAATGCTCTTTTCAAGCGAAGAAATAGTTTCTGTCTTCTGGTCAAAGCTGTATGTCAGAGAATCCTTCTCGCTGTCCAGCTGGGAAATAGTTGCCTTTAAGACAGAAATCTCTTCTCGCTGGGAGAGGTTCTGGCTTGTTTGTTCACCTTGAGATGTAAATGATACAGTGATATCTTATTTAGTCTTATTTAATAATAGTGCTACTATGGATGTGGCCTCAATTAATATTCCAGGCTTTTCATGGTGCAAATTAAACAACCATGACTACTCGAGTTGCAACTGAAGAACATAAAACATCAGTGCTGTATTCTGTTACTTGTTAGGATAATCTGCCAAATCTGGCTTCAAAAGAAATTGTACTGCTGCATTTATGACAAGAAACCATTAAAATTAAAGATTTAAATGTATAAATTACTTTATTTGTAGGCATAATACCAGAGGACTATACATGTGTTAATCACCCTAGGGTGCCCTCATCACTAAAGGGGACAAAGCGAGGACCTATGTAGCATTTTTCCTGTCTCTATTTCTGCATGGTCCATCATATACCATGTAATTTATTTTAATAAAAAAAGAATTAAAGTCTTTTTTTCACAGTGCCTATGTCTATTTACCAATCTTATTTTCCAGTCTCATAGTTTTCTCCTGTGCAAGTTCCAGCTCACTTAGTTTCATTGAGAGGCGCCGTTGAGTTTCCTCCAAAGACTGCTCTGTCTTTTCATTCAATAGCCTGTGAATGGTACGCAATACTTTTTTTTTGCCAGCATATAGTTGCTTTATTCTGCATTGTATACACATATGAGCAGCCCACAGGAAAACAGCTTCCTAGATTAGCAGATGTGCAACATTTGAAAGCTAATTTGGAGGTTATGGGGTCTTTGAAGTGTACCTTAATGAGTCGAGCTCTGATTTCCGCTGCATTAACTCATGTTCTGCTTCCATCGCACGTCTTGTCGTTATTTTAATTTCATTCTCTAGAGAGCACACGGTCTCTTTCAGGGCTGAAAGTTTACATTTGTGTTCCACACACTCATCTTCTACCTATATGGAAAATCATCATTGTGACATATTAGTCTAAATAATGAAAAAAGTTCTTGCATAATACCATAAGCTGTGCCTTAGCTTGTAAGCATGCATCGCACATTTTTATACACAAAGCAGTCAAATACGTACAATTCGAATTGAACATTGTAACTCTTCCACACTCTGCTCCAAGTGAGCTCTGTCATTAATGGCTGTCTCTTGAGAAATCTGAGAAAAGAAATAAACACTGATAAAAGCCCCTATAAGTGTGTTAGGTGTTATATTAAGTTGACAATTCACAAGGTTATTCTTATGTCAATTCTGCCCTTAATTAGTAACCACAAAAAAAAATAAAAAAATAAACTCACGGGTACTGGGTGTATGTAGAATAAAGTAGAAGACAGTTATCATTAAATATAATGATATATAAGAACTCCTTAGCTTGTGCTTTTTGCTTTCCAAGCTGTGTAATTAAGTTGGAGATATTTAGTGTGATTCTAAATTTCCATTTACCCAAGATGGGTTAAAATCAATGTTAAAAGATCGCTATTCAATAGCATAGAAAATAAATAACTATTCTAACTACGCCGACACAGGCTACCCGAACCAACCAAGCCACAACGACCACTTAACAATAGGTGAGAAACAATACAATCGGGAACTATAATCACACGGAAACTGAGCAGTGGTATATTCAGGCTGCTGGCTGCCTGACCCATAGGCATAGACATCCATAATGTAACTGGGCCGGTTACAGGGGAGATCTCTGATCACCAGAAGTCCTTTAGCCATCTTACACTTTAATTTCATACCGTTGGCATAACAAGTTCAGATCAATGAAAAATGTTCTTTGGTTAGTAGGGCCTTTACCTATTCACTGTCTATATCATACCATATGCAACTAACAATGACCCATAGGCTTGATGAGTGTGGAAACATTTTATACCTTTAACCTTTCTCGAAGGCTGTCACGTTCAGTGGTCATCCTGCGTAAGTCTGAAATGGCACTGTCACGTTCAGATTCCACGCGCCTCAAGATGGACTGAGCTGTCAGACTTGTTTTGGGGGTTTTGGGGGATTTTAGAAGCTCTCTTCGAAGCTGTGCTATTTCTTGCTGTGCCTGATACAGAAGAAGAAAAAAAATATGGTACAGATCTTTCAATTATAAAAAACTTTTTATTCGTGCAACAAGCCACCATACAAACTAGTCACTGACTATGAAATTAATAATAATGATATGTTTATAAATGGAAGAAATATAGGAAATATTTATTACAAATATGTTATATGCCATACATATATCATAAAACGTAATCCAAGTGAAAAACATACCTTTTCATAAAGCATGATGGTCTTGTCGCGCTCTGATGTCAGAACTTTCACATTTCCCTGTATTTCTGCCATATGTCGCTCATACTTCTCTAGCATGGCTTGGATGGCATCTCTTTCTTTCAAAATTTTCCCCAGTTCAGAATCCAGCTGGAAAGACAAGATTACAAAGAAAAATGATGTGTAAAGTACAGTATAACGGATATACAAAATATGCATTATGTAGGTTTGAGAGAAGCCTTTATACCAGGGAGCGGAAATATTTCCTGGACATAATCAAGGGATGGTAAATTTATAACAATTTAATTGTTCATGTTACATCAATCCACCTAAAATCTCCCACAGTGCATCATTATGTGCCATTTAAAGAGACAATACAATCCAAAAATCTAATATTATGTGTCTGTTTAATTTGGCTCTATAATAAGATTATAATTGGTTTTATTTATACACATGGTTACATGCTGTTATTTTAGACTATTTCATCTAATACACATATATACTTGAATACACCTTAGTTTTTAAGTTTATGGTAAATTAAATGAGACCTTATTTTGCTGAAAGATAAAATATTTTGTGAATTAAATGTCTCCAACCTGAGAGGTGATACGTTTGGGACTACGACTTCGTCCGCGCAGCATTTTTCTCATATTTTCTGCTTCCCGCTTGTAATGATCTCTTTCTTCCTCCAAAGTCTTCACAAATGCATCAAGCTTAGAGGGAGCCATTGCTTTACTCTTTTCTTTTGCCAGAACATTATTTTTCTCTGTTAAAATTGAATGGAATCAGTGTTCACGTTATCAATAAAAAATAAAATACTGATGCTCAATTCCAGGTCTCTGGAAGATTCTGCTTGACTTAAACTAGAAAGCAGGGCATCTCTAAGGTTTTTACTCCCGGAGAAGTGCAAAGTTTTTTAATGTCTTACCTGTTTTCTCAGCTTTCTCAAGTTTCTTGGTCAGTCTATCTTTATCTTCTTGTAGCTGGTCTAAGAGAACGTTCAAGGTCCGGTTCTCCTCCTTTTGTTCTTTCAGGCTCATTTCTGCTTTTCCTAAGTGTTCTTTGGCCATGTCAGCTTCCTGATTTTTAGTTCCAAAAACATTTCAGATGATCATGCTTTTCACCATATTGTATTCAGTAAGAAATCACATGAAGTTATAAGGCAACACTGCACAAAATGTAGTAGGCAAACTTGGTGTCTTCTGGAGTATATCCTATGGTTTGTGCTTTGGAAGTACGCTTAATTAAAATCAATATTAAAGGTTGAAACGTGTTTGTGAGGTACCCTGCAAAAATGTGAAATGGGTTTATTCATTAAAGTGGGGGTTTGCAGGAGATTTGCATTATGAGGAGCCCCAATGAAATTCTCCTGCCAGGAGAGGTTGGTGGCTTTGGTTAATGCATAGTTAAATCAGGGAATAGTTCTCTTGAATGTTATACTACTGACTTAACTGTGCGTTATACAGGATCAGTTAAACCCTTCATGCAAGAAAAGCTCACTGGGTTAGACCTTCATAATGCACAGTAATGTCCAGCAGATGAAACTGCAACTCTCCTGCAAACTCCAACTTACGGTGAATAAACCCCTTAGTATCATAGTATACGATGCAGTACAACACTTTCCATATGAAAAACTCACCAGCTTTACATTGTTTATCAAGAGTTCCAAGTCTGCAATGGTTTTCTGCTGTCTTCTAATTTCACTCTAAAAAGAATTTAAAAAAAACAACACAAAACCCACACAGTTCAATCTGGTTTCATTGGAAGGACCACAGTGACCGTTAAACAATAAGATCGTGCAACTACAAGACTGTTTGGTATTCCAACCAAACAAGCAGGTTATTTTAGTAGGAGATTCTACTCTATACTACACTGTCAAAATAATTTGTGTCATAAATGTCAATAAAAGTTGTCGTATGGGACATGTTGGAGCTGTGTGCTGTGACTTTCAGTATGATTGACGGCATGCTTGGGTTTCCATTTGAAACTTTTCATTGAAATTCGTTTTTGTGTCTATACCTTCCTGGGAGACCAATTATCATGTGGGAGCATGCCTGTGTTTTATTGTCAGTAAGTTGCATCCTCTCCAAATGCTTTTGGAGATTTTTTTCAGATACTCATGTAACAAAAAAAATGTTTGAGACACTGATGCCCTTTATTCAAGTTTTTCATTCAGGTGGAGGCTGTTGTATACAGGTTTCAGAAGTCCATCCATACCAATGGCATGTTAGTCTGCTAGCCAGGGCAATTAGCCACCAAGAGGTGTGGGGGGGAGCATGTATGTGGAATGTTTCACAAAGAGAGGGGTCTGCAGAGCATGGGGACGCTGGGGGCAACATAAAGACGCTGCCGTGCCCAAAGACATTACTGAAAGTCATGTGCCTTCAGCACAATAGCTTCCTTAACAAGTAGACACAATGGACAAGTGTGCAGACTTGCGCAGCTATATGGCTCTCCACAGTGGCCGGGTTAATGGAATAAAACCTGTGATGCCAGGAGATCGCTGGGGGGCCAGTAACTGAACATTATTTCAGACTGATGATGTTGGAATGGAGAGGTAAAGCAAATTTTAAAGCTTTGAGGTTGTTTGCTCATATACTGTAGTTACCTTTGTATCCTGAAGCTCTTGTTCAGCAGCATCCAGATCGCGCTTCTTGCCTTTCTCCAGCTGCTCTGCTAACTGGTCTAATTCCGTCAGCTCGCTGCACAGCTGTTCATTTTTCCGAGTCAGGACATCAACCTGATCGCTCACCAATTCCTTGTCTTCCTGGAGGTGCAGAATGTGCTGCTCCAGACCTCGGTTGGTATTTTGTAGCTCATCTATCTACAAGAATTTGAGTTATCCAGTTAAATAAATGCACTACTCAATGTCAAAGTAGAATGCACCACATTTAAACCACTAGATTGACATTATAGTTTTATATACAATGGGGCTAGCTAACAATACGCCACCTTCTGCTGAAATACAACTCCCAATAACCCTATCCGACAAGGCTAGATAAGATCTGGTGCCATGTGGCTTAGGGACACCTGGAAACCTTTGATTGCAGATATACCTCCCAATTAAAACCCACTAATTGCTAAACTGGTTTCCACTATCTTTCTGGTAAACAACAAATAATTATCTCCAAGGCAACTAACTGGCCAACTTTCAGATAAGCAAAAAGTTCTACCATAAGGAAAAAGTGAATCTAAGAAAGAGGCCAACACACACTGGTTCTTCTTTATTCCTCCAGCACACCGGGCTATTTTTTCCATATCGATTACTGTTAATCAGTAGAACAAAAAGTAGGACTAGCATTGTTTCTCTACTATGAAAAGTGCCACAGTCACAGAATTTGACGGCAGATAAGAACCATTCAGACCATCAAGTCATTTTTCCTGATGTAAAGACTCTTTAATTAGTCCATGATCTTGCCTGTTCTATACATGTTTGAATACCATTTCTGCTGGGTGGCTGTTTTACTTGTCTACCACCCTCTCAGTAAAGGAAGACACAATATTCCATATTGCAAATATTGATCGTACTACCTCTGTCACAGTAAAATATCTGTTTTCAGATATAGCACATCATTTACATTCCCGGGTCTTTTTAATAAGTCCAAGCAAGCCTCCCACGTTGACATATTTTTATTGGAGCAGAAAACATTTCCAAATCTGTCATATAACTTATTTAATAGAAACGACAGCAGCTCGATGCACGTTGAAGCAGCATGGAAGATACAGACAGGGAAGGAGTACTATGTAAATAAACACTACAACCGTAAGGCAGCACCAGCCAAGATTGTCGCCATGGCAACAGAAAGCTGAAACTCCTTCTCCGGTGCTCGCATCTCAGCGCTGTCTAATGAATGGCATACCTCATGCCAAAATGCATTCATTCAGCACTGAGATTTACAGCCACTTTTTATTAACGCTGCAGGACCTGCTGCTTTAATGTAAAAAAAAAAGTCACCACGGACATCTGTTTAGCTGCCATCAGTTACAACTTTGCCAAACGAGTTCCTTAAAGCGCATAAATAAATGCTGAGGTTTAAGAAATGTGTCATAGAAGTGCATGAGATCGGTAAATACCTTAATCTGTAATTCCGTAATCGCCCTGCTCCCAGCCCGGCTTTTGCTGGCCATGGTGAAGGTGATGGCTGCAGCTTCTACTCGCTCTCTGAACCTCAGAAAGCTTCTTCTCTTCCCAAGATCCGCCTTCTCGTGGGGCTGACCCCCAACTCCCGCACTTTCCACTTCTTTCCCTCCTCACTAACCTCCTTCAGTTGTCAGGGTAGTTGGCTGCTGTAAACACACGCCTCACACCATCCCCACCCCTACCATAGGGACTCCACGGCAACACCCAGGGCCTTCATGGTGCTTCATATTGTGCCATGCTGAGGGGCTAGCAAACACTGCGATGTGGCAAACGCCCCCAAGGCTGCTATCATTCAATGTTTTGAAGCCACCAGATTTGTTGTGTGTGTGTTTTACTTGTAATGCCAAAAAAAGCCACTGTTTTGGACGTTGTGTGTCACAAACACACCTAAGACACAACACCTAACATTAGACATGATAGTGTGTATAAAAGGAATAGCCAGCCTTTATAACTACGGTACATGTGACCTCATGTGTGGTGGATGCGATACAGCACTTCATTTAGTATGATTTTTTTGTGGGGGAAAAAATTATATTTTCTGGTGTCATTTTGCACTTTTTCGTGTCGAGGAAGAAGAAAAATGTTGCAAATTACTTCATAAACTGTTGTTGCGATCTCAAAATGGAGATGCTTTTCAGTACTTGCAATTTTGAAACCTTTATACCTACTTTCGATTTTACCGTATTTGTTTGATTACAAGACGAGTCTGATTATAAGATAACCCTCAAACTTTGGATCTTATATAAAGAAAAGGCCTGGATATGAGACAACCCTATGGGGGGAAAACATTTATGTGCGGTAGTGTGGGGTGGTAATTTAATCCGTATTTCATGTGTTCGAAAGTTTGGATACTCGGCCACGAGTAGCACATTTTTAGGAACAACATGTCCCATGATGGTCTACCAACCTTAAGGCAGCCGGACAATCATGGGTTATGTAGTCCACAAAGATTTGCCCGTCATTCAACCTGTTCCTCTCCAGAACTTGTGAAGAGGGGCACAGACTGATAGCCAGGACTGTTCCTTAGTGCCTACATGTCGGAGGATTGGCGGTCTGAAATAAAGATGACCTGGATTATAAAACAAGCTCATTTTTTAGATGATTGTTTTCCCCCCAAAAACCTAGTAGACCTTATAATAGAGCAAATACAGTTAAACATTAAATTGGGTGTGAAGTACGCTTCTTTTGTAAATGTGTATTGGACAGCAGCGTATAGCATTTACTTTAGGTGTTTGCATAATAAATGGTGGTGGTTGTTACCCTTTGGGGTAAACGTTACTAACCCCGCTTTAAATACGTTTTTGGCAGGTATGGCATTCCGTACAACTAGAAAAGATTAGTTCACTTTATATCAAAGGACGACTCTTGCAATAGCGGCTGTGCTGGTGCATAGTGATGTATTTACCTTCAGTGTTCCCCTAGGTGTAACCCATGGCAGCACCACAACCCCCCCTCCCCGTCCTGTGTGACCTAAAGTGATGTATTCACCTTTAGTGTTCCCCTAGGTGTAACCCATGGCAGCACCACAAACCACCCCCCACCCCGGCCACAGAAGGAAACTGTTAACTTGGTAGTTGGCCCAGCCCTCCATAACTTTAATGAGCTGGTTAGGGGCATCAGGGGTGCCCCTTTAAACCATCCCACTTAGCAGGGTTTCCCCTGGACCTGCCACCCTTGTTGGCCTAGGTCAGACTTTGTCACTGGTAATGCATTCTTCTATCAACAATTAATGAGCTACTTACTAGCTCTGAGGATACATCACAGGACCTAAAATCCTAATATATTTTCTTCCATAGTGTAGAATGTCTCAAGATTTGGGTATTACAGGTGATGGAAATAGATACTGCTGGAGTATTTTGAATGATTCTGTTGATTACATATAGTACTTAAAGCAATATTTCAATCTAGTCTTAGCTAAAATGAGACTTACCTCCTCATGGTCTTTTTCCTTTATTATCGAATCATCAGCAGAATCCATATTTATGGCACAGCAATGAGTGAAGATCTCTTGTCTGTACTACAGAGTCCGCAAGATGAACTAAGTGTGTGCAAACACACATCTAGCAGGGGATTGGTATTGTTGAAAGCTTGCCAGGCTTAACAGGTTTCAACATGCTTCTTAATGGTTACTAGGCTACACATTTATGAGGCTTCTAAAGCCAAGTGTAACTAAATAATGTGTGACCAAATTAAGACCTCCAGTTATATAAAGTTTTTTTTTTTTTTAATTTAGTTATAAATCATCAACTGTAACAATTCTTTAACTACTTTAACTTGCTTGCGTGGTTTAGATTATTATTCTGCTGCATAAACCAAATGAGTTTGAGCTTTAGGTCATGAACTGATAGCCGGACATTTCCCTTCAGGATTTGCAGAATTCATGGTTCCATCACTTATAGCAAGTCGCCCAGGTCCTGAAGCAGCCCCAGCCCATCACACTACCACTTTACCGTGTGCATGAAGTTCTCTTTGTGAAATGCTGTGCTAGCTTTACGCCAGATGTAATGGGACCCATTTCTTTCCACTCCAGTCCACAGAATAAGAACAAAGACTTCATGACCTAAAACTAGAGGGTCAGAGCATTCGATTGTAATATAAGAACTTTTTACTTTATGGAGATGTTAGTAGATAAATGGAAAAGCCCCATTAAAATATAAACAAGCATGAGGCAGGCGTAGGACTCTTAAATCTAAGATTAAGGATTGTTTAGTTTTGAATGAGTTTTATGTGCCAACAAATTCTGTTTCTACGTAAGTCGTGTATGTTTATACTGCTGCCTATGTTTAACCTCTATGAAAGCTCTATATAGCGTTTCCGCAAACAATTGCTATGTACAGAACAAATCTGCACCATGCCTTATGCCAGGGAAACGCATAAGGTCTCTTTCGGACATGCGTCATTTATTAAACGTGACATAAGGAGGAGTGATGCAGAGGTTAGAATTTAAGATTGTAACCCTTACCCATATAAAATGTATTCTAAATACCAAAATATCTTGATTCATCACATTATTCATTATAGGGACAGTGAACTATATATTTTTAAAAATGTATATGTTAATGCTTATACCGACACACAAATGATTTCATATCTCGTCAAGGAATTTCATGAAAGACTTTATATATACATGAGGTTAATGGATTATATTCATATAAACCTTTGCTGCAGCTTACAGAGGGTTGAACCATTCCCAGGGAAAATCTGAGGTTCTACATTGTCTCAAATTCAGATGGTGACACTGAGTTATGTACAATAATGTAAATTGTGCCATTCATGTAAATATATACACGTATGTGTTTCCCGAGTACAATGTCATTTTAGAGACACAACCCAAATACAATACAACACTGACTTCATAGAAAAAAGTTTATTTCAAAAATTACAGATTGCACCATAGACTTCTACTTACTAATACCTTCATGGTGCAGGAATAAGGCATCACAGTAGATTTATCAAATTCTAATGTTTCCTTCGATAAATATTGTCAGCCCTCAGCACATATAGAGGTCAGTAATTAGGTCGCTATGGTTCAATGGATTTTGTTTCAATTGGTTTCAGCTTCTTATGGATCACCAGCTCCCCAGTGCTCCTGAGGTAAGTCTCTGCTATATCCTCCTCTGTCGGAATCCCGTGAGGAAGCTTCAGGGGCTGAATTCTGGGAAAGCAACAGATTTTGTTATATTAACAATTAAGAACATTATAACAGAACATTTACCCCCCCCCGGGGCAATGACGCTGTCCCATGTCAGCCAACACCAGTATTAAAGGGTACTACTAAGAGCGTATGTGGTGAGCTATAGGCAGTGCAGGCCAAAAATGCCTTCAGGTAATGGAAAAAATAGTATAATGTCTAGAGTGAATCTAAAGAGACATGAAAAGGGATGACCTTTTGGAGGTGTTAAGAAGATGAACAAGCATAATCAACAAGGTCTGTTAACCTGCAGGAAGCCCTTACCACTATTATGACCAGAAGAAGCACATTTTCAAGTCATTCACATCACTACATTCACATATAAGAACATCCAATGATCAAAGAGAGTCAAGACTGACTTGTTCCATCAGAAAGATGCAAAACATACATGACGTGATTAGGGAATTACAGTTAATAGTAAACCTCATGGAACGAAGAGAAACTTAGAACCTGAATGACAGAAAACAAAAATATACCAACCTGACCAGATGCTTGACAATTTTAAGTTTTTCGTTGACTGCTGGGATATTTTTGTGAACTACTGGCCTGTGAGCCTAGACAGAAAAAAATAAATTCAGAATGTAAATGAGATGTCAGAGGGACAATTGTGTAGAGTCGCATAAACTTTCAAGACCTCGTGTTACATTTGTTAAGAACAGACATTTGAGCCCTTAAACTATTTGCTTGGTGCTCTGTTTTACTTCCTCAACACAATCAATAAAATGAGTAATAACAACAGTTACCTTTTCCAGTCCCAGAACTTTCAGGATATTTTTTTCCCAGTATGGTCGACCAAGCCCAGATTTTATTCGGGTGACAAGATGAAGCTGGTGTGGTTGCTCAGGATCCCCACCATACTTTTCATGATCCTCAGGCTTTGGCTGAAAGAACTGATCAATATAATGTAGATATATCACTGTATGATATGCAGGAACTACACGTTTAATAATAAAAAAAAAAAAAAACATCTTTAATCTGAAAGTAGTGATAAACATGATAGAAATGCTCCATTTAAAGACAAAGGCATACTTACAATATCACTGGCTTAAGTAGAAACTTCTTAAATAATTATTTTGCAAACACATCAGTTTGGACAAAAATTCTCAAATGTAATAACTGTCGTTTTAGACTAGCGTTAGAAAAACAAAAAAGCCAACAAACTAAATCGTATGGCTGGCTTAAGAAAAGCATTGTTGTGTGTTATTGTCTAGCAAAGCTCCACTGAATAACCCGGTGATATGGAATTAAACGTACACATTGAATTATAATAACTAGCTTGACTTTTAAGGCTTTTATTGACTAAAGTAGAAAGTGTGGGACCAATAACCAAACATGCTATAAAACTCAATACCCTGACTCTTTCACCACAAGGACAATTAACAAACACTTGTCTTACTTCATCGTGATAGCGAGTCTTGGTGAATTTATGGCGGATTCCACCAATCCACATTAGCGAGTATGCGGGATGTTCCGGCACGACCTGAAAATCATTAAAAACAAATAAATCTTAAAAAAGCATGCCGATATAGGAGAGCTCATTATATGCTTACATTTTATATCCACATATATCTATCTGATATAAAGTGTCAAAAAGAAAAAGTTATTTTACAATTTTTAAAACCATAGTATAGATAAATACCTTTAACCCAAAGATGTTTCTTGGCACGTTTCGGCATAAGGCTGCCATTGTCATCGGTGAAAAATCTTCTCACCTGCAACGGATGCAAAAATGATCTTTTACTTACCGGTAATGTTGAGAAATAATTATTGCATCTTCTAAAAATGGAACACGTGTAGAAGAAGCAATGAAGCCGTACAGTAAAAACGCTATTCTAGCCTGTTGTAAATATCTACTAGCCGGCAAGTAAAAAAAAAAAAAAAAAAACTCAGATACCATAGAGACACAGGATTTGATGGGAGATAAGAACCATTTGGCCCATCTAGCCTGCCCATTTTTCCTGATGTAGAGGTATTCCTTGGATGTATCTGAATTTATGCGGGACATCAAATATAGTTTTATCGAAGCCATCTTTGAAATATACAACAAAACCTGCTGGATCAAATTACAGAAAATAACGGATGACTCGTTCCAAACGCTGCATTAACAATACTCCATTAAAGTTAATATACATTAAATTAATACACATGAGCTTAAGTACAATCTTACCACCTGAACTCCATCTATTCTTGTTGTGTCTAATATACAGAATGCAGCAATGAGACTACTTCCTATTTATCCTACCTTTTATCTTTTTAACCGGCGCCTCAGCTCCACAAATCCATAGCAGTGACAGGCATGCATTCGTTTTAGAGGTTACACGCACCCTTGTCCTTTTACTTCCGGTGTCTTCGGAGGACTCCGGCGTTCTGAACAAGAGAAACGCAGTTAGCGTTAACTATGAGATTCTACAGTGTCGCCTCCATGACTGTCTCTAAGTGTTTAGAACTCTGCGAGTCTGAGCTTGACGCCCCAACCCGGAAGTCTCGGCTTGAATTGCGAGTCTGGTAGACAGCACTCGATTGCTGCTCGTACCCGTGCGCGCTCGTAACTGGGGGACTCGGCAGAAACTCGTATAGGAGGTAGAAGGGAGTGCATGGATAACCGTATCTAACCAGGAGGGCAATTAGACTGCCAGCTACGACCTTAAACCCCTTAACTAGACACAAAAGTGAAGTGGTACGCACTACGCAGGACCTTTATAGATGGCTGTGAATATACCAGTTTATGGAAAATACTCTTTTAATCGAATAACTATATTATTCTAAAATCAAGGCATTGGCTAAAAAGATATTCACTGGGGTAGTTTTGGGGGTAAAATACAATACTAGAAAATGTGAGAGCTTCAAATGTGTCTTTCAAAGGTTGCTGGTGTGTATTGTGTTTCATCTGTATGCTTTTATTTTAAGGAGAACTCCAAATATGGATCAAATATTTTTTTAAACCCCCCACCACCACAGGTTGTGGATTGGGAATCCCCACTTCACATTTCCTCAGGTGAGCCTCCCCGGCCTGTACCATGGCTGCGCTGCTTGGGGTGGAGAACGCAGCGAGCGGAGTGCTGAGGAGGGCAGTGGAGCTAGACTCGAAAGGGCGATATCAGGAGAGTCTGGTGTGCTATCAGGAAGGGATCGAGCTCCTGCTTCAGGTTTTAAAGGGTAAGTGAGGGAGCACGGAAAGAAATGGGGGTAACGGTGGGGTGACCACAACGGCCATGTCTTCCAGTACATGTATAATTTTTACATGTTGCTGACCAGCCGTATGGGGGCTGCAAATCCGACTAGTTGGTTCCTTCATTGAGTCTATACATCCCCCATACCGCAGGGCAGCATTATCGGGGCTGGTCAGCAATATGTGAAAATTATGACCGATGTGGTCAACCTAGGGTACGGTGTAAGCAAGAAAAAGGAGGATAAATATGTGCACCTTATACATTATGCACACTAGAAACTGGCGGAGTCCTTGTTTATTTTCATGACCTATATAAAAACAAATCACCAGAATTAGGAATCTGCACTCACTCCCCACAGGAACTCAGGTGCTTAGCTGTGCCAGGAAGGGCCAGCTCCCCAGTAAATCAAAAATAGAAGAAGGCTCCAGGCACGCAGGGGTTCCATCAGACAGATTTATTGTAGGAAACAGACAACAACGTTTCGACCTCACAATGAGGTCTTTATCAAGTAACTTGATAAAGACCTCATTGTGAGGTCGAAACGTTGTTGTCTGTTTCCTACAATAAATCTGTCTGATGGAACCCCTGCGTGCCTGGAGCCTTCTTCTATTTCTATATAAAAACAAAGACATCACTCTATGTAGACCTGATACACCCATTGTCAACACTCGTGGTTTATATGCAACTAAAAGATTTTCTTCTATGGCTAAACACCTAAACCTACATCAAAAAAGCTTTTTTATGCACTCTGGTCAAATGTTTGTTATATCATACATCAGTTTAATTATCAAAATGAATGTCATTTCTTCCATGACAGCCACCCAAGAAGATGCCAAAAAAGTTCATTATAGAAAGAAGTTGAGTGACTACATGGACAGAGCCGAACAGATCAAACATCATGTTCTTAAAGAGAAGGAAGGTGAGCCACAGTTGATCCTGGGTTACGGAAGTTCTCTGCCAAAGGTCTGTAACATGCTGGCTGCAGTGTGATCTACATGCCACAAAATCATTTTGGATGATTAAACTTCTGCTCAAAACATGTCTATTTACATTTCTGGTATACACCTACTGTTTCATTTTGGAGGACTGTGGCAGAAGCCTTATCAGGAGCTGTCTCCAGGTCTTAAGACTAACACTATGTTTTTCTTACTTTTTTTTTCTTACCAACTGGAACAGCAACTTTGAAATGTTTTGATAGTTTGTGTACATTTCAGAAAACATTAAAATGATTTTTGCTTTCTGCTGGCTGTCTGTTCAAATATACCCCACCAAGAAAACATGATTATTTCTGTCCTGATGAATCCTCATCCAGAGATAGATGTGTTGCCTGGCAGCCAGCCGCAAACAGTTAGTGTAGGCAGTAAAGTGAGTGACAGGTGAATGTTTTTCATGCTAAGCAAGATACATTTAAATTCTAAATGTGAGTCACTTTTTTCTGGTTTTACCATCTCCTGATCAAAGTGAGCTTGTAAAAATATATATTTTTTTTAATATTCTAAAATCTAACTACACTGCAACAATGTCTTTTTTTGCAGAGGGAAAATATCACAAGCAAATCAAGATTTTAGAGAATGCGACAGGTTATAGCTATGAAAATCTTTTCAAGCCGTATGTCAATGAAATGCTTACAGAGGTGTGGGTGGAAGACCCTTACATCCGGTATGTGCATCAAGTGAGTAGTAAGGGTAGTATTCAATGATTTGATCATTTTAGTTATTTTACCTAATCTGACCCCCTTTTATATGACTTCTTTCTCTTTTGCAGTTGTATAACTTTTTACGTTTCTGTGAAATGCTTGTCAAGGGACCTTCAAAGGTCAAGAGAATAAACCTGTTAACCTCCATGGACGAAGTAAGCATTTTGTTTAATTTGTCATTAAGCATGATTTTATTATTATGATGTTAGGAAGAAATATAGATAGGTTTCAGCTTAAGGGCAAGCCATGCCAAGACTTTTTTTCAGTAAAAGTTCAGTAATATGGTAGCCTCAGACATAGAAAGACATATTATAAAGCACAATTCAAGAGACTTTGAAGAAATCTCACTGCTTTAACTATACATTATATAACAGAAGCTCGCTGGGATTATCTAGTCATAATGTATAGTGAAGTCGTAGACCCCTGTATGTTGTGAAATATCATCTATGGAAATGGCCATTTAGGACATGCAGCATGCTGTGCCTTGCCCTGCTAGTAATTCATACAACTAAGAAGCCCTCTAACTACTCCACTAACTGTAGTTAAATGGTGAAAGAAGCTCTTTTTGTGACAATTTAATATACTGTAAGTCTGCTTAGCATCTTACACACCGAATAAAATCTAAACTTCTTTTTGGTGCAGGAGAATGGTAAAGCTCTGCAAACTAGTTGCCTACAGGAGATCCAGAATTCTCTCCAGGATTATGGCGTTACCCTGGATGTCGCTTTCTCCTCTTCTATTCACGACCGAGAAATTAGGTATGGGTCTGTCTTGTGTATTGTGTTTTATTTAAGTATTTCTTAAAATATAACATTGTGCAGAAGGGTTAAAGGTATTATTATGTTGTGTTGTAAAAGCATTTACTGGAAACAAAAACTAAAAGCAGCTTTTCAAGGAATGTTGATATGCCCACGAACGTGATGTTCATAATGTATGTTCCTACAGAATAACATATGCATAGAAGGTTGCGAAATGTAAATGTTTTCCTTCTAATTAAGATACCCAGCTTTGACAACATTTCTGTTGCGCATTTTGAGTAAGAGACCTTATAATTATATGTGACTTTGCTCTTTTATTTCTAGAATATTTTGTTTATATAAATTATTGGTGACTTGACGCCATGGTTTGAGTATCAAACATTTTTTTCTTCCCTAAATTTTCAGGTGAAAATACAATCTTCCTGGCTTCATACAATAAGGGAGAACAATTTATCAGCTCCTAAATACTATTAACCGTATATACCTGTAGTGTATTCGAACTTAAGTTGCCTGACCGTTTCTTCTTCCAAATGCACACCACCTTGCGCTAGACTATGCTAGGTTTCATTTATTATATGGTAGCTATGTCGCAAGAGATGGGAACTTGCCGAAGTTTGCCTGGAGTCTTCGGATTTTGCAATGCTCTGGGGCTTCGGGTTAATGTCTTCAATCTGTGGGTGAAGGAGTGGTCAGAAGTCATGCCCCTTGGTATCTAACTGGAGCTAGCCCTCTCTGCCCCTTATCATAGCCACACACATTCCTACCTCCATAAAGCATACAGTCGCTTTTATAAATTGGATTATAATGTGCTTTTGTTTTTGTCTCCTTTTTCTGAATGGCCTATAGTTTGAGGAAACATTTAAATGCCGCTTAACCTTTTGTTAACCAGACTGGTGGTTATAATGCCAGAATATGGTGAGGCCTCAAATGCCAGTTACTGAAAACATGTTTTCTGATTATGACAGGTTTAATAATGGTTGGATGATTAAGATTGGGAGAGGTCTTGATTATTTTAAGAAGCCTCAGGTAAGTGCAAACAATCCCGCATAGGGCCCATAACAACATATAATATCTGTATTTTGAAGTATAACCTTTTGTGCATCTCACATTAAAATGTCTACATTTTGAATTACCCACATTTAGAGATTAAAGAAGATATGATATGAATAAATTCAGTTCCCACAGGAACAATTTCATCGGAACAAATTTCAGTTGTTTTCATTTGCATTTCTTGATTTTATTTTATTCTTTTTTTTTGTTTTTCTCTTTCTTCGGTAGGGTCGTTTCTCTATAGGTTACTGCGACTTTGACTTGAGGCCCTGCCATGAAACATCAGTGGATATTTTTCATAACAATCATACATGGAAGACTTGATGGAAATCTTGTGTTTTGTGGGAGCTGGGGAACAATACTTTTAGGGCAGCTAACAAGCAGTCTGGCCCTTGATATTTATTTTATATAGGGTCTCAGACTTCTCACGCTTTTTAGGTCTTACTGACCCATATGATTAAAGTGCTTGTAATGGCAGCTTAATGTAAAATAAAGCACTCGTCTTTAGCACTCGTCCTGCTCCAGGTTTCTGCCTCATAAATGCATGATTACTCTATACATAGCATAGATTGACCATGACGCACAATTTTGGAACAATTGCTCTTGTATATTTGGTCCCTATGAAAAAGGGGTATCCAGCGCCTCGGACATAATTTGCTTCACCGATGACTTAATAGAACATTTTGGATGTGACTGCCTTTTTAAGCATGCAATTTACGCTGGACCAGCATCCTTTGAATATGCCTTCTATGAGCACAAAAATAGTTATTAGTATTCTGTGATGTATAAATGAAGAACCAATGTTAGCATTGCTATTACCGGTATTTATTTTTAATTTTATTATTATGGGTTTTGGTATAAACCAGGGTTTTTATATTTTTACCAGTGGATCTTTTATAATTCTCAATGAAACATATAAACTTTTAGATTGACTGAGGTCGAAGATAAACCTTGTTGAATTTAAATGATGCCTCCTACTAGTAGTAGTAGTAGTAGGGTAGGGAAAACTCAATAACACATATTCTCTGAAAACCAAAGGACAGTTTGTTCCATTTTTACCATGTGTTAATATTGCTTAAAATGATCATGATCGCATAGCAAATATAAAAAAAATAATTTACTGGTGATTATATTCACATATCATTCTGTAGTTTGGCCAATAATTGATAATATACATGCAGTTTATATGCAACACTATGGAAATTTAAAAATTGATCGGATGTGTCTCGTATATCTCAAACGTAGTCACTGACCTGAAACTAAAATAACTGACTTGACCAATAAAAGCGGTTCTAATCACACTCAATAACGTTTTGCATTTAGGTTTGAGCTCATGAAATGTCTTATTTTACAGGGTATCAATTTATACTGTGGAATTGTGGTCTCTAAATGACAATCTCGCAGTTGTATGTTGATTGGAAACCTATAAGGATTAGCTTGTAAAAGAAGTTGATGAAAACAGAGTTCCTGTCTTATGTTCAGCAAATGTATTTTTGTATGTAATGACACTACAGATTTTGATATAAATGTTTTATTTTATATCATAAGTTTAAATTCATTGATGTTAACAAACTGTATTATCTGAATATTAAAATATTTTACTTTATCTCATGATGCCATCAGATAATTTTATGGAATCGTCTTCCCAAAATGTGGAATAGAAAAAAGTAAACGGCATAACTTATACTCCTCGATTCTTACTCCTAAACACAATCACAACAGGGCGTTAGCGGGTCTTCAGCTGCTGACTGTGACTGTCACTCACTTGCATTGCAGCATTATCTCCTTCCAAGTATGGGACCAGTTGAGTGTAGTTGTTACAACCGTAAAGCTAATTGTCAGAGTTCCCCATTGCAGAACATGGTCAGGCTCTTCGTTATCTTCGTTACACACTCTTATGATTGTCCATTTTTACATAGAGCATCTCACTCATAACTGTAAGGCTATGAAGATACTTATTAGGCTGCCCTGAACATACAATAAACCTGTTTTTGAAGTTTGTAGCATTTTGGGTTTGCATTGCTTGATTTCTCGGCAGGCGAAAGTGGAATCTGGTCCTACCTACTCTATGACCACGTTCCACCACACTCCCTGCCCATTTCAGGTCTGTTGAGAATCAGTCTTACCATTTTGCCTCAGCTCTGCTTCTTATGCCTACAGTAAAGAGCAAAGAGGGATAGCTCTGGGTTTTCAAGGACAATTCTTCTTCTGTAGCAGCATGTCATGTTTTTAATGTTATTGTCAATTGTTGGAATCTGCTGACAATGTATAAATAAAATATAATGTAAAAGGCATTTAGACTAGATGGGCTAGGCTTCAAAGTAATCAAAGAATAATACAACATCTATGCTGACAGTATCCCTTAAAAGTGTATATATAAAGGCTGGTAATTCTGTTAATACATACCATGCTGCCATGGCAATTACCCTTATATTACCTTTATAAAACCCTAGTGTTAATTGCTTCACAACCGTGTACCGAGTGAGTTGTAACAGCTATTATTTGACATGGGTTAGGAATTTAATGCAAAGAAGGTAGCAAGTTAATAAAAAAAATAATCACGCAACAAACCAATGGGGGACACAGTCTTCACCTATGTACCAAAAACTCAAAAATCACAGATTTCCCCCCCCCCTGGTTTTATGTGCTTCTCTTGTGCTAAGTTATTTTTTTTTAGTTGATGTAATTTATTAGTCTGGTGGGCTCCAGCTTAACGAGCTGATTGGGGAGATCTTTTTTTGTAACCATTTACAGCTGGCACATACCTCCTTAGTATCTCTTCCCTTGTACCATGTGACCTTCTTAGATGGATCACTTGGGTATGATAATTTCCCGTGCTTTGCCCATAGAGGACAACTGTGTGAGGAAAAGAACTGTCTCCAGAAGGTGCTGTCCATGGTCAGGCCAAAAGGAGCAGCCTTCATAAATAAGAAAACCCAAGACATAGTCCCTATAAGTCACCTACAGCATGTTCTGTCTCCAAGCTTTAGTCTTATACCTGCAGTGTGTCGGATGTGTAAACTCAAAGAAGGGAATGAGCTTCCCTGTAATACATCCCCGTTTTGGGGGGTTTTATTTAATTGTCTTGATCGGTGTATACACTGATAAGACATAACATTATGACCACCTGCCTAATATTTGGAGGTCCCCATTTTGTTGCCAAAATAGCCCTGACCCATTGAGGAATGGACTCCACTAGGCCTCTGAAGGTGAGCTGTGGTATCTGGCACCAAGATGTTAGCAGCAGATCCTTTAAGTCCTGTATGTTGCAAGGAGGGGCCTCCATAGATGCATCCTGGTGCCATGTGTTCTCCAGGCCAGCCATCCATGTGATGTAAAAGAAAACGTGATTCATCAGACCAGGCCACCTTCTTCCATTGCTCTGTGGTCCAGTTCTTATGCTCACATAACCACTTTTGGCAGAGGACATACACATAAAACTGTGATGCACTCTGTGTTCTGGCACCTTTTTATCAGAACCAGCATTAACTTTTTCAGCAATTTGACCACATGGGCCAGCCATCGCCCCCCACGTGCATCAGTCAATGAGCCTTGGCCCCCCATGACCCTGTCACCAGTTCACCACTTTTCCTTCCTTGGACCACTTTTGAGAGGTACTGACCACTGCAGACTACAGTTTTGGAGATGCATTTTTCCTGCTTCTAACATAAACTTTGAGGATGAAATGTTCTCTTGCTGCCTAATATATCCCACCCACTGACGTGATACCAAGATGATCAGTGTTATTCACTTCACCTGTCAGTGGTCATAATGTTATGGCTGATCGGTGTGTATATATATATATATATATATATATATATAGGGGTAGTAAAAGTATTATTAAACACTCATCTACAGACACCAGACAAGCTAGAAGGCTTCTTTTTCCCTCAGAAATCTCACGGTGCTTTCACCATACACACACAGGAAATATATACACACACAAACACAGTATGTGTCCTGGATAAGACAGATGCCACCTTGTAGTTTTGATTTGATTTAACACTTGATGTTTAAAGACAAATGCAGACTTTTTTTTTAAATTTTAATATTTTTCTGTCTGGCTTTACTAATGCATTTGCTGTTAGAAAAAAGCAATACATTTTTTTGCTTTTACTTTGTGGTTTTAGTTCCTAATGATTATATGTTGGCTGGTTTTGTGAAGCATGGATTATTAAGAATATAGTTTTAATAGTATCCATTTTGTCTATAAAATCTTGCACGTGCAACCACATCATTGGAGTAGTCTTTTCCAGTAGTGGAATCATCCACACCACTAAAGCTGCTGACACGTCCTGAACCAGTATTATAAGCGGCGATAGCTCCTGAAACAGAAAATGTATTTATGTAATCTATACAATGACATATAGACAAAATAGTTAAATGGAAGGCAAAAAACGATTGTCGTTATTTTATGAATTGCATTGTAATTGTTAGGATTTTGAATTGTCTAACACTATACTCTAACACTGCCATACACACTCACTCTTAGCATTGTGTACCAACAAATCACACTGTATACTGGCACACACTTACTGTAACACCCAACACAGTTTAACACTGTATACTAACACACACGCACATGAAAACTGTACACACACAGTTTCACATAGTACACAGATGCTCCCCCCCACACATTAATTCTAACACCTCACACAGTCTAGCATTGTACACTAACACACATACACTCATTGTGGCACCATGCACTGACACTCCCCTCACAAACACCACATGCTGACACACACAATCTAGCACTGACACATACTGTATGCAATTTAACTGGTGCATTGTCACTTACACACACTTATTCTAACTCTGTATACTGACACTCAAACATTTTAACCCTGCATATACAGGGCTCAATGAAGGACACTATAATTTTTCCAATTTAAAACAATATGAAATATTAGCATTGTGTTTAGCATGTGTAATAATAATTAAATTCCTATTAATCTCAAACCAGTAAAAGTATGAATAGACTCTCAAAGTACACACTAATAATAATAATAATAATAATAATAAGCTACTATTTATATATTGCCTGAGGGGCTGAGTTGCCCTACAAATGCCTAACCATACACACATACATTCACATGCACATTCACACCTGCCCTTACACCCAAATAACTAACATAAATAACACTTTCAAAATAAAAACACACTGTCTCTCCCCTTTCTTTATCTCTCTTGATTCTTCTTATGTATCATATTCTTTATCTATCCCTCTCTCTCTTATTTTTCATTATCTCTCCCCTTTCTCATTATATCTTCCCTTTCTCACTGTCACTCTCTTTATCTTCTCCTCTTGATTTTCTCTTTATCTTCCCCCTTTTCACTATCATCTACCCCCATAACTTACCTTTATCTCTCTTCTTCTCCCATCTTATGTCCTGCATTGGGACCGCAAGGCCTTTTTCTTGAGACCTCTCTGCTTCTGTACTCCCTCTTAGTTTGTGCAGCTTCAGTGATGTGATATCCTGGAGCTGGGCATCAATCGCTGGCACACAGTGTTAGGGAGTACTGAAGCAAAGGTCTGAAGGAACAGATCTTGTGGTCGCTTAATTAGTGGGCACCTACTGATTAAAGCGCCCCAGGCAGCTGCCTGGGCCAACTGATAACAAGACTTTCCCTCATACCCACCTTGGGCATATGGTTTTTTCCCCTTCTTTCTCTTACTTCATTATTTGTAATGATTTTCCAGGATTAGCCAAGATCTTTTATTGAACAAAATGTCAACTTTGTTACATCCTTACCTGTATTTTCCTACTCTTTTTCTCCATAACCAAACCCTATATGGCTATATTATATCCCCACCACCACCAGGGGTAAGGTACCATCAGGCTTTGCGTTTGACATTTCACTAAATGCTCTATAGATCCCAGTGACTTCCGCTTGCCTTGACGTGGACACTTTGTTTACCAGAGCCCCAATGAATGCCCTTGTTCCCTTCAGCCTTTACCTTTTAGGTGTTGATGTATTGTCCAGTTGGGGAATTTATTCTTGATGCTATTAAACATTCCAATTAGAATATCTGTGCCCTGAGAAATGTGTTCCTCACTGTTCCAGGCTCCAAGAATCTTGTGATATCTTTTGTCAACCTGAAACCAACATGGCTGATATTAATCCAGAGTCACCAGTGCAGGTAAACATACATACTGTATTAGTTATTAGACTTATGCATTCAGATTTGTACAAATGTCATTTTTAACAAATTTTGTTTAATTCGTACATTTGTAATAATGTCTGAAAACGAGGAGTGACCCCTAACAAATCAAATCGAGTGAGCAAATTTTCAATATTTCTTTTTAATTTCAGCATTTGGTGTGTTACTTTGAGTGTATGATGTGCCTGAGCCAGTGACACTGGCATTGTGTTATGCCTGTTGTTGGAAATAATAACTAATTAGAAGCATGAAGATTGTGAGCACACCGGTAAGAAAGAGGGTTCTTCTGTATAGAAGGGGTTAGTGACAAACTGTAACAGGGTTTTCTTGGGGCGTTGTTGAGGTGGCAATGGATGGCGTTCAGTGTGATGGATGGCAGTGAATTTAGATAACTTTTTTTGTGTGGAATGCAGTGTGTGAGAGGAGTAATAGAGGTGCTGGATGCACCCAGAAAAAGGTCATGGGGCACATGGACAGGAGGTTGAATGCTCTGTTTGGTCTTGAAGCCACATAGGGTGAGAGAAAAAAAGAACGGCAACACAGAGAGGGAGAGAAAGACTGTACTACAAATTGGGTTTCCGAATGAAAAAGCCCTCTAAATTTAATTCGAACTGAATGGGCAGGAAATGAAATCGGTTGTCCAAAAACAAATAACCCAACAATGAAATGAAAAATTTGTATGAATCATTTTTAGTACTCATACACACGTCTATGAGTTACTACCTAGTCATGTGGCTTGTTACTCCAATGCTTTCATTTTTGTATAGTTAAAGTTAAGGACAGCTCCACTATTGCAAACAGGTAGAGTTACTAAGAGTTTCCAGGTTAAACACTGTTCCCTGAGGCTCTGCATTAGTGTCCTGAATATCCAGGAGATGGAGCTGTGTTTGCTTACATTCATTCCATGTGCAGGGTCTGCCCACTCCATAACCCTTCAAAGTCTAAGTAAGATTAGCCGTTTCCCTATGCATGGCTGGTCACATTCCTTGTTACAGCTACACACTCATTCCTGCGACCTATGAAGGAGCTCTGGGTAATCAGTCCTGGGATGTTCGCATTTACTTTCCTGGCAGGAACAACTGCTCAGGTGTCATGTGTGGCACCAAACTGCCTCGTTCATACTTAGAACCTCACATGAAGGCAAGGGAGGACTAGGAAGCGGGGAAGCCAATTACCCTGGGCTGGCCTGCACTGAATTGAAAATTTCTGGTGTCTATTAGAATCCAAATATAGCCACCTAGGTGTCTAAAATAAAAGCTACACCATCAGAGGCGTATCTAGGGTATGGCACCTATGGCTCGTGCCATAGGCGCCATTTGAAGGGGGCGCCAGTGATCGGCTTTCAAACGCCGTCTTTTTTTTGATGCGGAGGAGAGAGACGGGCGCCTAGCAACCGCTCGGCGCCCCTCATTCTCCTCCATGAGGCCTCTACCTCCGTCCCAGTCCCGGTGCCGGCATTTCATATGATGTCATATTACGGCGCCCAGCAGTGAAGCAGCGGGCACCAGCGAGCAGCTTTTAAACGCTGTCTTTTTTTTTCTCCCGTTCTCCCCCGCATCAAAAAAAGAAGACAGCGTTTAAAAGCCGTTCGCTGGTGCTCGCTGCTTCATGACGTCATATTACGGCGCTCAGCAGTGAAGCAGCGGGCACCAGCGAGCGGTGCAGGATGACAGCAGCATCGTGCTCCTGTCGCTGGACTTCAAGGTGAGAGAACTACGGGGGGAGAGGGTATATAGTGGCTAGGGGGGGTATATAGTGGCTAGGGGGGAGGGTATATAGTGGGTAGGGGGGAGAGGATATATAGTGGTTAGGGGGTAGAGGATATATAGTGGGTAGGGGGGAGGATATATAGTGGGTAGGGGGGGAGGATCTCAGTGCTGAGATCACAAGTGAATTTCAATTGATCTGGGTTTGTGTGTTGATCTATACCTGCTATCGGCAGCAGGGACTAATATTTATATATATATATATATGGGCAGCAGGGGCTAGTAAATGGGTTTTAGATATTTGGACAGGGGCGCAATTTCAGTGCTTGCCATAGGCGCTATTTTCAGTAGATACACCTCTGTACACCATTTCCCTGCATCATTTATTTAAAGTAATGAAAAGGCCGCTGCGAAGCAGGAGAATTAGTGATTAGAGAATTCTAGTGATTTTGCCCCAGTACAGGTTTTATCATAATCCCTAAATATTAGAGCCTCTGAGGACTGTGGAGCTGATATTGATTTGGGATTGGTCTAGTACTTTGCTAACTGAGATGACGCAATTACTTTTCCCTGTGGCCCCCTCCCCAGTTCCACCACTACAGACATTTACCCCAGCCAAACCATCTGTTTCTCTGGAACTGATTTTGGCCAATAATAGATAGTGGAGGTTGGGACCCCATTGTATTGTTAATCCTTTTACTGACCCTATTGTCTTTGGGAGGCAGGGAGGGGGTGGTTGTGTACCCATTGTATCCCATTATCTTGATGTATGTTAATGTGTGCTTTGCTGGCTATAATGTGTGTGAAAAATAAAGTAGTCTTCATTTTGTTTATAACCTACACTGAGTCTTGGCTAGTGACTGGAAAACCAGAGAAAAAGTGTGTTGTCCCAGCCTAAGGGAGCACAAGTCAGCAGAGGTAGTCAGTCGGACTATCCAGCTCCGTGACAGGCAGCTACAGAGGACAGTAGGACAGTGGCCAAAAATCAGGATGATTACACCCAAATTCGGACCCCTGGGCACCTGGGAGGTATGTTACAATTCTGCACACCGTACATGAAAAATGCATTGTTTTCAATGGGTTTAGGGACTGCCCATTGTCCTTAAGGGTTTAAGTTCAAACAGAGCATCAGAATGGGGAAGAAAGGAGATTTAAGTGACTTTGAACGTGGAATGGTTGTTGGGGCCAGACGGGCTGGTTGGAGTATTTCAGAAACTGCTGATCTACTAGGATTTTCATGCACATCCAACATTGCCTTTTCTGTTGGGTCTCGATTACAGCTACGACATTCAGATGGCAGGGTCAGACTTTGGTGTAAACAACATGAAAGCATGGATCCATCCTGCCTTGAATCAACGATACAGGCTGGTGGTGGTGTAATGGTGTGAGGGACATTTTTTTGGCCCCAAAATCTCTGAGGAATGTTTCCAGCACCTTGTAGAAAGTATGCCACGAAGAATGAAGGCCGTTCTGAAGGCAAAAGAGGGGCCCAACCCAGTACTAGCAAGGTGTACCTAATAAAGTGGCCAGTAAGTTTATATATATATATATATATATATATATATATATATATATATGTGTGTGTGTGTGTGTGTGTTACCTGCATCACTCCCCAGGCATTGCCACCATCACCCCATCCGTTTTTCAGAACACTCCCACCACGTGATTCACGAGATATGATTCCAGCAATGACAGCAGGATCCATTCCTTTTTTGTTAGCCACGGATTTAATTTTATCCTTTAGGTTGTTTACTCTTTGGATGTCTGTCTGTGCCATACGCTCAGATGCTCTGACACCTTTATGAAAGAAAGAAGGTAACAAAAAACAAAATGGTAGCCTTGCAACTAACAATTGGCAGCTGAATAATTGCTGGTATTATGACCCAATCAATGATACTCATTTATCAACCACTGAAAGATGAAGAGCTGAGTTGACCTTGCCAGGGTTTGAAACAGCAACCTGAGGTTTGATTAGATACTGCAGCCAGGGCAATTACCAAATTAACTGAACAGAGGTTGCTGTCAGGGACAGTCCTAGACCAAGTGGCATCTCAGGCAAGAATATTCTCTTGCACCCCCTATTCTTTTACATAGATTGCAATATTTGTAAGGCCTAGAAGGATTGAGTAGTGAAGAAGCTATACACAGTAGCGTTCAGAGCAATTATTTATTATGCAGGGGCAGCTGAGTCAGGTAGACATGGTACATCACACCCAAACACAGGAAATAGCATATTTGCTTGATTATAAGACGACCCCCCAAAATCTGAATATTAATTTAGGAAAAAAAGAAAAAGCCTGAATATAAGACGACCCTATAGGAAAAAAGTTTTACCAGTAAATGTAAACTATGTAAACTATTTTTTTAACAAAAGCTATGATTGAGAAAAATATTTTGTTTTTATTTCCTTTTATTTTCCAACCTGCCCCCCCCCAGTTATGCACATCTGCCCCAGGCTTGCCACTCTGCCTCCAGAAATGCCTTATACCCCTATATGTCACTCTGGCATTTAGGGGATTAAAAGGGGGTTAGGTAGATGTCTACACAATTCGCGTAGGCAACTTCCGCACCGGTGCGGGGAATTCTCTCGGGGAAGGTCCCTATACACACACATTGTAACACCGTACATTGACACAACACACATTCTAACACTGTACACTAACACCCAACACAGTCTTAAATAGTACACTAACACCCCCATACATATACTTATTCAAACACTATACACTGACACCCAAACAGTTTAGCATTGTACACTGACACACATACGCTCATTGCAGCATCTTACAATGATACATGCTTCAACATTGTACACTGACACTCATCTCATGGTGCTTGCAGCTTCCCTCTGTATTACTCATCAGCAGCATCATGAGGGAGAGCTGAAGCAGGCAGTCGGTCGGAACAGACCTTGTGCTCTCTTCGTTTTGGGCCAGCTAAAGGTGAATATATTTTGAATGTTTCTTTTGCTTACTGTAAGTTTTTTTAAATTATTTTTACAATGATGTAATTTTTTGCTGTTGTTATTTAATTAGTATGCAAGTGAGCCTCCCAACTTGTTTTAGGTATAAAATGTAATTGTTGTGTACTCACCACAGTAAGCGAGGCTATCTTGACTGGATGTGCTACATGAAGCACCTGTTGTTGGAATGAGATTGATATCCCCATATTTTCCAGAAGCACTTACACTCCCTGGGAATTAAAAACATGACATTGTGAAGGCTCCCCTAAAAGAAAATTCATTCAAATAATTCAAATATCAGTCATAAGACATTAACCTTACCCGTAAGTCCACTCAGCTTTCACATTTATACTGGTAGTCATAAAAATATTGTGTGGTTTTTTTTTTTTAAATTGTAACCGCCTATGTTTGTCTTACATAGTTACATAGGCTGAAAAAAGACATGCGTCCATCAAGTTCAGCCTTTCCTATATCTGTTAATTTATTGCTGTTTGATCCAAAAGAAGGCAAAAAACCCCGGCTTCGCTCTTTCCAATTTTGCACTAACCAGGGAAAAAAATTCCTTCTTGACCCCAAAATGGCAGTCAGATTTCTCCTTGGATCAATAAGCTGCTTCCCCATAATTAAAGATTATATCCCCGAATATTATGTTTTTCCAGGTATCCATCCAGTTGCAGTTTAAACGTCTGTACAGACTCTGATAAAACTACCTCTGCAGGCAGAGAATTCCACATCCTTATTGTCCTTACTGTAAAAAACCCTTTCCTCTGCTTTAGTCTAAATCTCCTTTCTTCCAGTCTAAATGCATGACCATGTGTCCTATGCATAGTCCTGTTTATGAACAGATTTCCACACAATGGTTTGTATTGGCCCCGAATCTTCTTTAATGTGGCATCACAAGGAAAAGAATACATGTCTCCCATTCTTACCCTAAATGCTTATTGCAGCACGGTGACACCAGCATACCTCCAAACCTCTAGCTTGCAGGCATACTGTCATTGCACCAGCAACCCTTTACCTCCTTGCTAGCACCCCCTTACCTTCATGTTCAGTATGTTTCGTGCACCCATCCCAACCTCTAACAGTGTGGCTCAATGTATTGCACATCTGTATGTACAATGTTTCCTGTTGCACATGTGTGGTGTAATAAGTATGTTTTAGTGTAGGTGTGTGTGGGTTATATATATATAGTTACAGTGTGTCTCAGTGTGTGCTAGCATTAGTGGGGAGGGGGGCAATGGGCCACCCAGCTGTAGCTGCCCTCCAGGCCAGAAGGTGCCAGCCTTCCCCTGAAGCTAAGGCTTAGCATGTGTTATGAGTTGCGGTGGCCATACACAGAGCCTGAGCCCAAAACTCATCTGCTCAACTATTCACATGTGATAATGTAAGCTTGAACATAATTACCATAAAGCACCAATAACCAGGGACTATTTACGGTATGTTTCTATAATGTATGTTTAACAGAAAAAAATATTCCTGCACATATTTATAATAGTAAATATATAAAACAAGTCCTTTAGGTGCAACATGGGTGCAGTTCCCTTGGCGTCTGAAGCCTGGTCAGGAAAGGTGACACCCAACTATAGCAAACACTGAATTTACTGCAGGTAAATTAAACTGGGAAAAGAGGAACTAAGAAACACCCATGCAAACTCATGTAAGTGTCCTGGCTCTTCTACTTTAAAAAACTACTTAGCACACTGCTAACACAAATTAATATGATTATTAATCTGGTATATGGGCTTTATCAATATCTGGTTTATAATATTTCACTCCATAATGAATTGGTTTTCCTTTTTAGACTGGGCCGCTGGGATCATTGAAGAACTTTTGGGATGCAGCCACCATTAACCATAAACATTTCTTTATTGAATCATGTTTTCACATTAATCTCTTTAGCAGATCCTTTCTGTATACTTACCAATTACACCAAGAAAAACAAGTAGTGCAGAACAGCACATTTTTCTGTCAAAAAAGGCTGGAAAGAAAGGACCTTGCAAGACAGTGCTATCACTCTTACCACTGTGGAGGGCTGCAGACAAAAAAACAGATTATGATTATAACTAAACATTACATAATGACCCATACAAATGATGGTACACCTTAGCCCTCATCACTTTATACTGAGCCAGGCACTGATGGTGATACACTCTCACTCTCTTACACACTTATATTTTCTTACACTTTCACAATGTCTCCTTACAGTTCCTGCTTTTCTGTCTCCTTTCTGGCAGCTCCTCTTCCTCCTCTTCTCCTTCTTCCTCCTAATGGCGGTGGGAGCGACATGCGTGCTGAGCGCGGGGATATGACAGCATATCCTGGCGCTTGGCATCAGTAGCCGGCACGCATTGCAAAGGAGGAGGATACAATGGTCTATATGAGCAGACCTCCTCCTCCCTTGATGTTGGGCCAGTTAGAGGGAGATCCATGATCTCCTTAACTGGCCCTGCCCCTCCACCAGCGGGCAGTATAGTCTGTCTCTGGAGGAGCACACACCCAGGACCTGATGAGTGGCACCAGGGGCGGACTGTCCCCCTGCCCCCCGCCTAGGTACGCTACTGCACCACAGATATGAAGCACATAGGACTGTAGTTACCTGGTCGAGACATTGATCGTTACCACTTCTGCTTTTGGCACTTTACCAGACAAAAAATAATACTTAAAGATAAAAAAAAACATGATCCAGCTATTCTTAGACCCCTTCATCATTTAAAAAACAGCCTTGTCTTATAATGGAGGTTGTCTTTTATTCAGACCTCAGACTGCCAATCCTCCGATGCAGCACTTCCACCACCAACTATAGCCCAGACACATCATATGCACACTTGCATGCATCTAAACAATGGCCAGACTCTAAACCGCAAGCCAATATGCGGACACTTGTAGGCACGGCTCACGTATCCCCGTCACTAAGGAACAATCTTCATGAAGTGATCTCCCACAGTCCTGCCTATCAGTCTGTGCTCCTCTTCACAAGTTCTGGACTGGAGCTGGTTCAAAGAGGGGCAGATCACCAAATTCACCAATTTCTCACACAAGAAATACCCCAAATATTAATCCATTCGCTTGTTATATCCTGTCTGGCTTATTGCAACTCCCTACTAACTGGTCTCCCGCCTTTAACCTCTCCAATCCGTCCTCAACTGTTTTATATCTGCCGCTCCACTATGCCAGTCGCTCCATTGGCTCCCCATACCTTCCAGGATTAAATTTAAAATAAATTTGACCCTGACCTAAAGAGCCCTTAACAACTCTGCTCTCCCTATATCTGTACCCTCCTATCCAAATCAACTCATCCCCATCCAAGCAGTCCTCTCCTACTGTTTCACCTGCCCCTCAACCACCGACTAGATTGTAAACTCACAAGAGCAGCTTCTTCTCCTTTTGTACCAGTTTGTTATTGTGTGTGTGATTTTAAATGATTCCACTGATGAGATTCCACAAGCGCTAGGGAATCTGATGGTGCTATATTAAATAAATGTAATGTAATACTATCATACACCCATTTAACAGCAGGATGTAAGGTAAGGCAGGTAATTAAAATCCCACTGTCCCATCATTCCAGCTATACCATTCCTTCATGTGCCGAAAAAGCTTGCCTCTTGAAAGCCCTTCACTGGGGTACATTGGGGATTATTTTATATGATATTTTATTATGTTAAATACATGATTTATATGATTATAAAAGTATCTTCACAAAAGCAGGAGATTGCAGTTTTAATTTAAATACCTGATTATGGACTGCGAAATGCCAACCCCAGCTCTCTTCTCCTGCAAGAAGGCTTGAGCAAAAATTACCTGAAATACAAAGCTAACAAAGCTACCAAACCTGCACTTGGAGAGGAGAAAAACAAGTTGCTTACCTCTAGAAGAATGAAGGCAAATGAATCACCAGAGCATTTGACTGGGATTAGTTAAATGCAAAAGGGTCATGAACAATAGGAAAAGCCCAGATGGGTCAAGAACAATGGGAAAACTCACAGGAGAAAACCACAGGCAAGGCAAACAGACACGTGGACATTGGCTGTATCACATGAGCTGTATATAATACGGTACAAATCTGTCAAGGGCTGGAACCTCACATTGATAGCAGGTGTAGCGCTTTATGCACCTATGAGTGGCAATACGCCAGAAGCGCATTTTTTACACCAGTAATGACATTTTACAATTTTGGAGTTTTGACTCACAAGAGAAGACAGCAGTCAGTAAATCAACAAGCCAGCGTTAACACATCTTCCCATACACTCATACCAACACAACTAGACACTTAGCACTAACACATACATCCAGACATTCACCACTAACACATGCACACAAACTAACATACACACCCGGTCACCCACACAAACATGCCGAGACATTCAAACTAACACAATCAGGCACACATACTAACATACCCAAAGACAAATGTTCACTCACTAACATACACATACACACACAAATATACTAACATAGCCAAAGACATATTTTCACAAACTAACATACTGAAAAATACATGCTAACATACCCAAAGACACATGTCCACACACTAAAATACACACACAAATTTACACACACACACTAATTTACACACTTTCACTAACACACCCAGACACTCATACTAACATACCCAAAGATACATGTTAACATACTTAAATACCCAGTGACACACGCTAACATACCCACACCCACTAACATTCGCAGACATACCCATACACACACTGACATACCCCCACACCCATTTACTAACATACCCAAAGACACATGTTTACACAACGAGATACCCAGACATGCACTAACACATACACACACACTAAGATACCCAGACACACACACATACTTACGCAGACAGGCACTAGCATTTCCACACATTCTAACATACCTGAAATATAAAGACATTGCCGTCTATGGACTCAAATATAACACATAAAGGAGGAAATAGCTGTCAAGAATGGACCAATGGTCTTGATAAATATAAGAGTCTTGATAAAAGTCCCCTTAGGACTGAATTGTCGACTTTGATAATAAACATTGCGTTATTTCAAGTCCCCTGAGTGCTACCTTCTCTATTTGCTATATTTCCCCTGCTGTGATTGCACCAGGACATTTATCTCTTGTTGTCTTGAGTGCATGGACTCAGTTCTATATTTATTAAAAATAGATATTATATAAAGCCATTGTTTTACTTCTTAGTCCTATCTTGTTTAACTTTTTCTCTACTTTTGTAACTAAACATTTCAATAAGATTTGGTTCAAAAACATATAGAAAAATGAGCCCTTTAATACAAGAATGGTTCTAAGGTCATCATTTATTGTCCGTACATGTTTAGCTGTCACGCAATTGAGTTTAAGCCAGAACATTTGTAACAATTCGGGTAAATCATTTTTCCCTTGAAATGGCTAGCCAATTGTTTTCTACATAAAAACATTTTTTTTATTTAAATATGATATATACGGTGTAAGGTTACCATTGTATTAAATGTTCTTACATCATTTAACTGTTACAGTGGACCTGCCACCTACAATGTTACTTTATTTGCATAAAATTAATATAATTTGTGCATTTCTGCAATCATTGTTCATAAGATATTAAATGCAATCCTTTAACCTGCATTTCCCCATCTTCCAAAAAAATAAATAAAGAATTACACATACAACACTTAAAAAAACCCACTGCTGATATCATAATGTTTTCTTTAGGGATTCTCTTTGATTTCAAGAGATCCATGGAACCATGGATTTCTAAAAATATATATATATATATATATAATTGCCCCACAAACAATAAGACTTACCCTGCTATACGTGTTGTTAATAACTTGTTACAGTACAATTCCACAGCAAATCTCCCAATACCAGAATTACTATTTGTTTAAATAAAATATAATTGCATGTTTAGCCTAAGATCAAAGGTATAATATTTTCACAGTGCTATCAAATTAGCTGATGCTTGAAACTGTGGTCACAAATCCCACGCTCACTGCAGAAGTCTGTGTCTTGAATGTCTCTATGCACCATGCAGACATGTTTTGTTCACGCTGTTCATGGACTATGGGGGTGACAAAGTTTGTTTTTCTGCTGTAGCCACCATGCCATAAAATGTTGATATTTCGTTGGACAGCAAAACTGATGGCTTATCATACTCCACGATCTGAAAAAAAAAAATGTTTATAAAGCCAGTGAGACATTACCTGAAGTTCCTGACCAGAAGACTATAAAGATCAGCTGGCTATTGGTGTGATAAGACAGGTGGGGCCTTCAACAAAGGCTCTAATTGTATATAGAGTGTTGGTTGCACGTCCTGGGGGGCAAAATACATCACTGACTGTATATAAACATTCACCGACTTGAAACGAAATGTCACAACACAGTCCATGAGACTACGCTAAAGGCTTATGAGACTTGGTGCTTTAGATACATGGTTGGGTGCTCATTGTGACAGAATGACCTGTCATACAGGGCCCCAAGGTAGACAGAGATGGCTCTAGCCTGGCTGCCAAACAAAGATGGCTCAGGCAGGAACTCCATTGTGTTAACAAATCCCATTAACAGGATTACTGCCAGGAGGATATTCAGTAGCCAAAGGGGATTAAAGGTTGGGTTGTCTACATATACCTGTTTATTAATGTTAATTCAATTATGTGGATATATAAGGCTATGTTTTACAACAATAAAATGTTCCATTTGTTCTTCACAATCATGGTGGTGGTGACTACTTTTGTGATCTAAGACAAAGATCCCTGTATTAGCCTTTTGAGGCTGGAGACTCTCCTGAGGGACAGACGAAGGATTCATAGGGTATCTATAACCCTAACTAAGCAACCCATTACACTCATGACAAACAATACAAGTATTACGTATTTACCAAAGAGCTTAGACTTTTGCTTAAAGGGACACTCTTGACATCATACTCACTTACTTCATTAATTCTTCATTAATGAGGCTGCATGGAACACTGGTGTGTAGCTTTACAGATCTGTTGTCAATTCTCTAACACAAGTGGACATTCATAGGCTTATATGTACACATATTTGCTTACCTTTCCATTGTCCATCACCATTATTCTATCACAGTGGAATACAGTGTTTAATCGGTGAGCGATAATGAGTACAGTGCATTCACTAAAGGCATCCTTAATCGTTTTCTGGATAAGTGCATCTGTTTCATTATCGATCGCAGCAGTTGCTTCATCTAAAAGTAAAATCTGAACAAAAACGTAGCTACATTTAATACCAACATAAAATCCTACAATTAGTCCCAAAACATGTTGGAGAAATTCACACTTTCAGCCACCAGTAAAAGTTTTTACTTTAAAAGAAACCAACTAAACACCAAATTTAAAAACATACTATTGTACGCTAACAGTATGTGATGTTTCGATTTGTGACATGGCTGACGATTCAACGTTCAACTCTTGAGAGATGGGTCAGTGGCAACCAGGGGTCAACTAACACCACGCAGGGTCCGTGGGTAAAAGTATGTCATAGGACCCCCCCACACACTAGGCCCTGTCCCCATGCGGTTTATGGTGGTCATCATAGCAAGGTCAAAGAAAAACACAAAACACTGCATTAAACAATGCCATTTTTGTAGATTCTGTTGTGTCAGTACTCTGCGTACTTCACAGTTGTATTTGCACTTATTAACAATAAACAGAAGAGGGAGCCACACTATTTGGTTGATTTAGAAAATGTACACTGACCCCGGTAGCGTTTAGCCGAGGAGCATTGCTGGGGAAATCCTATATGTAGCTTTCTTCCTTATACAACAGAATCATTGCATTTGCAATAACTAATATATTTTCTGACTGTCAACACTACGGTACTTAGCCTGGAAGTGAGTTAAACATCTTAATAATCCTTTACTCATCCTTCCTAAAAACAAATACAATTGCTTTTTTTACATTCTTTAAAGGTGTTTTGGACATGAATATCTAAAAAGGCTATGTTTTATATTTGTACGTATAAACAAAAAAGTCTAACCATTGATATCTATATTTTTGTTTCTAAACGATACTTAAAGCAGCTTGCGAGACATCTGTGTTGTACCTTGCTGTTTCGCAATAAAGCCCGTGCCATACAGAGTAACTGCCGCTCTCCAACAGAGAAGTTACTTCCATTTTCTGTAACACCAGCATACAGCGCTTTTTCCATCTGCATGACCTATCAACCGTATACATTAGAACATAAGGTGGATACTTCATACACAAAAGAACCAATGTGTCATTGGCAAAGAGACTATACCCTCAGGATGCATTTGTTACAGTAAGTAGGAACATTCAGTCGATTACTATGATGATTGAACCACTTTTACCATTCTGTAACAAAATGGCTCTCTTTATAGCATGCATGACTCTCAACGTGTGTTAGCATACCTCCTAACTTCTTACCCGGAAAGCTCCAAAGGTAGAGTGTCACTGCAAACTGGTAGCGTTATTGCGCATGCACACGATTCTGCACATGCGAAGCATGCATTCTCCAGTCCAGATACCGGAGAATGAAATCGGGGGGCCGCAGGATTGTGGTAGAGTGGGACAGTGGGATAGAGTGGGAAAATTGGAACTGTCCTACGAAAAAGCGGGAAAGTTGGGAGGCATGCTTTGAATGCCAGCAACATAACTGTGCTTAAGCTGCTAATCACACACCGGTACATAAGACACGCTTGCACTCTACCCCCACGTCCCCTTCTACAAGCAAATGAAAACATTTGCGTAGTGCAGTAGCATTACTAATCAGCTGCTAAACTATAAAATATATATATATATGTATATATATATAAAAATATATATATAAAGACAGAGTAACGCAGTATGTCATCACATGACATTGTTTTCAAATGGAAGAGCTTGGTAATGGCTCTAATGACATTAAGTTAACGGTAAAACGACCACTTACCATTAAAGTAAAATACACTGTTGAATATAATTGATTGATAACCAGTGTCATGCCCTAAAGGCAATTTTACTGGCATTTTGCCCTTATGTCCTTGAGCCTATATTCCTTACATTATAACACGGTGCCGCAATGTTCGCTGGTACTTAATTTATCGGTCCTTAAGTTGCATTATTGTCAGAGTTTGAATTATACATACTCGTTGTTTCATGTGGGTGCTTTCCAAGGCTCTCCAGATCTCTTCATCTGTATACTGATTCATTGGGTCCAAATTCGATCTACAATTTAGCATAACATTTTTTTAGTACATTCTATGCAATCCAAACTAAAATATTGTCAATAATGCAATAAGTGAGTATGGCACATACAACACGCATTGATGCTATAATTTAATATGGCTTAGACATCATATATTGATGCTTTAATTTGAACATTTAAGTAATTTAACAATATCTGCAATCTAATATGTATTTGCAATACCTGATTATAGACCTTATTCTGTTTACCATCTTTCACCTCCTTTTATTAATACACCCCACATAATCAACGAGCCTCAGTCAATGTGGTTCTCTATATGTACCATGCATACTATAACAAGGCAGGTCATTTTTATACATGTAAACTAAGCTGTGTCGTGGTTGATTACCCCACAAACTTACCTCATACTTCCAACAAACAGAACAGGCTCCTGGGGAATGATAGAGAGTTTCTTCCTTAGATCCTGTAGTCCAATTTTGCTGATTCTTACATCATCAACGGTAATACAACCACCATCTAATTCAAATAATCTAAATAATGCAACTCCTAAAGAAGTTTTCCCTGAGAAAAAAAAAAAAGTTTATGTCAACAAGCTTAAAGAAAGAAACCTACAAAACATTCTCCGCATGAAAAATAAAACATGAATCCAAACACCATATACCAGGCACCCGACACCCCACACTCCCGACCAGCTGCTGATATTATTTTAAACACAAAATGTGTTTTTTATCTGGTGCAGAAATGGTTAATGTTAGATTGGTAAACTGAGGTCTGCCAACAAGAATATATAAAAAATAAATTACAATTTATAAAACATAATATGTCAGGAACTGTGGTTTTTTTTGCCCTCGATTTCTGCTTTATACTTTTTAGTTGAATATTGACAGGGATTTTCTTAAATGTTTTAGCCCAAGATACACTTCAATCCAGGGTGAAAATAAACCAACCTGATCCAGTTCTCCCTACTAATCCAATTTTCTCGCGTGGTTTAATGCTGAATGTGATTTTCTTCAGGACTAGGGGCAGTTCTTTGCGATAACGCATTTCTACATTTTGGAAAGTGATTGCTCCATTCTGGGGCCAGTCATCAGGAGGTGATGTTTCCTCAATATGGTGGGGTCCTTCAGATTCCAGGTTCTGGAGGGAAAACAAACATAAAATGGCTGACTGTGCATATCAGTAAAATTGTAAAATACCGTATATAGAGAGCATTATGGGGTAGTAATTCAGTATCACCTAGGGGTTTGTTTGGAGGTTTTACAGCAGGTAGAAAATAGCATAATTAATGGTCCAAATGGCCATAAAATTCTATGTTTCTATTTTATACAACGAGGTTAAGTATGCTACAGAAAGGACACAGGTGAAAAGTATATTTTAGATATTGGAATTCTCTTTAAATGAGGGTCAAGAAAAGCAGCATGGTTTCAAGGTAACTCTTCATAACATACAAAACAGATGCGTGGACTTGAAAAACTATTAGCAATGGAAGATTTTAACTGCTTCAGTTGAATTTGTTGAAAAAACAAATGGTTAAAAAGAGCTCTGACATGTACAGCTGTATTATCACTCAGTATAGTAATGTCAATAGTAAAGGTTGCTTCAAGATCATGTGCTCCTGGAACCTTGATTGTTTCTTGGGAAACCAATAACATCACAACTACGCAAATTGTCACAAGGCACTTTAAACTTCTGCACGGAGATAACATTTTCATCTTTGGCCTACACCAACACCCAATGGTATAAAGGAAGTTCTGTAAATGTTTGACTATTTTACCATCTTTACAGAATCCCTGTTTCATACTACAACATTAATCAGCCCACAGAAAATTGAAAATTATATCAAATATAAAAAACACAAAGCATATATATAACATACATGCTATCTGATAATTTTAGGCAATAAAGCTTTAAAACAAAAGTAATGGTCCTTGAAACAAAAGTTTCCAAAATCTTTATCTTTAGTTAGTAAATTACATTCTGATCATATTTCACTGAATCGTGGATTAGGTAAGCAAGTTAAGTTCCATGACATTGCAGGAATAAAAAAAATGTGGTTTGACTGTCAGTGGTATATTTTAAAACGGTGTTGCTGCCCTAAGCCAGGTCCAGTGCAACTCCCATAGGCATCTCCCTCTCTGTTCTGATGCCACTTGACCTGAATTTTGAGCAGCAGAACATGACATCATGTCCTAGAACTCTGCCTCTTGAGGAAGCAAGTCATCAGTGGCATATTTATGTTGGGTGCTGCTCTAGGGCTGAGGCCGAGGTCAACGCCACATCTTCTCCCTTCGTAGATACTGTCCTCAATGTAGGGTGCATTTTAGAGTTATGGTAACACTACCATATAGATGATCTAAACTTGTCATTAAAATATGGTAAACTATATTGTCCCTTTTACCTGATGCAGTAAATAGTAGCAAATGATAAAAATAATCTCTGTCTGGTAACAGGCTTTGTGAGGAACATTTTATTAAGTGTAAGCTGCAGATAGTCTACCTACATGTGGGTTCAGATATGTATATATAAACACACACTATATGACCAAAAGTATGTAGACTTCTGACCATTACACCTATATAAACTTGTTGGACATACCATTCTGAAACGATGAGCTTTAAAATGGAGTTCCAACACTTGGAATTACGCATGGTAATCTTAAACTTGTGTTCAGCCATGGAAACCCATTTCATGGAGCTCCTGACACACAGTGCTTGTGTTGATGTTGTGTCCAGAGGCAATTTGTAGTGAGTGATGCTACAGAGGACATGCAATTATTTTACACACTACATGCTTTAGCTCTCGGCAACCTGCTGTGTGAGTGTGCATGGTCTACCCCAACAGTGTAGAATATGAAAGAGTCAGCTCCAGACTGTATGACCCAGAGATTCAGCTTCTTCACCCTGAGACCCTCAGATTGGGGGAACATCCTGAGAATTAGGGTAATTTATTGCCTGTGAGGTGGTTTGCATACAGACCGTACACAACAACAGATCTCTCTCCCTCACTATATATATATATATATATATATATATATATATATATATATATATATATATATATATATATATACTAAAAATTGTGGACTTGCCTCTGTGTAGTAGCTGATCCTCTCTACTGATGTGAATCTGGCTTCTGTCTCCGTCATCAGCCGAGCAGTAAATTGGAAGAGTCCTGTGAGCTGAACAAGCATGGAAATCAATATATCAATCCATTTACTGTTACTGTTACTCACTAAATGTCAAAAATTGCTACCAATACTTCCCAAGCCATGGATTCAATTTAGAACCAGCATTTGAGTTTTAACAAAAACATGTTCTCCAAATTGCATGAGAATACACATATCTTTTGCCATACAGGTCATGAATGAAGATGTGTACATAAACCCTGGCCACAGCTGTAGAATTTTTACCCCTTTCTGCTGTATTTTGTACGAAAATTGAGACACAAATGTATTTTCCCAGCTCACATACAGATCTAAATTGTCAGTGTCAGGTAACTGTAGCCATTTCCAGGAATAAAGAAGAAGAAAGTGCTGCACTTTAAAGGGACACTACAGCCATCATACACATTTTAATGCATATGATAGCTGTGTGGTTCCTTCAAATTTGTCATGTGCTCCTTGCAAAAGCATGAGGAGATTCTGTAGAATCTCCCATCTGGAGATTCTGTAGAATCCCCCCATATACATTTGCCTCATTTCCCTGAGTTCAGCGTGAAACTGATTGGCTCCTTCTTGCAGCCAATCAGTGGCAAGAATAATGGGACCACAGAGGAGGTGGCAGCTGCAGGGCTGCACCTTCTACCCCAAGTTGAAAAAATTATTTTAAAGTAATCCTTTGGGGCTTTAAGTAAAAACAAAAGCACAGGCTTATACCTAATGTGTACCTCCAATCGGTTATATATACAATGCTGTGGGAAAAGTATTTGCCCCTGTTGTAAAACATTTGTGTGACAAAAGAGCAAAATAGAAAAATCAATAAGGGGCAGAAACATATTTACACTTACAATTTAATACTTATTTCTAAAAATATGAAAGTGATCCCTTTAGAAAGAATGAAATATTAAAGTCTGAAGTGCTGTATTACTGTGGTTAATTGTCTTTATCTGTCTAAAATAAAGATTGGTACATGCTATATGGATAACTGAATAGTAACCTGAGATGCATATCATGAAACAGTCAATGAAATGAATTTACTAAATTCAACGGGATCCAATACAGACAGCCAATGTTGCAGAAGAGCACTCTACTCAATACTCTCTGGCCCTCAGAGCTTAGCTGAAAGAATGATAGGCATTACAGTCTAACACAAGTAGAACTGGTGGACCCTGAACCCTACATTCACTGATGTACCTGCATAGCATAAGATATTGCTAATCCTGCATACGCTGGTGGTATGTGTCCCTGCATCAGAACTATGCACAAAGCCGTAAGCGTGATAACGGCAATGCTGATCAGGTCGAGGCGCACAGCCAACCAACGTGTAGCACAGCTTAACAGGAAATGAGGCACATGGCTGGAATCCAAAAGCTTCTGAAACCTAAAATTGTAAAAAATGGAAAAATTCAAAGAAACATGCTACATTATATGTTTTTTCTTGTTTTATTTTCTCTCCTTTTATGAGCCGGTTTATCAAAAGGAATTTGCTTTCAGAAACAGGTTCGATATTTTTATTTTGATCACTATAAGCGCATGAATCACTTTTTTGTTTTCTTGGTATAAAAGATGGAAATATGTTGATCCCAATAAAATGCCGCTTAGAACTACATTTAACTACCATAGTATCTAAAATACTTTCACTACATAGAATATAGTAATATTATTAGATAATAACAAATATAGCATTATACAAAAGAGAATCTCAACAGAATATATCACTTTAAAAAGAGAGAAATAGAACATCCGACATGCAGACTCATTCCTCCAAAACGTAGCTTTTATTTATTTTAGAGTTAGAATCAGTCACACCTCCTCAGGAATTTCAATAATCAATCAATCTGGATAAATTACAAAATTCATCAAAGAAACAAAGATAGATGCCGAAGGGAAAAGGCGGTTAAAAATATCACCGGTGATAAATGAATTACTAAAGCATTGCACAAGTAATAAAGATATACCATCAAGCTAGGTGTGTTGCTGCACAAAAAAAAAACATTTTTCCACACGAAATCTATAACTTACGTGAGAAGGGCATCATTGGTTTTACTGTAGGCCTGGACTGTAGTTAATCCATGCAACGTTGATGTGATGTGAGATATTAATGGCGAATGACTTATATTATTCAAACGTTTCAGCTCACGGATCAGTACTCTGCAATGAAAGCATTTATTGGTGTTTAGAATAATATTCATACAAATAACATTTTGATTGGGAGCAATTAAGTTCAGCGTTATCTCTTTGTTGAGCTAGTGTTGCTCTGTTTTAAAAATATGTGGTACTCAGACATTACATCCTACACAAATTAATTTTCATATTTTTCAAGTGAAGTCAATCCTGATGCACTTCATTTCTTATTCACAGGCTGAGCTGACACCAAAATCAACGACAAAATCAACGACAGCTCCATTTTAAACACATTTTTTTCTATTTTACAGAAAAAGTAGTAGGCATCTGGAATAGACTTCAAGTGAAACTGGTCTAGGCAACCACAGTAAAGGATTGCTTGGTAAATGCATATACTGTAGCTATCTTAAGGAAGCAAATAAGTGATTACAAAATGGCACACCAAGTGGGCCAATTGGTTATTTTCTGCCGGCACTATCTATGTAAATGTCTACAGAACAATGTCTATAGAATAATAACCAAAAGCAATAAATAATTCACAAAACATATCTTTTATATTTTGCCTTATTATATATTACCATGTGGTCAATGGAATATTAATTACCTTCTCGGACATGCATAACTGGCATAATCAACAACATCTCTACTTCCTTCCTTCAAAATTAATATTTCATAATGATTTTAATGTGAGGATCATACGAAACTCCTTAAATATCCAAAAACTAGGTCTTACCTTGAAACCTTGTTTATTACATAGAAGAGAGCACTTAAAGGTATGACGGACAAAAGGAACCACGGAAATACCACACTTATAACAGCAAGGCAAAATAAAACAAGGATTAAATTCTGAAAGAGTTGCTCCAGTTGGCTTGGAAGATGTGTATCAACTAAAAAGATAAAGAAAAACAGGGCTTTAGATAAATATGGTGTTATTTGTGGAAATATCAAGCATATGCTTAAAGACAGTTTTGACTTAAACCACCAATGTAACCAGAGAGTTCTGCTCTTAGAACAACTCGATGGTAGAAAATAGTATGTGCCAAACATTGCAGCAGAACAACCAAAACATCTTAGATGCATCCTCTGTTCAAAAATGAAGTCATGTACATTCTTATTGAAAATTGTTTAAAAGAAATGTTTAAAAATGATAATCAGAACGGTCATATATAAGCAATGACTTCCTCTTTCCAAAGGACATTGTAATTATAGTTTAAATCTAGGTGGCCTTGTGTCTATGTTCACATTAAGTGCAAAAGAAGCATATGGGTTCATATACCTATAACAAAAATTATATTATGCCACTTTCTTGCCAAAAAATAGGGCTTGTCTGCCCATGTAATTGCATATTAACAATTACGCAGCAGGTACAAAATCAGCTTATCATACTACTACAGCTATGTTATTACAATGAAGTAAAACTGTGCACATTAATAACTATAATAGGAGGTATCTCTAGGCCTAGGTTGACTAGGACTAGAATGCCACTCTGAATGGGATGATAAACCACTTGATATGTTCTGCTTGCACACACCTCTCCACTATTTTGCACCACTAAATATGCAACTATGAGAAGTTTCAATGATGCCCAACTCACCTTCATCCATGTCTTTAGTGAACCTGTTTAAGATGCGCCCAAGAGGGGTCGTGTCAAAAAGCCTTACTGGGCTGCAGAGAATTTTGTGAAACAGCAGATCATGGAGTCTTGTTGATGCCTTTAACGTACTCTAAAAATGGAATAAACCTCAGCTTATCATGTCCTATGCTTTGTGGGGTACAGAATTCATACAACTATAAAACTGCTTTGGTTTGAAAGTATACATTGAAAGTAAGGGAATAATTCTATGGTTATTTGTTTAGATAAGATGAAAACCGTTGTTATCATTCTGGATTAGGGGTAGTAAAATGTGGACCTTTGGCTGAGAACTACATCGCCCATAAATCTATTTAATTTGTGAAGCTGCAGAGACCTTCTAACTTCCAGACTGTACGGACATGGTCATGGATTTGAAACCTCTAGCCAGATTAAACCCAGGTGCATAGTCTAAAAGTATTCAGGTTCACTGATTAGGCAAACCTGACAATATACTCAGACATTATCACCTAAAGATTGCCCTACTGTGTAAACTGATACATTGGCACAGTAAAGCTCGATGTAAATCAAATTCACAACAAACTAGCAAAAAAAAAATACTATTACATAGAGCCTTGATCTGAGAAATTGTTGTATCTCCCTTTTTCCATGAAGCACCATAAATGCACCCAGAATACATTAAGTATGTTTTTTTTATATGCGTATGTGTACTTTTCAAAGATGATCAAACCTATAACCAGATGTGGAAAAATACACACATATATTAGACACTCCCATACAAGCATTTGAACACACATATGCACACATACACTAGACAATTATATACACACATACACGCAAATCAAGCAGTGTGCTCGGTTTAAGGTATATGTATATGAAATGTTACATAATAAGTCTTACCTTTACAAAAACATATCCTCGGATGCATCTTGTTAGAAGGACTGCTGCCAATCCAGAAGTATAAATCAGTATATAAAACTTAAGGTTAGGGTTATCGCTTACATCGCCAGCAACAAGAGTCCCATTGCTTGCAGAAACAGATGTATTCTAGGGAAAAAAGAAAAGTTACCTTAATAAGTTTGAACTTTATATGTTACCTGAACGCTTGTGAAGGAAAAACGTTCTTTGAATAGATGCATGTCCCCAATGGTCCATCAGAAGATGGTGTATTTGATTCTTTTCAATGAGCCGGTGTTCAGAAAGCAATATGATGAGTCACATACGCTTTGGAGACATCATGGTTCCTTCTTCAGATATAATACAAACTGGAGTGATGAGTTTGCCAGCCAGAAAAAAATCCCTGAAACTCTCTAAATCATTTGCTGTCCTCACGAACTCCATTTCACAGACAAACTCATACATAGTCCGTTTAATAAAGAGGAAGCAATGTTTTCATTTTGTGCACTAAAGACTCATCCGTTTAACCGCTAAATGTTATAAAACTGAGCTACTAACTTATTTTCTTTTAGGCACTGCACCGTCAGATTCGCTTACACTATACTATGTCACTGAAACTTTCCAAAGACAACTTACATTATTCCATGATATCTGCATTGTTTTTGTTAATCACTCACCCCATTACCTTGATCAATCCAGTAGCTAAGCCACCAATTGCAAAAGGTTACACTTCCTACACTAAACAAAAACAAAACAGCATTGGCAACAAGCAGGATTGGTCCTCCAGCTGCCTTGACGTAGACTCCATAAACGGACCATGGCACAGAACCTTCTGCTTTCTCTTCTGCTTGCATGAGTCCTGTGAAATGTTATATCGAATAAAACGTTGATTCCCAATAGGACAATACGTAATAGAACACAACAAATTATTTATTCAGATGAAATACTCTATAATAAATAACTTGGCCTATGTGTGGATGCAGACTGAATGTTCACATACCCCTGGCCTCCTCCTCCGCTTTGCAGCTTGGGCGAACGGTTCCCTTCTCACCATCATCTAGATCTGCGTGTACTACATTGCGTACATCTGAGGAGCTTCTTCTCAGACAATAGTGAGATGAGTGCTCTTCTGCCTTTTCCGTTGGAATTTCCGCGTCCTGTCCATCTTTTTCTGCATTGCAAGTATTGTTGTCTGTATTGGATCCCTCTGAATTTAGTGAATTTATTTCATCGGCTGTCTCGTAATATGCATCTGAAACATCAATAATGTCAGTTTACGTTCTGATTATCAAAATAACATGTAACAACCTTTATTTTCGACAAATTTGGACATTTAAAAGGAAAATTAAATTAGGTGATATTTAAACCGAAATAATTTGGGCTTCTTTGGATTTCCAGGATGCCCAGGCCTTAAATAGCTGCCTCTCTTGCCCCATGGAATGTTAGGATGTATTTTATAATATTCTGTGCTGTAAATTATAACACAAATTTTAATGTACAGATCATTTCAAATATTAACAGAGACTCACAATCTTGAAAATCTGTCACCTTTAGACTCCTAGGTACTGTATTTCGGGTGACAAACACACAAAGTAATGAAATGTATTCTACATTATATGAAGATTGTATGCATCGACATGAAAGCTTATAACTGCAGCTGTGCATAGAGGGATTCCTCAATTACATCTTTATTTATTTGGCATATTAACAACACAACATGTTTGAAATCAGGTTACCTTCATCCTTGCTGCTATCACAAAGAGAAACATAATCACTACTGGAATGATTTCTATCTATGTTTGGTTCCTTTGTGGTCCAGTTGACATTGTCTTTAAAGATACTCTGTAAAATAAAGTGTGATAATTGAGAGAGTGGCACTTACAAGTTTGGTTAAAATGCACAGTGATACATTAATTAGCATAATGCTACGTGTACAACATTTTTTTTGTAATAAATTGTAAAAACAAAATAGAGTTTCTCATTTTGTTCTTACCACTTCCCATGTGCCCTCAAACAGAGCTGCGTAGTCACCATTTAGTTTCATGAGTTCTTCATGTGTTCCTTGCTCTGTAATATGCCCTTCTTTCATGAACAGAACCTCATCACACTGTGAGAGATACTGAGAAAAAATACAATAATTACAGTTCTATTACTCACACCTGGCTTCAAAATTCAATTAACCTTCTTGAGACCTGCACGTTATGCAAAGTCTATAATTTTCAAGAAAAAAAACACTGTCTTATGTATTGGTGATAGGTCAATTTGATAACTGCAAGGACTGGGAAATACCCCTGGCCAACACAGGTCAAGATTGTTATTTTCTCAGACAGCCTTCAATTGAACCACTACAACCTCCAATTTGGTAACTAACTGTAGCAATGTTATACAAGCAACCTTCAAAAGGAGATGTAGAATGACGTTAGCTTCAGCCCTTTTTTGCTAAGAAGCCTAGCATGACAGTTGTACGTCTTGAAGCTCTGCATAATAAAGATGTCTGTTTAACCCTAAAGTACACAAATCTAGGCATTGGAAATATCCAAACAATAACCTTATGTTTGCATTAAACACGTAAGCATTTTCTAAACATCCTACTATAGAATATGATGGCACTATATAAATGAATAAAAATAATGGTAATCATGAGAATTAAAAACATGTGCTAGTTAATCTCACATTGATGAAGCCCATGCAAACACTACCACTTTTACCTCCTGGAGCTTGGAGACCAGTGGTCTGCCGTGGTCTCCCCAAGCCTCCCCAGGCCAAACACACACTCTCTCTCCCTCTATCAACATCGGTGAAACTTACACAACTCTCCTTCCCTTCATCACTCTCCCCATCCATTTTACCTCACAAGGAGCCCTGTCTTCGCTTTATCTAAAACTATTTGTGCAAGCTGCCAAGCTCCTCCCGCCCTACAACCTCTGGGTCACATAACTCCTTGGTTACCATCACTAGCTGTCTCTCTAAAATTGCAACTTTTCACTACCTGAGACTCAATGTGTACAAGAAAGGTTCTGGTTATTTCTGCGTCCCCTTTATCCCCAATTCCTGATATCCTCATCATTGTCAAGAATTCCAGAATCTAATCAACAGCCCAAGTTCACTGCCTTGGCATTATAATAGGTGGTGCGCTATAAGTAAAAGGTAATCTTTTAATTATCAATTTAACATTTCTCTTTTGTTTTGCTTCTTTTTTAAAGCAGGTGGCACATTTATGGTTCATTGCGTTGTATAATTTAACAAAGGTGGACAGTAATTTTTTCAGAATGTTCAGTCAATCGTCATCCACTTGTACTGTACCTGCATTTGGTGCGTTACAAACAAGACACTCCTATTGTGCATTCCAATTTTAATTGCCTTTTGGAATAATTCTGCTCTCACGTGTACATCTGATGCACTTAGTGGATCATCCAGAAGAACTAGTCTATTTTTACTATAGAGAGCCCGGGCCAAGCTGATTCTTTGGCGCTGTCCTCCACTGAGATTCACTCCACGCTCCCCTATCTATAGAAAAAAGAAAATTTAGTATCAGAAGGAAAAGTATCCCACTGTTCACTGCACCATGTGGATGTTACCATGCTTGTAGAGTGCAGATGTGTTGAGTAAGCAAAGGTACAGTATGACCAAGTGCTTGTAACCTCAACCTAATGCAGATCCCCTTACGCTAAATGTGATTGAATGTGAAGGCCAGCTTCAATTATACCTTAGAATTATCATCCCTATAATGTGCTCGTTCACAAAAAGGTTTTCTTCTTTCTCATGCCTGCACACCAACAATACAGATGAATACATTAACTCCATTGAGAACATTTACAATGTGAATGAAAAGTTATGTTCTACTGGCTGTAATTTAATTATGTGAAGATTGGAAAAGCAAGGATGGACAAGATGTCCATATTTTCAAGGTACAGTCCATTAACTGATTTTTCTCTGTAATGCTCTTAAGCCAATATCATTATGATAATCACACACCCTATAAAATTAAATAAACCTGTCCCTGAAACTTGCCTAAAACAATTTGGTCTTACCTCTGTTAAGTCTCCATCAGGTAATGAATCAATATCTGGTTGCAAACAGCATGATTTTAATACAGTCCTGTATCTGAACATAACCAAAAAAAAAATATACAAAACATTACAATAGGGAAAAGTGCTACCAATATTGAAAACACGTGATATATTAAATTAGTATTCTACAGCGAGCATGTATTGTTTTACTAATACCACTTATTTGGAAGAGAAAGCAATACCTGGACAGTGGCGATCTATGATAATTGTACCTCTACATAATATTTTGTTGGCACTAAACATTCCAAAAGCCGCTTGACATACAAGACCAAATGTGTCTATTCAGGGTATCAAACATAGAATGAAATCTGGCAACCCACATGCAACCCAAAAACAATAAGCATTTATTTTTGTCACTCCTTAAGTATAATTCTATGCTTCCAGTTTTCCCATGTTATAAAAGAAGAAAGCTCTATCACTGAGAAAGTCTATTTTTAAATGTAATTAACAGCACAAATAAGGTTCAAGCCCTTTGTACATAATATACTGATAATGAGGCACTACTGCTCCCTTAAGCAAAACACTAACACATCTTTTCGTTAATGTAGAATGACAGCTAGAAGATATTTTTTGAAGAAAAAATTATTAGTTATTGACTCTCTCTAAAGTTGAGTAAAATATAGCTTTTTGCAAAGGAATTCCATGCAATAACCAGAGAAGGCTAAGATGAAGAAGAAGCAGGACTTGCTTATTAACACAGAACAGACTGTTTTATAGCACACACATTGATAGCAAGGCATTTGAAGGGGAATAGGGACATAAGGCCATGTCTAGGGGCAACCATGAGAAGGAGGAGAAGAGTTGGCTAATGGTGAAAAGCTGGCTAGAGGGTTCAATCAAAGGTTCCCACTTCCAGGCCATAACATAGATCTTCTAGCCAAGTATTGTTCTGCACAGAGAGAAGATTCAGACTAAAGTGGTATTTTCCCATTCTGAATCTCCACCTTATTTTTTACATCAAAAGATGTATTGGTTTTAATGAGAAATTGGCCCAGAAGCTTCCATTGCAGCTGGCATCTTTTAGCTTGCAAATATTCAAGACAACTCAGTGGAGTCTTACCAGGGACAGTAACGGCCTGTGAGACCCTGGGTCAATTTAACATATGGAGTAAAACTACAACAAAAGTATAGAAAGCAAAAAAACAAAACAAAAATAATTATATTAAGTGGAACACTCTCAAGCTGACTCCAATAGGACAGACAAAAATTAATGCACATGGATGTGCAAAAACATATAAAAGTAAAAAAAAAAATAATTTAAATGAGAAAATCAAAAAAGAAATATACTTGCAAAAAACAAAGCATACAGTCCACAATCAAATAAATAGTGAAGCAAAAACAGTCAAAAAAATTGCAAAGTGACGAGAGAGCTGTTCTGTTGAGACAAACATTTTGGCAACTCAACCTTTGGAGAAACATCACTTTTGCTTGATACATGATGACTCCAGTATGATTCCAGTTTCCATAAATATCATTTTTAAAGGTTTGCAATATTACTTCTAACTAGCTTCAACTGGAGATAATGAGTTCAAAATATACCTTTCTCTGTTGTATTCTTTCCCAAACAGTATATTTTCCCTAAAGGATGCGTTGTAGATCCACGCCTGCTGAGGTACATAGGCAATGCTTCCAGTCACCGACACAGTACCCTGTAATAACGTCATCTATAGATTGGGCATAAAAGAACAAGCTTAACAAATATAGAATAGCACATTATTTATAAATACAATGCAGTATTTATTAATAACGGGAAATCTAAGCAAAAGCAGGAGTAGACACATTTTAAAGCCATATAACATGAACAGTATTAGCATTATACAGTATATACAATGGGCACCAACCTGTTTTTTTTAATATATAGGCCCTGTTTATTAATCTTGTTCATGCTTAGTGGTTATATTGTAGTCATTTTTCCCAAAACATTGTGCATTTGTGTCTACTTGTAAAATCCTGGTATTTTATGATGTGTTAAACACTAATTACACAACGGTTGTTAAATTATAAATTACAGTATAATTAATTATAACAATATGTAGTGCAGGGATATCTTGGATCTGATAATCTTAATGAATATATATCAGCATTGAAATTAAAACATACTAACTGAATCAGTAATATATTTTCTTCTCTTTATATGGTTACCAAATACAGTTTATATTGAATTCTGGAATGTAGAGCATGACAACTCAATTAAATTTACAAGTAATTTAATTAAGCTGCTTGGTTAGGTGTAGTCATTTCCTTCTAAAATGCCTTAGAGCTTATAACGAATAACTTAATTTAGATATTATTATGTCTAACTATTTATTGATTTATATGCCGCCATCATCTTCCACAGCACTGTACAAAGGTAAAACAGTACATAACAAGTAGTATATTACATATAAAATTCAACCTACAATAATCTAATGAGGACATGTAGTTGAATGACAAACCTTGCTTTTTCCATCATCATCAAGATGAATTAATGTTTGGGTGGCTCATTGAATCTAGACCCCTACCGTTCACCCCTAATTTAAATGGAATGTGTATAATGACCTATTTCACTAGTAGAACATTTCTCAGAAGCCGTCAGGTTCGCTGCTTCAGATGTTTCTGCCTGTTAAGACCAAGACAGCTGAAGAGGAGAACGAGGTTCTAAAGGATATTAAAGTGAAATAAAGTTTAAAAAGCAAATTTGAATTTTTTGTGTGGCACACAGTGACAGAATCAGCAATTATAATGCCAATTACTTTTTCACACTGATATCTATCTGTCATTAACTGCCTAACATTAACATTAACTGCCTAATTTGATGCCAAATAAGAACCATGTGGCCGATTAAGTCTGCCTGTTTTTTCCGACTCAGACCTTCATCAGTCATTGATCTTGTACTGGATTCCTGCCTATCCCATCTAACTTTAAATTTCCCATACCATGTATAGAGCTGCTATAAGTGGCCACATGGCTCCTTTTGTCAACAATAAATAGCTCTGTCAAACCACAATGATTTTCCACCGAATCAACACAAGACTAATGAGTTCACCATTTGTGATTGTCTGTCAGGTAGCATATTCCTGCCACGACGGAGCATTTAACGTGAAGTACTTTACAGTTCTTCACTCTGTAAACATGGTAATACAAAATGAAAATGGAAACTTTTTAGACAGATGGTTTTATTTCTACCTATAATCCTGTGTGTTGAGGTGCATTTTTTTTAATTGTAATGCTGCATCTAATGTTGCATTTCCCTAGATGAGCATAACTGAGCCCGTGTTGGGTGAAAACATTGTCTAATAATGTGTAATAAGCCTTAGTTTTGACCAGAGCACCCGTATATCACATTACTAGATGCCTATAGACTACGTATATTTCTAGTGAAAGTAACTTTTTAACAAACATTTTTACATCTAGATCATGCAAGATGTCAACAGTCGATTGGTTGCAATTTGTCTAAAATATCTGTATATAGCATTTTCTTTAATGTGAATTTTAGTAGTGTTATTTGAACTTAAGGATTATGCTACTAGATGATGGGCAAAATATTGTGACCAGTGAACTGTCTTGCACAATGTCACAAACCTAAAACCTGAGTTGGGCAAATATTACATTTATTATTTTTGTTATAATTTTTACCAATATATATATTTATTGTTTGCTATTAGGCCTAGATAAACTAGGTTTTCCTAGTTAAAATGTAGACCATTTATAGGATTGTCACCCAAATTTAACTATAGCAAAATTCCAAACAAGCTGGGAAAAGTGTGTCCCAGCCCTTTGTTCTTGAATGGTTAATATACTGTACTAACCAAGCCTATTTTGATGGTGCTTAATGCTTATTCCCATCAACAGTCCTATCAAATTACATACGTCACACTGAGATAAAACATATTAACAAAGATAACTTAGATCAACATAAACTTACCTGACCTAGCACGGATAATATTAGAGAACTTTTACCGCTTCCAACACTTCCACAGATTCCTACAAGTTTACCCTGTGGGAAAAAACGAAATCTATCTATGTTCAAATAAGAACATCTTTTATTTTTATTCTAGAATTCTCCTTTTGTTAGTAGAATGTCTCGTGCCTAAAAAATTCATCCCAATGGATTATCTCATAAGCGTACCTTTAAGAAGCTGCAAAATCTAACAGGAAATGTTATTACATTTAAGATTCAGTTACAGAAAGTGGAGTAAGATCACTAAATTGGACAATCTGTGCAGCTGGCTTGTATACACTATGATAACTGTATCGAGCTGGCCCCGCCATCACAGCATGCTGCTCTGAGTAGACTGCTTGCATATGATGTCATATACTGGCATTCAGTACATACGTACACTGTTGGTAAAAGGTATTACAAAATAACAATAACCAAGAAAGTTTCAGTTCACATAAGGGGCAGTATATTAATAATATAGTTCCATATGATCTGAAGGAACTTGCATACAATTAAGATGTAATGCCATACCACAAAGGAGCCATTTCATGTATTTTTTTTATACTTTTTACATTTTATGTAATGACTTATTATTTACTTATGTATTACACTGACTGTGTTGCAATTGCTAAACAACCTTATTTAGAAGTAAGAAAACATACCTCTTGCAAAGTGAAGTTTATATCATGAAGAACTGGAGCATGCTCAGATGAAGAATATTTCATACCAGTGGCACACAAGGGTACTTTGTTTTCATCGGTGTTCAGGAATTCCAGGCCATTTTTATGTGGGATCCCCTTCCCATCTTTTGAGCTATTTGGTTGTATTCCATATATTGTTTTGGAGCTGCTTGACTCTTGTTTCCATGAGAAGTAAGCACCTCTAAATTCAATAATATTACATGATCTTCCATTTTGTTTACTACAAATGTAAATTTCTTCCATCAAGAACAATTTCTGCAAATAGGTATTTGAAATACAAATGGGAAATGATGTATCATAGGTTTATCAAGTTATACATCGTATCTCGAAAGGTAGTATTATGGATACCTGAAGAAGATTAAGGCTTGAGTTTGAGGCTTTTTAATACTCTATTTCCTGCGAGTCTGACTGCACTGGAGATTTGCACTAACTCCTACACACTTCTCATTGCTGGCCTAGACCAGCTAACGCCACACATCCATATGATGACGTAAGTATGATCATCGCAACCACTGTGATATGAACAATGTGTGTTCTGGAAGCATGATATTCCTGAAAATCCTGAAAATATATCTTAAAAATAGATATAGTACAATTGCAACTCATTTCTGAACCACTGGTGCTCAATTCAATATGGAGTCATTTTTCAGAACTAAACAAAGAGTTTTCTAAGAAAGACCAGAACTTGTCTGTCACCAATGGCCCATGAAGTAGAATTTATATATATATGATATATATGGTATAGAGCACCAGTATTATGCTTGATGTGCACAATGCAACTGTCTAAGACGTATGATACCTAGATACTCTCCCACAGCCATTTCCTGGTCTTGGACATTAAAAAGCTGCTCTTAGTAAGTATGAGTAAATGCCCACCTTAAATCTGGATATGGAAACAGAGGCCTCAGCAGCTGCTTTTATGCCATGCGGTATCATTTTGAGAGCCGAAGTCATTGCGTTAAACACTGTAACAACTGTGAAAGCCTACGAAAATAAGGAAAAAACAAGATAGTAAGAGGGAGACAGGACCATGCCCGAAAGTATAAAAAAGCCAAAGGTAACCCACTCTCTAAAAGAGAGGTGAGACAAATTTAGAACTGACAGATTTAGATAAATCGACACATTAGGTAAAGAGGACCCTGCCCAAAATCTTATAATCTAGATATAAAAACCTTAAAGCAATGGTTTGTTTCTTTTATTATTGCCAGTAAAACATTATCCGAATGCCCATCAGACAAATCATATCACTACTGCATTTGTAATCCCATATCAATAAGTTTTGTTTAACCACACACATATTTACATACCTCTGATGCACTCAAACTATATCCAAGGGTTACATGGACTGTAAATGTACAAACACTCGCCACAACAGCCACAATTGGGGCTACCCCCGATGTAATACTTTGCACGTAACCAGCTTTTTCCAAGAAGTTTTTTTCATCATTTCTGATCCCTAACACAGAAAATAGAAGTAGTGAACAAGTGGGAAAAAAGGTTTACATTCATTGGTACCATCGCCATTACATGCAAATCAATGGTAGAAGTTCATAATGCTGTGCAACCTTATTCCACAAAGGACGCAGAGCCTACATTTGATAAATACTGTGCTATAAAGACTGTGACAAATGACACTCACCTTGAATGTTCTGGATAAAATAATTTTCCCATGCATACATTTTAATGAATCGAATACAATTTAGAATTTCATTCATTCTTCTCACTCTTCTATCTGTGATTACTATACATTTTGCCCTGAAATATGCAGTCAGCTTGGATGCCAGCATCTGAATGCAAATGACAAAGGAAGCTTGCGCATTAGTACCAGGTGATGCTTTATTTTTTTACAATAGCAGTATCTGCAATAAAATAAAAAGCCTTATGGAAGGAAGATAAACTTACCATGCATGGATAAAATAATATAAATACAGCAGAACCTATTAGCGCTGTTGGTCCAAGGAGAAAAGTTGTATAAATCACACCCAAGACCGCAACAACAGGACCTGCAGCCAACACACAGCCTATGGCAGCTACTTCATAGAGCCGATAACCATCATTTGAGCATAAGTTTACAAGCTGGAAGATAATAAAACACATTCCTAAAAATACATTTATTTTATAGCTGCACACTGATACCAGAAACAATATACAAGAATAAGAAAATTATTAACTTTAATGAAAATAAATATCCACCAATAACAAAACTATTTCAATCCAAAATCTGCTTAAATAAAGTTACTTATTGGAAAACTTGGAATAATTATTTTAAATGATTACCTCTCCAGCTGTAACATCCTTGGTTTCTTTTAGTTTCAGGATTTTTTGGAAAGCCATGCCTAGCGCAGCTGCCTTTAAGCGGATTCCCGTTCTATAGTTCATAGCCCAATTAAGAGAAAAAGACCAAGAGCGGATAAGTTCTGTTGAAAAAATACCAGTCACAAGCAGAATGCCATAAAGGAGGTTTGATTCCAGAGCTTGTGTGTGATCTAGGAGTGCCCGGACAAAAATGGCCTACGGAAAAGATTAAAGGACACCTTTAGCCTGATAATATATATTCTTAAATCATATATTTTAAAAAATAACTTTAAATCTGGATTATGTGATCTGTGTTTACATAGCCTTGTGACAAGAGCTGCAATTTTTTTTTTTTAAAGACTGACTATTATGACACAAGAGGCTATGGTTTGGACTTTGTTTTTTAAATACGTGAGCAAAATAAATGCATATTTTTTAATTTAAATCATAAACATTATCAAGTGTGTCAAAATATATCTCTATGTATGTATATTATGATTATAGCTTTTATTTTAGTCAGCTGAACACAGAGCGCAAACACATCCACTGTCATATTGATTGTGTTCATATCTTGATTTATTTAACTAACAGACAGTACGTACTACATACTGTAAGAATGATGCCCACGGGGGGGGCCAGCATGGGCTATAGTGTACCCTGACTGTTGTGCGGAGGAGGGGTAGGCTTTTTTGGCGGGAATTTTGGGGGTGGAGTTGGGGGAAGATTATATAAGTGGCTGCTTTCCCGGGCTCAGGAACCATTCTTGTGGTTAGCTTACCTGGTTTTCTTTTGTTCGTTGGTTTGTGTTGTTTTGTCACAGTCTGTGGGGCGGCAGGTATCCAGGGGGTTAATGTGGTGGTAAGTGAATGGTTGGTAACATCTGGTGGGAGGTTCTTGGCTGTCAGTGCTGGGAACCTCAGGTCAGGGTGGGGGCATCTGGGTATGTCCCTTCCTTAAGTGGTATTTGGTTATGGTACCTGGATTACTTGGCAAGCTTGGTGTGTTTATTGTATACATTTGCATGTTGGTGTTTTGAGTCATTGTCCTTGTTAACGCACCTATGTTTATTGTTTCAGGTTTTGGCGTGACAATGACTCTAATAAATAAAATTGGCTGTGGCCTTTTCTTATCTATATTCTATGGTGTGGTGTCATTATTGGGGTTAATGGAGAGTTAAGCCTAGCCCGGAAAATCGAAGCTACAACTATTTTGTACAAGTGTATAACAGACTCACCGGTCCGATGAAGTTTGCTACCATGGTAATAGTTAGACATAACAAAGACAGTAAGGATCTGGTGCGACAGAATTTCCACATCGCCAGGGCCAGAGAAGCTTTCATCCCATGTTTCTTCAGTTCTTCCTCCCATAGGCACTGTAATCTGTTTTCCATAAAAAAAGAGTGCAATCATTTCTAATAAGCTCAGTTAAGATAAAAACCCATTAGGGGTAAAGGGTCAAACCTTTATTTTAGAAAGCATCCTTATAACGGGATCTGCGATGAAACTTGGAAGAGTCAACGGTACATATAGACCCATGCTTTGTAATACTTTTAATAAAAATAGCACAAAAGGTCTTAAAGGTAAGGTATGTATTTTTGCCGATGATACAAATGTCTGCATTCATGGTGGAACAAACCAAATTGCTCATTATATAAGTAAATTAGAAGGATTACTGAGCACGTGGCAGGTGCAGTTTAATGTAGTTAAATGTAAAATAATGCACTTGGAAAGTAAAAATCCAAAGGCAGAATATAACATTTGGAATAATTGGACAACAGAAGAGAGGGAATTAGGAGTGATTATTTCTAATGACTTAAAGGTAAGCAGACAATGCAACAAAGCATCAGAAAAGGCAAGCATAGCGCAGGGTTGTATAGTAGCAGAAAAAGTGATTCTGCCACTTTACAGATCTCTGGTCCAACCAAAAGAAAATTGATTCTAGAGAGTTGAAAGAAGGGCTACCAAAATGGTTTTGTACAATAAAAGAAATCAAGAAAGACTAAGGGATCTCAATGTGTATAGGAGAAAAGAGAGAAAGAAGATGAGATAGAAACATTCAAATGCATAAAGAGATTTAACAAAGTACAGGAGGGATTTATATTTGAAAGTAGAATTGTTAGAATAAGAGGTCACAATCTAAAACTAGATAATAAGAGGCTTAGAATATAATGTATAGATGTTTTACTGAGAGGTTGGTAGTGTAACAGCCTCCCAGCAGAAGTGGTAAAGGCATATACAGTAAGGGAATTTAAACATGCATTGCGATAGGCATATTGCGGTCCTGAATCTAAGATGAGACCATGAACTAACTATGAGGTATGAGCCTTCGCATCAGGAATTGTACTGAGCCAAGGAAAGCTTTAACCTCTTGTCGACAATTGACTTGCCTGTCAGGTCATGACTTTAAACGGGTATCTACGATCGTTTTCTTCACCCAAACAGTGTTGCTGTAATTCCTCGATGTAGTTTATTTTTATGAGCAAGTCCTACAATTAGCACTATATCTTCACAAAAAATATTGCATGGAAAGAGTTAAAATACTGGCATGTTAAAGGCCCATGGGGTGTCTAGTTTTAAAAAATTTATGCTTTGATGAGGTAAATTGAATTGGCCCGGTTTAAAGATGTCCCAAAAATAGGACATGGGCATGGATTGACCAGATGTCCAAATTCCCCAAAAACACACACCTCTCAAAAGTTTGATGGGGTAAATTACACTCACTGGCTTCAAAGATGTCCCAAATAGCACATGGGGGCAGAATTACCAGATTTTGAAAAAACGCTACTTGTAATTATAACATGCAGTAGAATCAGTAAATAGTAGAATCTATTTAGCAATTTTTTTTCATTAGCTTTTATAGATGGGTAAAAGCACCGCTTAAATGTAACAGCCATTGTTACGAAGGGTACAAAAAATAAAATCAGCCATTGTCACAAAGGGGTTACAATCTGGGATTTGTATGTCAAATCAGCCATTTATCTTGAAAAACGAATCATCATTTTCGTTTCAAATGTTGCGCAGTATATTTGCATGGTAGGGTTGCAATAAATTTTAAGTTATCTGGTAGTTACCCATACAAACTGCCACTGCAATTACTGCAGCGCAGACACTTTTAAAAGCAAATGATTTTATTTTCCAGATATAAAACTGATTTGACATACAAATCCTAGGATCTAAAGCTGTCCTTGGCTCTTTTTTCTTTAAAGGAATAAATGATTTGGGGAACAGAGGATTATGAAGTACAATTATTGTTATTTCACATGCATTATTACTGAGAAAATGAGTTTGATCATTGTCCAAATATTTTTGCAGTACTGTTGCAAAGACAACTTCTTTCTGGGAGTGTTGTTGCAGATGAAAAGCACAGAGTAGCGGCAAAATGCCAAGCCCATGCTGCTTTTCCGTTTATTAGAATAGTCTGTTAACATAAGGGAGTAAGATAACATTTGACAAATGTAGCAGTTATTTTGTGTTTTACCAACATCCATGACTTTTCTGATCAATAAGATAGTGCAATCTATGTCTTAAATTAAATGTACCTTTTACATGTTCAAGCTGCAGTATATGGCTGGAACTTCAATTGGTTTAAATAATGTTCTACAGGTGCAGGGTAAATATTGAATGTGATTATCAAAAAGGAAAAGAAAAACGTGACCCTGACATATTTGCATACTGTTAGCTTTGAGCTGAACGTTCCTTTTTTATATAATATGATTTTAGCATTATTCTGCAAGCAGATCAATCATTTATGTTTGTTTTTATCTGTGTTTTCTACTAAATGCATGGTGTTAATAGGAAACTAGTGATAAATACACACTATTAATTGAAGGACAGAAGTCGCTTTGCTTGAGTCAATATCGTAACAGCTAAATCCTAGAATGCTGTCCTCTTCACATATGTTGGTCATAAATGTGTGGACTATGAAACGTAAACAATATTTAAAGACAAAGCTCATGCAATGTACTAGTGGACCCATAACACAGGGTCTCAAAATTAAAGATTCTGCTAGATGTTTGACATTACCATGTACAAATAAACATCTAGAACAGTGAATACGGTAATTCATTTATATATGGTGGCATGTGGTAAGCCATGGCGTACCTAGAGCCTGATCTTAGGAGGGACACTGAAACACTTACACTAATATACACCCTAATACTTACACCAACACATACTAACATACCCAATCACACTAACATACCCACATACTAACACACACTGTAACCATACACAAAAACTCACATTAACATATCAGCTCACACTAATACACATGCACACAGACACTCACACTACTCACTCATCCCCAGAAGCTCAGTGCTATTTTTTGGGCAATTTACATCCGTCATCTGTGCATATTCCGCCCAAGCCTACTTTAAGGGGAAACACCAACCAAATATTTTTTCTCCGGACCTCATACTTGAACTTGCCCTTTTACTGACCTCTACAAAAGCACAAGTTCACCATCTTCACCTCTTGCGTCTGAAACTGCAGTAGCATCTCTTTACTATGTCTGAATTCTGAGAAATTAAGAAAACACCTGAAAACTATGGAGGATATGGAGATGCTGCTGCACGAGGTGCAGATGGTGAAAAGAGAAATGGGGTCAGGACCAGAAATTTTTTTGAAACTGGCTTCATACAATCTGTCTGTAACTAAAGAATAAAACATTTTGAAGGAGGAGCAAAAGGAATCCGTGGCGCAAATTGAAAATTGAAAAAGAGAATTAGGTATCTCTAATAAATGGTTTCAGAAGATTGACACTGAATTTGAAAGGTCGCAAGAAGCCTCCAGGCACACCCTCTCCTCCAATTGGGGGGACAGGGGAGAGGCTCTCTCCAAGAGGTTAGAATCATGCAGACAGATTTGTGTAGAAAGCGAAGAGTTTCTCCGAATCTGTGCGCCATATATTCTAGCCTCTCGGAGTACTTCCGCAAAAGACAAGAGTCACGGGGACCAATGTTCCATCTAATTTTTCTTAGTTGGCGTGCGCAGAAAATTTCTCTTGTGCAAAAAGTTTCACAGAGCAAAAATTTTGTGCGCACAATATCCGCGGCGCATAAAGTTTAAAAAAAATTATTATTTTTTTCTTTTTTGGGGAAAAACGGTTATGCGCACAATTTTTGGACATGTGCGCTCTCTAAAAAAGCTATGTGTGCGCGCACAAGCGCACAGCTTAGAGGGAACACTGACGGGGACCGTTTTTTTTTCAGAAGTGCTCGGGAGCCCGGGTTTACAGAGATGAGGACAAAGAATGAAGACACAGGCAGAATTAGATGAAGAAAGAAGACAAAGGAGCAATAAGAGGCAAGAGAAGAAGCTGAACTGCTGGAAGGAGACAGAGACACGGAAAGCGTTGAAGGAGAGTGTGAGAGAGCGTGCATGAGAATATGAGAGACTGTAAGAAAGTGAATGATAAAAAATTGAATTTCCAAGTGGAAAAAGCCCTCCGAATTTCACACGAAAGGACAGGTCAGGAAATGATATCGAAAATGTCTGAATCGTTTTTTCATACATTTGTACAAGTCTGATCAGTAATAACTAAATAAGTAAATAAATGTCTTGCGTTGTGTGTATTGCAATAGAACAATGTACTTGAAGGTCCCAATAATCTCAAATAACTACCTTTGGCTGTTCACTTCAGACAGCTCTTGAGAAGGCAGACTCCATAGGTCACTGAATGCAAGCTCTGATTGTTTGTAAGCCTTCCTTACGAGTGGGGTAATCCAGTTCAGGGTTGTGAAGCAGAAAAAGCCAGCATTATCAATCGGATGAGGATGTCTATGAAAAGAGGGTAAAACATCAGTTTTGCTCAGCATTAGTTTGCACAAGGAGAGCTTAGAGTAGCCTTCCCTGGGAAGTTGCTAGGCAGGTGACATATTCACAAAATTATGGTAATATTGCAACGTAACAAGAAAGATATATATATAATATTTGTTTATCATACATGTGTTACATGAGTTGGATTGAATTTTCTAATGAATGTTATTTCTGTCATATACACAAACCTTGTATTGTAGCAAATATATATTTTTTGTATATTTTATGTTACTCAAGCTTTTTAAAATAATTCCATTTTTTTTTCTGCCAGTGGAAAAAGGAAAATATATTTTGTTTGTTTTTACTGCTTCGCTTTGGCTTTCGCATGATGACTCTTAGTTTGCTAGTTGCCCAATATCTATACTTTCTCAAGCAGCAGATAAGGTAAACCAGATTTTTCCAGGGTATAAAGAAGGATGTTAGAGTTAACATATTTAACTTTCTTGCTAGCTCCCTAGCTTAGGGAATGTATCATAGTCCCTGGCTCATAAATGACCCAACCAACAACCTCTTATTTTTTTCATTGTGCCAAAAACATGTATATCTAATTTTACAAAGGCTTATATATCCTCATCATATATGTTGTCTGGGTAGGCAAGAAAGATAATAAAGAAGTTGGGTATGTTGGTGAATTAAATGTCTTAAAATTAGTCAGAATAGGTTTGACGTTTACAAGGTCATGTATGTAAATAATACAAAACACAGAAAAGGTAGTGAACTAGGTAAGGTCCTCAAGAACTACCATGGATGTGACACAGACAACTCTCTGACACAGAGCTCTCTCCTGGCTCAAATCCTACCTCTTTGACCTTACCGTATTCAATGATTTCTAGGCACCATCCTGCTCTCCCAGGTAGCTGTCCCACTGTCCCACTCTTGCGGGCAGTTGGGATCAAGATGTCTTTTTACTGACCTCTACACCAATATCCCCCAATACGGATGGAAAGGTTCTGTAAGAATTTCTCTAAATGAGAAGACATCTCATTTGAACACTATGCCCCAACTGATAGATTTCATCCTCAAACATAGCCACCTCTAGATTGTAAGCTCATTTGAGCAGGGCCTGCCTTACCTGTTTCTGTATATCATCTTGTTATGTTATATACTAATTGTTATGCCCTGTCTACCCTTTGTACAGCGCTGCAGAATCTGATGGCACTATATAAAATATTAAATAATCATAATAACTTCAACTTGAATGAAAATCCTACATAATAATCATACGCATATAAGGTGTTTCCAAACTCAAGATAAATAATAAAATATATTTTGTTTTATATTTGTATTAGCTGTGTAAAGTTTTGCATTTATAGAACTGTGATTTTCGTTTCCATAATGTCCAACTTTGTTATATATTCCTCTAAATAAATATCAAAATATTAATCTACTCCCTTGCAATATCCCGTCTCTATTATTGCGACTCCCTACTAACTGGTCTCCCCTTCTCCCACCTTTTACCACTCCAATCTGTCCTCCACATTGCGGCTAGATTAAACTTTCTTTGTCACTGTTCTTCATCTGCTGTTCCAGCATGCCAACCACTCTACTGGCTCCCCATACGCTCCAGACCCCTGACCTACAGAGCCCTTAACAACTCTGCACACACATCTCTACGCTCTTATCTAAATATACCCTCAACTTCCCTGTTTGTTCCACTCATGACCTGCATGTGTCCTACATCTCCCATATTCAGGATTTCGCCCGTGCTGGAATTCCTTACCTTGTTACGTCAGACTTTCTCTCTTGTATGCAAATTTCCCACTTTTTTCTATCCTTCTAACATTCAGTCAGCATCTTATCCAAGCCAGTCTGAATGACCAACAACCTCTACAGATCATCCTGACTCGATGGACACATCCAAGCCGTCCTCCCCTACTGTTTCACCTCCCCCTCAACCACCGACTAGATCAGGGGTCCTCAAACTGCGGCCCTCCAGCTGCTGCAGGACTACATCTCCCATAATGCTCCTTCAGCTAAGGGGCTGAGGAGTATGGGAGATGTAGTCCTGCAGCAGCTGGAGGGCCGCAGTTTGAGGACCCCTGGACTAGATTGTAACCTCGCAAGAGCAGCAGCTTCTCCTTTTGCACCAGTTTGTTATTGTGTGTGATTTGAAATTATTTTACTGACTCTGATTGTAACAACGCTATAGAATCTGCTGGCGCTATATAAATAAATGTGATGTAAATATATTGTGTTAAAGAGAGCCCTTGTAGTCCTAAAAAAACATTCTATAATCTGTATGTGCAAGGTAAATGTGAAAGTGAGGAATTGTGGTTAAACAAAGAATTAGCAAACATACTGAAATAGGCTTGTTCTTGAGGGGTTAAAATACACTGCTGCCCTGAATGATGCATTTGTTATAACCATCTATGACTAAAGGTTACCTGTGTGTGCCAGTGTTTCCTCATTGTTAGCAATGCTGATAACTCTGTTTAGTGTTGCTTTACTGTGCTGTAAATCCATGGCTGTGACAGTTCTAACAAAATACTGTTGGCAATGCCTTAACCAATATTGTCCATAAAAAACATACCCATCATGTTAAAAAAAGCACAAATTTACTGACAAAATAATGTTAGACATACATTCTTTTCAACTTAAAATTTACTGAATGCAGCAGTTACCTGTGAGTGGTTCTGATCGGTTTCAAAAGAGGCAAGCTGTTTCTATATCTGCCCGTTTTCTCCATGATGTTCAACAACGTCTTGGACAAAATGTGAAATAGAAGAGTTACAGGCATGTCACGAAAAATCCATTCTGTACCGGTAATGAGTGTAATGCTTATAGCAAGGTGTTTGTATGGGATCTTGGACCTTTCATCAGCCTGAGCTCATATATTCACCTGTACATAAATAGACAATGGCGTGAATCTCGTAATAGACAATGGTATGACCCATACTCATTTACAAAACTGTGAATGCTAAAAAGGGAAAATATTATTCAAAATATCCTAAATTAGACCAATGTTTAAATAGGCTGAGCTATGAAATGCTGGTTCACGTGGAGTAAAATACATTGTAGAGGTAACAGAAGTAGTAGTTATAATAATCACATGAAGGCAAACGAGTGGCAAAATTGTGGGCAGTAAAACATTTTTACTACCAGCTGTAAGCTCCCAAATGTCCTACCGTTCCCAGCACTTCAACGTGAGCAGGGCTGACTGGCTGTTCACTGTGGGGAGGTATGATGCCAGCACTGCCTGGGGCATGGCAAGGGCACCAAGGAGTGAGCGGGAGCTGCCTATGCAAGGATCAGGCAACCCTGTCTGAACTTTGACAGCACTGAAACTTCAGCTGGCTCCCGGTATGGTTACGGGAAGCCTCCTCCTCCTGCTCTACTCCCTCCCAGCATGTGCCGTGCTCTCTATATATAAACCCACATACCACCAGCTGACAGGTCGGGGCAGGATAGTTTTTTTAAATGTTTTTTTTGTTTACCCAGGAGGCTGTGCCAATTTTAGATCTGGCCTTTTAACATCATTAGTGTGTGTGAACCCAAAAACCTGAGGGGGGGAATAACATTTAATGCCTACCCTACCAGAAATACCCTGACTGTTACAGAGGCTTGTAACACAGCTAGCGTGTCCCAAATTGCCAGCCATTGTGAGCAGGGAGCACATGTAAGTGGCTCTGAAAGAGGCCACAGTGAGTTTCTCAATCTCAAAAGGGATTACATTCTGTATGTTTGTATGTATGAGTGTTTTTGTGTGTGAGAGACAGAGCATATATGTGTACGTATGTGTGCGAGTATGTATGCATGAGGGAGACTATACCATTTGTGTGTAGACCTGGACTAAAAGCCATATTTTCGTCTTGTGGGATTATTGCAGCAACTGTACAATTCTGACTGCATTCCCGCGTACTCCCAGAGAACCTTTGATGAATAGGATGAAGGAAAACATTTTGTGAAAGTTTTTGATGATTTTTTTGATAGACACTTTCTATGCACTCATGGTTGGTTTCTGGGCAAGCTGGTAACAAAATAGTAAATAGTCTGTTGTCCCATAGCTTTCCCATCTGTTTGTACCAAGGGAAAAAAATGTTTGTCAAGTACTATGCAGTGGCCATGTTGCTGGATACTGGAACAGTTTCAAATTGTCTTTCCCTGTGTGTTCCTCAAAAGAAGAAATTATAAGGAGAAAACTTAGTTGGTTGGAACTGGGATGATGAACAGCTGATACTAAAGATGCCTCACATGATGTTAAGGCACAGAATTCATATTTGGCCAAGAAAACAAGTTCTCCTTTTGCCCTTTCCTTGGCTGCCTTTCTACAGAAGATGTTCATCTTTACAAAAGTTAGACTCTCCACTCTTGGAAAGACACATTCTCTAGTCAAGATGTTATATCCTCTAGCATAAACGTCTTTTCACTTCAAGTGCCTGTGAATTGGCAGTAAACTTGCAGTAGTTGGACTGAAATCATATATTCAACTCAGATATTCACTAACTCACTTTGAAAAAGACAAGGAACATTTGACTTACATGGACTCAACTTTAAGAGAGTTGAGTAACGTTTAAACAAGATGAAAAAAGGAAATTGGAGATTCGTCAATCCACAGATTGCAAGTTTTGGGGGAATGCAAGGTGACATCTCCCACGTCAACTGTTTAGGGGAATGCAAGGTGACATCTCCCACGTCAACTGTTTAGGGGAATGCAAGGTGACGTCTCCCACGTCAAATGTTTAGAATTCGAAATTAAATAAAATCCAATAAAATGAGTGTTATTTTTTTCCCTAACCCTTCATACAGGGTAATAACCTGGAGGGGTATAGACTTCACCTCCTTTCTTTAACCCATCCTGCGCTCAGTAGGTCAGGGGAATTAAAATACATAGAAATCTTGAAGCTCCTCCTGTACATCCCCTTTAAGCCCCCCACCCCCTCGTGCTGTACCAGGGGCAAGACCTGGCTTCTTTTATAGAAAATATAAATGAAATACTTAGCTTGCCTTTCTACTGGGTTGGACAAGTACCTTCCTCAAAAATCCATTATAAGTATTTGGAGAACAGTACCACTCTACCTTGTGTAGGCACACAGGGTGACAGTAGGGGGAGAAGGGCAGCAGGGATATAGATCTTTTCTACTCCATGCTGAGGTTATGGATGAACGGCACACATCAGCTTACATTTTGGTAGCTCTTAGATGCTAGTGCAATGGATTGGACCACAGGCAGACACAGCACAAGAAATGGGAGTGGTGGTGACGGGATGAAAGCATCTAAAGATGGGGACTTTGTGTTGCGAGGCACATATACCACACCTGGTGGTAAAAGCAGCTATTCCAGCTGATGGGCAGTGTGGGATGCCGAAATTGATTGAAAAGTGATGAGCACTTTCGCCGCTGCATGAATGCAACACAGCAGCTGGGAAGGAGCAGGAGAAGGTAGGTCTGCCCATCAATGTCTACGTTTGGATGTAATCACCTCCTGGAACTCCACCCTGGACATGTTGGAGTAGATCCTAGAACAGCAGTGGCTCTTTACTCCATGTCTTCTAAGCAGAACATTGGCTTGTCCAGCCCATTGAGCAAAGGGGAATGTGACAGAATGTAAGCCAGAGCACTGCCACTTTGGGCCAAGTTATCCCCCTACTTACCTTAAACAAAAAATGCAGGATTTCCTGGTCTCTCTGGGTGACAGATTACAGGTTGAAACATTGATGAGAAGGCCCCAAAGTACATGGTGGCCACCTCCTGTGACCCAAGGTTTAAGGGCAAATTGCTAGTCCATAGGATGTGTGAGATGCAGCTCTAAAGGGGCATGCTAAGCAAAGAAGAGATTACATCAGCCCCACCCACATGTCCAACTCCCAAACCTTTGCACTCATGCAGAACAGTAGCACTAGATCCAATGGAGCATCAGCTATTTTGGTAAAGGTCATTGGTATTTTGGTGCATACCACCCAAGCTCCCCAAAGTCAGAATAGCCCTTCTTAAATAATCAAAGCCTACCTTGAAGAACTAAGACTACCCCCTAGTAAAGACCCTCTATGTTATTGGGACAGAAAGCCTCACCTTAGTGGCCCAGCAGCTACTTTCATGACCATCTACCAGTGTCCAAAGCAAGAGGTTTTCTCTGTGATGGGCAACATACTCTACCCCCATAAAGTACAACTCTTCCCACACCTGGTGGAGCAGATGGCTTTCGTAAAAGTCAATTTTTATTTTTCATATATTGTGAAAATTCAGTACTGCACCAAGGGTCTCCATGAGTCTATCCACCAGTGCCTGCCCAAGCAACATGCCTTACTCCTACATCCTCTGTTGATGCTGCAGTTCAATCTTTTTTTCTTCCTCTGAAGCATTAATGTTTGAAATAATTTTTTTTTTAATTTTGGAGGGAATTCAGTGTCCTGTACCATGGGTCATGATGTGTCTATCCAGTGTCTTACTACTACTGCTACCTTATCACATTCCTTACTTTGAGAGATCTATTCATCAAAATGGTCCAATTTTGGAGTTCAGTCCCATAGCTGTTGTTGTGGTGGTAGTGGTCCTGCAGTGCTAAATCGTGAGTTTAGAAGGTGTCAAGAACCTCCCCCTGAACGCCACCCTCCTGATTGTCAATCCCGAATAAAAAAAAATAAAAAAGACCACCACATTTCACCTGAAATAAACGGAAAACTAAATCTGTTCCCCGAAAAAGAAGGTGTAAAAAAACATGAAACAAAAATTACATCTTAATCTATTTCGCTTGCCGTGCTCAAGTCTACAGCGTACAGTATGGGTGAAGAAGGAGGTAATCATAACCCTCCTTAGGGGGCCTCTGTTTTTTTTTGCTTTAACTGGATTTTTCCCATCATAACTTTGTCAGGGGATACAGTATGAGTGGGCAAAGCTGTGATGATAGTCATGGGGAAACACGCGTTGTGCTTTATGGTTTACACTTAGTATACACAATGCTTGGGAACCCTGCTAGTTGTTTAACCTCTGCGGTCGATGAAGGATTATGTTATATTTTAAGGAAGATGAGTGAGGCAACATTAGTTTTTTATTCAAGGCACTGTTTGTTATTTTTGGGGAATCTTATGCTGCCCCCACATCAGTAACACAGACTAAACTTTCAAACCAGTAGCTTCAGGTCTGTAGATCCCTTGAGATATTTTAATTTAAATTTAGTAACTTAATTGTAAATTAGAGAGATGTTAAAGATATTGAACACAACGGTCCAATGCAAGTAGGTACATTTTGTTAATTAGCCAGTGCTAGTGTATATAGAGGATCAGAGGTTGCCTGCTGGCACCAATAGAGAGGAAGCATCCATTGTAAAATCTATCAAAATGTAATCAAGTCCATAGACCATAAAATTAAAACAAGAGGTACATAAACAGGCACAGGGTAGAAACACAGGCTAGACACCTGGCAGGTGGAGGCACATCTGTGGAATAAATACTTGGTATGCAGGACTTAATTTTTGGTCCTCCTGCACATGTCTAGTGGAATTCCTTTTTGCAAAGAAGCTGCTGCCCTACAGTGCCCCCTGGTGGAAGTTAAGGTGATGTGAACAAGGCAAATAGGTGAGAAGCAGGGTCAGGAACAATGTCACCTGTAGCCTCAGGTTAGAAGTCAGCTAGTGTGCTAGGCGATAGCACAGGGTCAGTCCACCTTGGCAGAAGTGCCAAGAATGGCAGTTTCAGAAGCTGTCTCCTAGATGTAACCAAGTCAGGAGCCAAAGTATCAGTACATCAAGCAAAAGTACCAAAGGGCAATATCAGAAGCTGGGTAAGAGATTTATCCAAGGTCAAAAGCGAATGTATCAGTCCATCAAGCAGAAGGACCTGAGAGCAACACATGAAGCTGAGTCTGAGACATCGCTGAGGTCTAACCCATACTAGTGGGAAAGGTAAAGTAAGGGTCAGAAGGGATCAGGTAGGCTGAGCAGGCAGCTTCAGATGCTTAAATACCATTGAGGCACTTATGCCCACTCCAGGTGATACTGAAGTAATGGCTTTGAACTGGCTGAGCAAGTCACTTGGAGAGTAATAGGAGGTCACTGAACACATGATTGTCTGTGAAGATGAAGGTCATTGCTTGTTGTAAGTGTCTGGACTTGGATGACCACGTGTCCCAGATTGTCGGGGACAATCCCTCAATGGGACTTCATGTTCCGTGTCCCGGGCACCCTCAATCCGGGACAATGCATTGGTCCGAAATGAGAGCTCTCGGTGGCGCTTTACACTGAAAATTATTGAGAGGGGGGCGTGGCTTGGATGGCGGCTGAGTAAGACGTGCGGTGCGGGAGCTCCTCCAACTCCTAAGCTATATTCAACCGTTTTCGGCAGTTACCGGGACATTATTCACGGATCTACTTCTACCCACTGTGGGCATCATGTCGACGAGCAAGATCAAGCAGTCGTCGAGCTCTGTACCGGCTTTTTTCGAGCCCAAATCCAGACGTCGGGCCTCTTCCCGCGCTTTACCTACCCTCCGCGAAGACGCGGAAGATTCAGACGCTTCACAAGGCCCGGAGTGCTGGCCCCTTGCCACACTCACCTTCGCCTCCTCCGAGTGATCCAGGCGACGGCGTCTTAACCGTCACCGCCATGAAAAGGCTCCTGGACGAGATGCGCTGTAATTTTAAATCGGACATGGCGGACGCCTTGTCCAAACTCCACGTGGACCTCCAAGAGCTTGGAACTCGCACGTCCCACTTAGAGGACAAAATGGAAGAATTTTCTTCGGCACATAACACAGTGGCTGATGCGTGCACCTCCTTACGAGATGAGATTGACACGCTTAAACACAAATTGGGCGACCTGGAAGACCGTTCCAGACGCAATAATCTCCGCATTAGAGGCATCACTGAGGATATCACCGCGGACAAACTGCGCACTTACACCACCACTCTAATCCAAACCATCCTGAACCTCCTGCCTTCTGAAGACGTCCGAATTGACAGGATACACAGGCTACCTCGCCCGAAAATGGTGAAGGGGTCTCCACCTAGAGATGTGATACTACGCATTCATTTCTATGATTTAAAGGAACAACTCATGCTGAAGGTGCGTCATAAGCAGGGCCGGACTGGGACTGAAAAGCAGCCCTGGAAAAATTTGGAGACCAGCCCCATATAGTTTATCTCACGGTGAAGCTCTTATACCCACACGCACCCCTTATACACACCCGAGTCACACTATGTGCCATTCTTTTTATCTCATTATTTGTATTAAAATGCCAGAAAGCAAAAGTGTTAAAAGGCCCTAATAAATGAAATACATTACACATAATGGGATCAAAACATTTACTACTGCGAACATTTTTAGATGAAAGAGTTCCATTTTATTCAGTGGAACAAAACACTGATCACATTATTCTTCACGATATTCTGGTAAGAAAATTTTATTTCTTTATTAATTCATGTAGACTATTTTTTTCCATATTTAATAAAAGCTATGATTGAGACATGTTTGGTTTTTATTTCCTTTCATTTGACAACCTACCCCCGAGTTATGCACCTCTGCCCCCAGGCTTGCCACTCTGCCCCCCTGATATGCCTTCTAACCCCCTATATGCCACTCTGCCTCCAGAAATGCCTTATACCCCCTATATGCCACTCTGTCCCATGATATGCCTTCTAACCCCCTATATGCCACTCTGCAATATAGGGGGTTAAAAGGCATATCATGGGACAGAGTGGCATATAGGGGGTATAAGGCATTCCTGGAGGCAGAGTGGCATGAAGGGGGTTAAAAGGCATATCATGGGGCACTCTGCCTCCAGAAAAGCCTTATGCCCCCCTATATGCCACTCTGCCTCCCTAATATGCGTTATACCCTCCTATATGCCACTCCGCCCATAATATGCCTTTTAATCCCCTATATGCCACTCTGCCTCCAGAAATTCCTTTTACTCCCTATGTCACTCTGCCTCCAGAAATGCCTTATACCCCCCATATGCCACTCTGCCTCCCTGATATGCCTCAACCCTCCTATATGCCCCTCTGCCCCGTGATATGCCTTTTAACCCCCTTTTTGCCACTCCAACTCCAGATATGCCTTTTGACCCCCTATATGTCACTCTGCACCCAGAAATGCCTTATACCCCTATATGCCACTCTGTCCCATGATATGCCTTCTAACCCCCTATATGCCACTCTGCCATATAGGGGGTTAAAAGGCATATCATGGGACAGAGTGGCATATAGGGGGGTATAAGGCATTTCTGGAGGCAGAGTGGCATAAAGGGGGTTAAAAGGCATTTCATGGGGCACTCTGCCTACAGAAAAGCCTTATGCCCCCCTATATGCCACTCTGCCTCCCCAATATGCTTTATACCCTCCTATATGCCCCTCTGCCCCATGACATCCCTTTTAACTCCCTTTATGCCACTCTGCCTCCAGATATGCCGTTGACCCCCTATATGTCACTCTGCATCAAGAAATGCCTTATACCCCTATATGCCACTCTGGCATATAGGGGGTAAAAAGGCATATCATGGGACAGAGTGGCATATAGTGGGGTATAAGGCATTTCTGGAGGCAGAGTGGCATAAAGGGGGTTAAAAGGCATATCATGGGGCACTCTGCCTCCAGAAAAGCCTTATACCCCCCTATATGCCACTCTGCCTCCCTGATATGCCTCAACCCTCCTATATGCCACTCTGTCCCATGATATGCCTTCTAACCCCCTATATGCCACTCTGCCATATGGGGGGTTAAAAGGCATATCATGGGACAGAGTGGCATATAGTGGGTATAAGGCATTTCTGGAGGCAGAGTGGCATGAAGAGGGTTAAAAGGCATATCATGGGGCACTCTGCCTCCAGAAAAGCCTTATGCCCCCTATATGCCACTCTGCCTCCCCGATATGCTTTATACCCTCCTATATGCTCCTTTGCCCCATGATATACCTTTTAACCCCCTTTATGCCACTCTGCCTCCAGATATGCCTTTTGACCCCCTTTATGTCACTCTGCATCCAGAAATGCCTTATATCCCTATATGCAACTCTGGCATATAGGGGGTTAAAAGGCATATCATGGGACAGAGTGTCATATAGGGGGGTATAAGGCATTTCTGGAGGCAGAGGGGGACACACTTACATACACACACATGCCGATTTTTTTTGTTTTTAACAAATACAAAAAACATTATACAGTACAAAAAATACATTATTTTACTCACCTTCTACTTCTCTTGACTTCCTGGTAGCTGCACACTGTTCTCCTCTATGCTGACAGGATGCCACTGACCTGACATCCGGCGCTGCAGCAGTCTGAGTGTGAGGGGGCGGAGCTTCCACCTCACGCTGCTCCCATCACTATGCAGCCATCAGACTGCTGGGAATGTAATCTAAACGGCCGATGCGTGCTGATGCCGCCGGCCGGAGCTACTTTAACACTTTTTTTTTATTTATATGGTAAGCTGGATCGGCTTGCCATATAAAGTAAAAAAAAGTATTAAAGCAGAGGCGGCCGGCGGCATCAGCACGCACCGGCCGTTTAGATTACATTCTCGGCAGTCTGATGGCTGCATAGTGATGGGAGCAACGTGAGGGGTGAAAGGTCAGTGCGAGGGGGCGGAGCTTTCACCCCTCATGCTGCTCCCATCACTAGATGGCCATCGCACACGGTTGCTGGGTGCTGATGCCGGCCGGCCGCATCAGCACCCAGCGGCCGCTTTGATTAGATTTCGGGCAGCCTGGGGGGCAATTGTCCCCCTGCCCAGCCCGCCCCTGGCACTGAGGGAGGCGTTCAATGCCATTTGCAGCCGCTCAGCGGCTGTCTTCATGGTTAGTCTGCCGACCGCCCAGGTCACGGACCTTCCGGCCCACCGGGAAATTTCCCGGTATCCCGGTGGGCCAGTCCGGCCCTGGTCATAAGCAAGATCTACCGGCTCAATACTCACACCTGCAATTTTTTCACAACACACATTACATCAAAGAAGGGCCTTCTCCTCCGTCACCTCTACTCTCCGAGCACACAAGATTCCCTACCGCTGGGGCTTCCCCACGCGCATCAACCTTTCCAAGGATGGAGTTGCTATCTCAATTGCTTCACCGTTGGAGGGCCTGCAGCTCCTTTCGGACTGGGGACTTGCCATCTCATCGCAGGATTCGTCGTCACCGCGCACCGCCAGGACCCGCTCACCTGTTCCTGCATCCTCTCCGAAACACCTCCAGTTGGAGTGGGATACAGTCCCCACCAAGGCACCTGCCTCACTCACCTGATATCACCACCCCCGGTATCCTTTTTCTGGTAACTGCCTAGCTGTTCGACTCACACGCCATTCATACACGGTTGACTTTCTTTTTTTTATTATTACACCACGACGTACATTGACATTTTTGATTTTTATTTTTTCACATTACCAGTTTAAACACGTCTCGGCTCTTTGGAGTTGGGGGTTCTCCTTCGCCGTTTAAGGGGTTTCCCTTCCCCTTTCGATGGGTACCATGTTACGGTACACCTGGACGGGGTTCCCTCCCCCTTGTGGCGCCCATACACGTCCTGGGCTGCTTTTTGGCTACACAGCGCTTTTTTTTTTATGTTCACACGTTATGTTTTCAGTTTTCATTGTTCATGTCCTGATGGCGGTAACTTTTTGTCTTACACTCACTCTGCGTCACAAACTTATAATTCGGTAATCATGCTCTGTCGTATCGTCTCTACAGTCTGCACATGCTTCGGTACACACACACCATTTTCTTTCTTACAATTGCGCTCCCGTTATGTGGTACTCAATTCTTATTTATTTTGTTTTGGGCATTGGACGCGGCTCTCCCATGTTGTGCTGCCTTCTCTGGGGGTCTCCACCGTCTTCCATCATACACTTCACGACTTCACTTTAACATTCCATTTTTTTTACGCATTTATTTATTTTCACCTTAATGTCCTCTCTTAAGTTATTATCCATAAATGCTAATGGCCTTAACACCCCGCATAAGAGGAGGATGTTATTCTCAGACGCAAAAAAGGCCCACGCCCAAATTTTGTGTGTACAAGAGACCCATCTAAAACGCTCAAAGCCTGCTCACATTTACTCTAAAGATTTTCCATGGCAATTTCATTCCATGGCCTCATCTTGTAGGGCTGGGGTCTCAATTTTTGTCTCCCGACATGTATCTTTTCAACTACTAGACCAGATGGTGGACCCCCAGGGACGGTTTTTATTCCTCAACTGCATCATCAACACAGTCACTTACACATTAGTTTCTTTTTATACACCTAATACCTCTCAATTACTTTTTTTTCAGAAGTTGCTCCGCAAAGCCACTTCTTTTAAGAAAGGTTCCCTTATCTTATGTGGCGACCTAAATGCTATATTTGACCCTATGTTGGATGCCTCGACTCCCTCGTCGGGCACTTATGGTAAACGTATACGCTCCCTGGCCGCGGCTCTCACCTCCACCCTGCATTCCTATCAGTTATACGATGTGTGGCGTTTGCTCCACCCTTCGGAAAGGGATTACTCCTTCTTCTCTGCATTACACAAGTCATACACAAGGATAGATGTTATTTTGGTTGACAAGTTTCTTTTACAATCGATTCGGGACTGCTCTTTAGACGTTATTAGTTGGTCGGACCATGCCCCTTTATGTTTATCTTTTAGTAATCCTCACGCTTTCAGGGGCAGAGGTTCCTGGCGCCTCAACAACTCTCTGCTCTCCGACCCGGCTATAGTTGCGCAAATTCATTCACAGCTAGAATTATATTTTCAGGAAAACCAAGACTCGGTCACATCGATTAAATCTTTGTGGAACGCACACAAATTCGCTGACTCTCCCCAAACTTACTGCCGACATGACCCATACCTTAGAATCCCCATTAGAAATTGATGAGATTCAAGCTACAATCTCTCAGATCAAAGCTAAGTCTGCCCCTGGTCCAGATGGTTTTTCTAGCCACTATGATAAGACTTTTTTTCCGATTCTGGGGCCGCACATTCTAAAACTTTTTTGCTCTTTTATGTCCACTGGCACCATTCCGACAGAAAACGTACATGCCCACATAGTTACGTTACCTAAACCAGGTAAATCCCCTGACAAATGCGCACATTTTCGCCCGATTTCTCTCCTTAATACGGATGTTAAGCTTTATGCCAAAATTATAGCTAATCGACTCTCCTTACTCTTGCCTGCTCTCCTCCATAATGACCAAGTAGGCTTTGTTAGACACCGACAAGCAGTGGACAATACCCGTAAATTTTTGGAATTATCTTGGGACACGGCAAGAACCTCTACCCCTGGCCTTTTCATTTCTTTTGATGCAGAAAAGGCCTTTGACCGTTTACATTGGGTTTTTCTTTCATCGGTCCTTAGTAAATTTGCTTTTCCTCCTTCTGTGATTCGCACTATCATGGCCTTGTATTCTACGCCTTCGGCCTCGGTTAATTTTTCTGGTTTTCTTTCTGCTCCTTTCTCCATTTCCAATGGGACGAGACAGGGCTGTCCCCTTTCCCCACTGCTATATACCCTAGCTTTGGAGCCTTTGGCCCAAAAGATACGGTCTGATCCCCTTATAGCTGCTTTTTCAGGACACAGTGGTGATTCCTCTGTTCTTGGTTTGTTTGCAGATGATATATTGGCGGCAATTACAAATCCTTCCTCCTCTCTACCAGCACTGCTGGAGCAATTCGATAGTTACGCCCGAGTTTCCTATCATAAGCTCAATATTAGTAAAACGCAGGCTATGCCTTTAAATTTACCTCTTTCGCTCTCCCGTTCCCTTCGCTCTTCTTATGCATTCGACTGGTGGAAGGATTTTATCTCTTACCTAGGGATTAAACTCCCTAAAAATCTGGCTAAACTTAATACTTTTAATGCATTTCAGACATGGAAATCTATCCAAGGTGAGCTCCAGGCCTGGCGTTCGTTCGATCTTTCCTGGTTGGGTAGGATAGCCTCAGTCCTTCCCAGGTTGTTATATGTCTTCAGAGCAGTCCCGATCGTCATTCCACATAGTTTTTTTTACACAAGTACAACACATTCTGAACGAATTCATTAACAAAGGGGGGAGATCGAGGATCTCGAGACAAGCTTTTTTTGCACCGCGCTTTAAAGGCGGTTTGGGGGCTCCCAATATTGAAGCGTACTATAGGGCCACTATCTTATCCCAGGCGGTTATCTTTCATTCCAGGGAGGATATTCCTAGTTGGGTGCCTCTCGAAAACTCCATGTTAGCCCCACTTTCAGTGAGTCAACTATTATGGCTACCCTCTCGCCATGGTGCAGAATCCTCCTGTTGTGATATAGGGAATTTGGAATACACTTACAGGATAGTAGATTTTGCCAGGCACTTCAGCTAATAAAAGTCCAGAGATTGTAATGAAAGTCCAAAAGCACACTGCTTATGTTGAATAATTTTCAGGTACTTCTTTGAGAGGATTCTGCACCATTGGCTTTTTCTCTTTTATACCTATTTTAGAAATTGAAGAAATAAAGAATATTTTACCTTGAAGAGCCTGTATACCATCCGTATTTTGTGAGTGCATTCACTACACATCCACACTTTATTATTATTGATTTGATATATTGCACTATTATTTTTTACTTTTCTTCCCTACATGTACATGCGCCCCTATACCTGTGTCATTTTGTTTTGTTGCAGGTTCTCAGTTGGTAGCTTGGATTGTTTATCATTCCCATGTTTACTGGGCTCAAAGAAGAGCCGCAGTTAGGAGAAACGGTCTGCAACTGGGCTTTTCTGCGGACCAGGTTCATGTGAAGAGGCTTGGGGTGATGGCTATGTGGTGGGAGGGGGTGTTGTTGACAGTGGTGAAGTACATCAGGTTAGGGGTTTGGCCCGAACTTTCCGTCATTCACGCGGGCGGTAATGACATGGGGTTATGTCTCAGCGTGAGTTGGTTTGGAGAATGAAGCAGGATGTGTTGAGGTTGATGGCGCTGCTTCCTGGTGTAAAGCTGGTGTGGTCTGAAATGGTCCCCAAGGGGACATGGTGCTAGGCATGGGAGAGGAGTCGGGGAAGGTTATCAAGCTCATGGCGAGTTTTGTTGGAAAGCAGCGAGGTGTGGTGATATGGCAAATGGATCTGGAGGAGGAGTGTACTGGGCTTTTTATTGCAGATGAGTTGCATCATAGTGATGGAGGGTCGGATTTGTTTAATTTGAGTGTTGTGGGTGTGATTGAAAAATCTTTTTTCTTTTGTGGGGGTGCTCATCTGGCTTGAGGGATCAAGGGATGGGCTCGTTAGGTAGCCACTGGTGGTAAAATGTTGGTGGGAGGTTCCTGGCTGGGTATGTTTGCTGGCTGGGGCGGGCCTTCACATGATTCCCTCCTGTAGGTGACGTTTATGGTTTGGTCCTGGTTGACCCTGGCAAGCTTATAGGTGATCAGTTTACTGAGCTGTAAATGTAAATGTTGATATGTTTCTGGTTGATGTTCTTCTTTAATATTTTCTCTCTGTTTCTTGTATAGCCATTTGGTCACTGCTGGGGGGTGGTAGCTTACCAGGTAGCCAGGGGGTGGGTGCAGGTTGTTATGTGGTTCTAGAGCCACTGGTGGGAACCTCGGATGGTGCGAGGCTTTACAGGATGCCCTCCCATAGGTTTGGCCCTGGTTAATCCAGGCATGCTTATGTTCACATGCATGCTTATGTTAGTGCTTCACTTTAAGTACACTTTCGTTTTACATACATGCTCTGGACCCTTTGTGTATATTAACGTAGGTTTTGCCTGTACGTGTTTTTACAGAGGTACAATGAAACATTACATATGTGCAATTAAATATAAACATATATTTAAATATAAAATCTGGGCCATGATGATCAACAGCTACTACTGAATCCTAATGAAATGTAGTGGATGACTACTCATTTGAATTCCCATGGACAAGTGTCTTCTGATGCTCTCAGTGCCCCTTTGCTGCCCACCACTCCCCTATGCCCCAGTCACTTTCCCTCAGCTCTCCTCAAATCCTCCCTACTGCCTTCTGATCCTCCCTGCCCCTTCTTATCCCTCTGCTTTGACATGCCCATGTCTTTGACCACCCCCCAGCTCCTCTCTGCTCCTACCACATCTGTTCTTGCCTGCCCTCTCCAGCTCCCCTCTGCTCTTATTTGCTGCCTTTGCTGCCTCTGACCCTCCCCTCTGCTCCTCCTAGCCCTCTGTTGGCCCTTCTGCTCTGATCTGCCCCTTCAGCTTTACTCTGAATCACCTGGCTCTATCCTCACCCCCCATCTGCCCCCCCCCTCCGCTTTGGCCTGTCTCCTTCTCCTGTTTAGTATGTAAAAGAACATTTTGTATTATTAATTATAAAATTAAAACAATGTGCATGTATCATTTGTTGAAATTTAAAGAGAGAGAATTTCAGGCTTTGCTAATAAAACATATTTTTGATGTTGTGATAATTAGTGCAGCTTCACTAATGCAGGTATCAATAGGCCAATAAAACCACAATAAGATTGCTAATTTAGTTGCATTTTGACATTTGCTCTACTTTTACTACATAATCGCACATGACAGGTTAAAGCAAAGCATGGATTATTAAGGGCATAGTTTTAATAGGAAAGAAATCATTAATTAGTAACCACTTCTCCAATAAAATCTTGCACGTGCAACCACATCATTGGAGTAGTCTTTTCCAGTAGTGAAATTATCCACCCCACTAAAGCTGCTGACACGTCCTGGCCCAGCATTATAAGCGGCAATAGCTCCTGAAACAGAAAATGCAATTCTAATTTTAAAAAACACATTTCAAATTTTTATCATTAATAATCGTATTATCCAATTTTGATAACCAACAGTAAGTAGACTAACGTATTGTTATTTATGATAGTATGGAAATAAATTATGATAAAGATTATTTTCTAACATTGTTTTTGGTAACAGAACTACACCAAGAAATAGTCAGCAATTTAGCAGCCCAAAACAAACTATCTTAATGGACTTTTCTTTGCGCTGGCCATGGCTTTTGAATGGTCACAGATGGATCTGTACCCTAGTTGGTGTAGAAAGCTAGCATGGGAGAGTCACAACAGGGAGCTACTGACTTCAGCCAAAAGTGGGAATTGCTCTGAAAGGAGACATTCACAAGTAGACCAGGACCCTAACTGCTGTTATTACGGTACTATCATTACTATTATTATCCTGGCCTCATGAAAAATTAAATGTGGCATGGCTTTGTTTGGTTAAGATGCATAGTATATTATAGGATTTATTTTATTGTAACAAAGATTTGGGTGACTAAGTGTTTGGGACTTTATTCCCTATTCTCATTAGTCCCTTGGATTGTCCACTGAACCCTTCTTATATCTAAAGGTAAAAATTGTTTCAAAAACAATATAAAAAAATCTTGTTTTTTTAAGTGTCATTATTCCAGGTGTGCCGTTGATAGCGAGACATTCTCCTCCCACTTGATGCCGGGCCGATGTTTTTTTTATATATATATTTTTGCTACAGTTATATTTAGGCTACACTTTAGAAACAGAGTACCATTTATCTAGGGATTTCTTTTCAGGAAATGTTAAGCTATTCACAGACACCTAGTTTAGGACAAACCATGCATTACATAACAGGTTTAGAACAAATTAGAAGAACATAAATTCACTGCCACCCACCCCTTAGTAAATGTATCCAAAAGATGTGGTTGTTTATATATGTAGATTGCACACACAGGTCAAATAGATGACAGTACACAATACAATACAGTTTATGCACATAAGAAGGGGATGCATTTGATAATTGTGCTAACCAAAAATATGTAAAAACTACATCTGTCCACAAGCATAGCATATTTTTTGGACCCCTGGTGCTCCTGGGTTTATCACCATCATCAGCAATCTGACAAAGCATGTTGTGGTGCAAAAAGCTTATCAGATTAACTCTTTATTAAAACAATATAAATATATTTTCAGGAAATGTGTCTCTCCTTGACTTGTCAGTTTTTTGTTGCTGTTGCACTTATTACCATTGTAGCGAGCATCCACATTTGCTGCCTGCTCCGTGGACACAGCCGCTTTCTAAAGGCTCTTTATGTACATATAAAACTTTTATTCATAGAACTGGATTTCATTTTAAAAATCTGGTCAGATTTCATTTAAAAGTTGTATGGAAATATTGTGATCATTGTATAAAGCATATTTAAAGCCTGTTTATGTTGCTTTATAAAATATACTTAAAGCCTCATCAGACAGTTGTAGTCTACAAAATAACCCTGATTTAACATTGTGTAAACACGTTTTCATTTTGTAAAATAAAAGAATGGTAGCTTTGCCATGTTCTGCATTAAATTTCATATTGCAAATATATTCTTCCCCCTTGTGTTGACCCGTGCTGAGCTCTATCCTCTCCATTTGTCTCCAGGTGTTCACTATACCCTTTCACTGGCTATAAATCAATGCTGCATCTGAGTATATCTATCCTATCTGTGCTTTATTATGTGTGCACTAATGTCTTAATGACAGGTTATGACCCAGCTGTTGCCATCACTGCCAGGGCCTGACTTAATATGTACCTGGCGTCAGTGTAATGAAGTTATTTTGACCCAACTTTCAGTATCCAAATCTTATGCAGTTTGTATTGCCCCCACCAAACTCTTGATGTTGGTGTCCCTGATCTCTCCAGCTTTTACCTTTCAGTTGTTGATTTGTTGTCCAGTTGGGGAATTTTTTCTTGATGCTATTAAACATTCCAATTAGAATATCTGTGCCCTGAGAAATGTGTTCCTCACTGTTCCAGGCTCCAATAGGCTTATGGAACCTTTTGTCAACCTATGAACAATAATAGAGCAGAACTCAATGTAAGGTTCCCAGTATGGCCTCATAAATACAAGTTATGCTTTCAAGCAGAATGTTCCCACATTAATTATACTGCACAGTGCTAAACATATGGTGGGGCCAAAACATGAGCGCAATTGAATGCATTTTCCCCCCAAACAAAAAGTTTGGATGCACAAATACAGACCTATATTCTTTGTCAATAATAGAACATATTAGAGCATGCTGTAAATGAGCCTCCACCTATGAAGGGTTATGAACACTATTTTTTTCTCATTTTTAAAACTGTCAAAGAACAAAATGATACGCAAACAAATTATGCAATGGCTTTCATTATGAAGGATATGTTGCCTTGTATAATAAGCGTAGATGTGGAATTGCCGGTAAAAAATATTGCTGCCACAAATGCTTTAAGTACGAGTAGCAGTTGTTTCAACATCAGTGCTCTCTGATATGTTCACTTATTCCCCTTAACAGTAAGCCAAATAACTTGTCAATTAAAACTGCAAGGCTGGGACAGGGCCCTGGTGTCCACTCCATGACCCAGAAACGTAATAATTATATACCTCTCATTGTGACACAATCATCATAGGGAGCGCTACAGAGGGTGGCATTTCCCCCAGCACTTACATACAGCATTACACCAACGAATATTAATCACTCATATAACTCATATATATGTGTGTGTGTGTTACCTGCATCACTCCCCAGGCATTGCCTCCATCACCCCATCCGTTTTTCAGAACACTCCCACCACGTGATTCACGAGATATGATTCCAGCGATGACAGCAGCATCCATTCCTTTTTTGTTAGCCACGGATTTAATTTTAGCCTTAAGGTTGTTTACTCTTTGGAGATCTGTCTGTGCCATACGCTCAGATGCTCTGACACCTTTATAAGAGAGAAGGAAAAGTAATAAATATCAACATGGTAGCCTTGCAATGGACTGCTTGCAGCATGTTTAGAACAGAGGTTGCAGTCAAGACTCATACAAAACCAAGTGGCACCCCAGGCAAGAATATTCTCTTGACTCCCCCACACCATTGTTTTACATAGATAGTAATATTAGCTGGACCGAGTGGTAAACAGAGTAGGGTTTAAGCAATTATTTATTATACAGGGGCAGCTGAGTCAGGTAGACAGGATACATCACAACCAGGCACAGGAAATAATTCCTCTGCCCCTACTCAGGTTCTTCACTACTCTGTGACCTGCTCCCTACACGTCACTCTGCACACCACCTTCCTGGCTCATGAACTGTAACACTATAAGCAAAAACACACTAAGTCTAAAACTGTACACAAAAACCCTAGTACTAAACATGGACACTAACACTAAATACTGACTCCCCCCCACACACACTATAACCCCTTACACTGACACACAACACTGTGCACTGACACCTTCCCAAAAACCACACACAAAAATTGTACACTGACAGCCCTCACACACATACCCATTCACTGACACCCCACAGAGTTTATCATTGTACACTAACACACATACACACCCCCATCACACACTAACAATGTACACAGAAACAAGAACAGTTTAACTTTGTAACCTGCATTTTAACCTCCACATACGCACTTTTTTTTAACCTGGTGGATTGAAAAGCCACACACACACTCCTTTTGACCGGGGATAGGCACAGACATGGTTCATGGTGGACATTTGCACAATTGTTGGACTCAACAAAGGACCCTATACGCTTTTCAGTTACTGAATAGTCCCCATGGGTAAAATGTCGGTAGAGGGAGAGCCATGAACAGGTCCTACTCCTCAAGGTTTTTGTAAAAGCCAGCTTAACTTAGTTTTTTTAGATGTCCCTATGGACCCTGCCTTTGTTTTCTTTAATGTTCTTATTTATTTTTGTAATATGCTTTGGGGTGATATCTATTTTTTTAATACATATTATCATTCATTTACTAATTCAGTCTACTTACTAAAATACTAAAAAAAATGTATGCACCTAATGCCTGGATCACACTTCTACTTCATTTCGTGTCCTTGGGTAGCTGAGACTAATGCAGGCTTACTGACAGAATAATGAAGCCTACTTAGTCATTTTTCGCACCTTCAGAACCACTGAACTATTTCAGGATACTGAAAACTAGAGGCTAGGTCTTGCTCGAACAAATGAAAAAGGAAAGGAATGAGACACTAGAGATTTTAGGTATGTATTTAACTTTTCTTTTAAACGTATCTAGCAGATATTATAAAGCAGAAGCCTATATACCTGAATACATATTTAGTTTTATATTCACAGTCGGGGTTTTTTGCCGGTAGTGATCCCTTTAAGGCCAGGGAGGCACTGTTAGTTTTTACCTAAGCAGCTGCAGCTGTTCCCAACCTCCCTAACCCTAACTCTGGAGCAATTAATTCATTGTCAAACCACAGATAATTGGATCAAATCATATTTAACTAGGTAATTGATACTCAAGTTGATGGCGTTGAATGCTGGCATGTGTTGAGTCAAGCTGTTTTAGTCATGTTTCCTCTGAAATATAAATGACTGTATACAACTAATTAAAATTAAGTGATAAATTATAGTTTATCATGCACTTACCGCAATAGTCCAGTCTGTCTTGTCTGGCTGTTTTACATGAAGCACCTGTAGTTGGAATACCAGCGATATCTCCATAGTTCCCAGAAGCGCTTATACTGCCTGAGAATTAAAATCATGTCAGGTTAAATGTTTAACAAGACCAACATTCATTGAATAACATGTAGAGTCCAAAGTAAACATCTCAGACCTTAAGCATTTTTGTGATTTTGCATCTTGAATGTTTGTACACTAAAAGGGATCACATGCATCACTGGCACCAAAATGACATTGTCCATTTTTGAGTTAAATCCCTAAAATATCTACAAAGTTGTAAGAAAGGCATCTACGTAGGTGCATTTCTATGCACATCAGAGATCACTAATATAGCTACGTATAGTAATTTTAAAGAGTCTGTTATCATTTTATCCTGCTATTTCCAACGCTCTTAGTATTGTGGATGGTTGTGATTTTATTTTGTTTTCAACGTGTATTTAGCAGGGAACTCTGCAAAGAGTCATTGTTGATGTCGTAATTTTATGGAATACTCCCTTTGATTTTGGAGTAGTTCCCTCTCATTTACTTACCAATAACAGCAAGAAGAACCAGAAGTGCAGAGTGTAACATGTTTCTTTTCAAGTAATACCTAAAAATAAATAAAACAAATCTTGTAACTGGACACACCTTAAGGTAATTAAGTTATTCATCCCTAACCAATCCGATACTCCCCTATATCTCTGCTCTTATCTCCATTCTCCTTACCACCCCATTTGCTCTATCCACAACTTGCTTCACTGCCCAACCTCATTGACCCTGTATCTACTCTCTTAGACCATCTGTGGTCCCACCTTTGAGATCTCCGGTCCACTAATATAGCTGCTCCTGCATGCTCCTCTCTACAATAAAATCATCTTCGTCCAAGCAGCCCCTCAAATTCTGTCTCTTTCCCTCCCAACATTCTAATGGACTGCAAGCTTGCAAGAACAGGGCTATCATCTCATTCTGTAATAGTGTTCATATAATTGTCTTAAACGACTGGTTTTTAATATTCTGTATAGCTGTCAGATATGGTTGTAAATTTATGGTAATTTCTAAACCAGCTACTGCAGTATCCTTACCTTTTTTCTGGTTTCTCTCCCTGTTTCCTCTTGCGCGCAGTTTATTTGTGAACCTGCTGCTGTGGTACAATATGTAGTTCTGCTTTTATATAGATATTTTTGGGCGGTGGCCAAGTTCAGCAATTACGAAATCTAGATTCCGGAAACACGTAAAATGTGGGAAAAACCCTTGCTCCCTGGGAGACCATTATTGGAAACTGTCAGTAAAATAAACAACCTAATATTTACTGAATGACAAGCATTCTTATTTTTAGTTAGATTCCAAATATTTTATGAGTCGCCAGCCCCAAAAATCTCGTAAAATGCACCTGTAAAAGTATTTCAACATATTGATATCACACTCTATATCAAGTTTCACTGTTGTACAATAGTTCCACTATCCTTTGTCCTCTGATGGTTTTCTTTAAAATGCAATGAACTATTTAAATTTTATTAGTGAAGATCATTTTCAAATACCACCAAAAGTTGAATTTATGTGTTTCACCCAAACATGTTGTGGCAATTGTTAAGACCTTTCTGTTTAATATAATAGTTATTATATTAGTATTAAGTATTATAGGGGATTGTGAGGGAATTGATTAATTTCTAAAGGAATGGGGATAGATGGGGCTTGAGAAAGGTCACGTGATGTATGGATAGTTACATAGTACATAAGGTTGAAAAAAAAGACCCAAGTCCATCAAGTTCAACCCTTCTACCTAACCTTCCTACTCTTGATCAGGGGGAAAGAATTCCTTCTTGACTCCAAAAGGCAATCGGATTTCTCCTTGGATCAAGAAGCTCTAAAATATTAATTCAGTTTATAGCCCTGAATGTCATGCCTTTCTAAGATGTTAAGCAAGGGTGTGTAGTGTGAGTGACAGTTGGAAGCTGAGTAAAAACTGGTGATTTTATTACAGTTAGTATGTTACCACTACAAATCTTCTAAACTGTTTAATAAAGGATTTCCAGAATCATTTCTGCAAGTCAACTCCTCCTGACACCTACAGAAGGCAAGGGAGATACCAATAAACCATCACAACATAATCTGTATAATCTATATAGTCTGTAAACCTGGAGGGATATTATGCAGGAGTTTTCGTAACTCAAGTATCGTTATCATTCTCTCTTGGGGTGATATATATGTTGCAGATGGATTCGCGTTGTAAGAGAAGCTTTTCTGCATCTCTTTTTATTTGTAAATATTCTGGCATCCGGAAAAGCGCGGAGCCACGGCATGCACCATAGGGACGGGGGTCTTCCCTGTTCCTCCTAGGTGAGGGGTGAGGGCGAGGTGAGGGTCTGTGTGGAGGCTCAGCCCTTTTGCAGACGTACGTGGGTAACAGACCTTATACCGTGGCAAAGTGGATGGAAAAAGAAGACAGAAGAACGAGAAAAGACAGGTGAAGAAGCAGAGGTGCGGAAAAGGAGAAAGGGGCACAGAAGCGGTTGGTGGAAAATGAGACGGTGAGAGAGAGAGAATGAGAGTGTAAATGAGAGTATAAGAGAGAGCGAATGAGTGTGTAAATGAGAGTGTGAGAGAGCATGAGCGGAGTGGCTACCTATCTATTAGCTGGCTTTCGTTATGAGGAAGACATCAGTGACAGCCAAGGAAGGCCCACTAGATCTCCTGGCTCCCGTTAAACTGTGCTTAGTAGGTTTTTGTTATTTGACGCAGGAAAGCAGGACATTTTACATATACCGTATTTGCTCGATTAAAAGACGAGGTTTTTTTCAGAGCAAATGCTCTGAAAAATACCCCTCGTCTTATAATCGGGGTCGTCTTATAATCAGACCTCAAAGTCTGACTATGAGACGACTAAGATCCAGATCCCCCGCAGCTGCAGGGGATCTGGATCCTCCTGTCTCAACCTCCCCGCCCCACTTACCGGTACTTCAGAGTCCCCGGTGTGCAGCTGTCATGTAGCTGGCGCAGCGTGTAGACTCACGCTGCAGTCGGAAGGAGGCGTGGCTAGCAGCGGGGGTTGTCTGCGTGCATTGCGCAGACATTCCCCGGCTGTCAAAGATCAGAGTTCCCGGCACCGGCGCTGACGCGGGAAACTCTGATCTCTGACAGCTACATGACAGGAGACTCAGAAGTACCGGTAAGTGGGGCAGGAGTGTTAAATGGGGGGCATAAGGCATTTCTGGAGGCAGGGTGCTCTGTGAAATGCCTTTTAATCCCCTTAATGCCACTCTGCCTCCAGAAATGGCTTTTTAACCCTCTATACGCCACTCTGCCTCCTGAAATGCCTTAAACCTCCCTATATTCCACTCTTCCCTATAATATGCCTTTTAACCCTCTAAGTGCCAGAGTGGCATATAGGGTTAAAAGGCATATCATGGGGCACAGTGGCATATAGGGTTAAAAGGCATATCATGGGGCACAGTGGCATTTAGAGGGTTAAAAGGCATATCATGGGGCACAGTGGCATATAGGGGGTATAAGGCATTTCTGGGGCAGATGTGCATAACTGGGGGGCAGGTTGGAAAATAGAAGGAAATACAACCAAAATATTTTTCTCAATCATAGCTTTTATTAAAAAATAGTTTAAATGAATTAACATTTACTGGTAAAACTTTTTTCCTATAGGGTCGTCTTATATTCAGGCTTTTTCTTTTTTTCCTAAATTAATATTAAGATTTGGGGGGTCGTCTTATAATCAGGGTCGTCTTATAATCGAGCAAATACGGTAATTGTGCATGGCTATTCCTTATTTTCCATTTTCCTGCGACTGTTACAGTTCTGTGTCGCCTTATCTAGCTTGACCTCAGACACTTGGGCGAGGTACTAACCTGAGCTGACATGAGATGCAGCTTATAACGAAGCACTGTTGTGTGAAACGCGTCAAGCATTTTTTTTCTTTTCTGCTGTGCTGCTGCTTTACTTTATTTCATGTGGGTTCGAAAATAAATACTTTACAGTAATGGAGTGGCACTGGACTCTCTGTGACTTTCTTTCCTCTTGTCTTTGAATGATATATGCACGGCCCTCCTGTAGGAAATTTCTGTTTGTGTATTAGCCGCTCCTGGTTATACGTTGGCCGTTGGGTTTTTTATTATGTCTGCACAGTATGTTAAGACAGATTATTGTCACAATGAAAGATGCACAAGGGCATGCACAAGGGCGTTTGACAGCACAAATATTTATGTTATTTTAACATAAAGCTTACAAAGTAATTCCCTTAATCATAGAGTCATCTGGTTAATTTAGGATAACAGGGAAGTCCCTGTAATAGTTTAATAGTTTGCATCATACCCACACAGTAAAAGGGATCATTATTTCTTGCAGTGCTGTAAAAATATTAATATAAAGGACAATCTATTTCACAATGTTCAACGGGTAATAAATTATTGGGTTAGAACTATAATTTATGGACCAGTTCTACTGGCTTTTGTAAATGAAATCTGGAGGGCAATGTTAATTCATTAATCTAAGAATTCCAGTCACTATGTTTCATGGAGTTTGAGCACCAGCTGCCAAGAAAAACAGGTGTATGTCCTAGATGTTTTGAGGCATAATTACTTAGCAAACCAGCAATGCGGAAGATAGATCATGCAACTGGACTTATACCATACCTCCCAACTTCTACCCCCGGTGAATCAGTGGGGCATAGGGCTTGAGGACATGTGCAGTATAACACTCTACGGTATCCTATAAACCAGGACCATAAGATTGCGGTCTGAATCCCTCTGTCCCACTAAGCTCTACCTCTGTCCCAAAAAAGGATAGAGTGGTAAAATTGGGACTTTACAGTGCAAAGTGGGACAGTTAAGAGGCATGCCAATGTTTTTTGTGTCAGTGCATCTAGAGAATGCAATGTATACCTTATTATGGTAGCATCATGTTCCGGTGGCCAAATAGCTGTGTGAATAGTGCCCAAATACCCCTGATAAGATAGTCTGGGTTGTCTGTTTTACAGAAATATCTACTTTTGTGGGAATTTTTGGTTTATTTGTTTACAATTAGAATTGCAATCCCATCATACCTAATGTAAAAATTCTACGAATAATGTACACCTTATATGATGTTCCCTATAAGTGCTGGGAAAGTATGGAAATTCTATATAAATTAGGTATTTCTGAAATCAGGACACCTGAATTGATAAACTTGAAGGGGTTTACCTAATTTTGTGGGGGATTCAGACGGGAAAATATATTTTAAAAAAATAGTTTTTTTTTTCTAATTTTCACTAGTTCTTACTAAATTTTCAGCTAATTATGTAACTATGGTATCAAAAGAAAGCTTTATCTCTTCTTGAAAAACCAACATACCGCAAAAAATGGCAGAATTGCTCCCTGCTTTGAGATACCAAAAACCCCTGGGACTGAAGGGGTTAATTATAAATCACACATAATTCCTTTTTTGTAAAGGTGATTGCAACAAACCCATTTAAATAAACAAAAATATGTACTTGGCGAGAACATGTTGAATGGCATTATGTAATACACAAATATTGTGTTACTTATACAAAAGGCTATTGTGGATCAGTCAGACCTGTTTCTAAGCACTTGACAGCATGTTCATGCCTACATTGCATAGAAAGAAATAATAATGGGATTAAACAGAGACAGACGATTTGGTTTAAGCCGTAGGAATGACTAGTATATGGCAAGTGTATAGATGTCATTGTAATTGTAGCCCAAAGTGACATAAGCACTATAGGCCATGGCTGATATGCTAAATCAATTTATGTATTTCAATGTCTCTATCGCATCTCCCCTCTCTCATCTTTCCTCTAAGCTATACACATTGAGCTCCCTTAGTATTTCTTGATCATTTTTATTCACCACTTTAGTAGCCCACATCTGAACGCTCTCCAATATGTCAATATCATCCAGAACTGTACCCAATATTCTAGGTGAAGTCTGCCAAAGATCTGTAAAGTGCCAGAACCTCGTTCATCTTTAATGTTTCTAGCTATACAACCCAGCGCCCTGCTTGCTTTTTCCAATGCTTTGTTACATTGCCTGTTTACCTCCCAATTACTTCTCTCCTGTTTTCACAGAAGTAGACTGATTCAAAGAAGCACTCACAATATCTCATAGCATGTATACCATCCTGATAATTATTGCATTTATATATGCACATCGAGAACAATTAAAACATGTTAAAGAAACATATGTATATATTTTAGAAACTTATTTCAATTACTGTAAATAGATGACCAAAAATCACATGCCGGGGTATATGTCCATGTATATTTTGCCTACATAGAGAGTATTAACAATAGTTTAAAATGTCCTAGATTGGAAGGTTTTTTTTTTTGTGAAATTTAGTACCGTAACTTGTGAGCCTTATTGTTACAACATTGGTTAGTTTGACCATAAAATCACTATTACGACACATGGTATTGGGAATACATGTCAAATGTATTGCTTAATTTAAAAAAAAAAAGTTTTTGTAAGAGTTTTCAGCTTATTGTACTTAAGTGCCGGTCATGGAAGCAGGCATGGAGGTAATACCGTATTGGCTCGAATATAGGCCGCACTTTTTTCCCCCACTTTAAGTTTTTAAAGTGGGGGTGCGGCCTATATTCGGGGTCTAGCGCCCGACGCCCGGGACATGCAGTCCCGGGCGCCGGGCAGGCAGCGGGGTTAAGATACAGATCCCCCGCAGCGGTGCAGGGGACCTGTATCCTACTCCCCGATACGCTCAGACAGCCTCCCCTGCCAGCACTTCCCATGGGGGGGGTGCCGGCACGGGAGGTTATCTAAGCGTTTTACCTCTGCCCACCCCCGACTTACCGGAGCAGACTCCCGGGTGTCTTGCGGGGCCGGCGGGAGACATTTACGCAATACGCAAATGCAACTTCCGGTAACGGTACCGGAAGTTGCATACGCGTATTGCGTAGATGTCCCTCGCCGGCCCTGAAGACACCCGGGAGTCTGCTCCGGTAAGTCGAGGAGTGGGGGCAGAGGAGGACAGCGGCAGCGTATCGCGGGGAGGGAGGGCAGCGGCAGCGTATCGCGGGGAGGGAGGGCAGCGGCAGCGTATCGCGGGGAGGGAGGGCAGCGGCAGCGTATCGCGGGGAGGGAGGGCAGCGGCAGCGTATCGCGGGGAGGGAGGGCAGCGTATCGCGGGGAGGGAGGGCAGCGGATCTCGGGGAGGGAGCGCAGCGGATCTCGGGGAGGGAGCGCAGCGGATCGCGGGGAGGGAGGACAGCGGCAGCGTATCGCGGGGAGGGAGGACAGCGGCAGCGTATCGCGGGGAGGGAGGACAGTGGCAGCGTATCTCGGGGAGGGAGGACAGTGGCAGCATATCTCGGGGGGGAGGACAGTGGCAGCATGTTTTTTTTGGTGCTTTTTTAAAGAAAAAAAACTTTTTCTTTAAAAAAGCACCAAACTTTTAGGGTGCGGCCTATATACGGGGGCGGCCTATATCCGAGCCAATACGGTAAATGTAATTTTAAGCTTGTAAACAGGGCCGTCTTTACCTAATGTAATGATTTGTCTTAATCTGTCAGTTCTAGTTTGCTATACCCTTTAAAAGGATGTACTACAAGCAGTGCTTTGTAAAATGTTGGTGTTATAATTGTGAAAGATAATGATAAATATTAGAATACATTTGTATGGCTGTTTTAGTATATATGGCAACATCAGTTGCTCTTGTCGGAGCCAATGGTGTTAAATTTCCATCATACTCGTGAAGACATTGGATATATATTGGATATATATAAAATAGGGTAAGCAACTGACTGTTTCGCCCTGGGTTAGTTAAGGAGTTTAACAAAAAGCATGAAATGATAACATTGGTACTATAGTTATGGGCATCTGGCAACCTGCTTGTTGGCAGCCCTGATAAGCCAAAGTGAGCAGGGTCAAACTATAATGGGTCAGTGTGTGACATGACCTCATAGCATTTCCATGGTGTATGGTATTTTCCATATGTTAAGACGCTGATCAGCCATAACATTATGACCATCTGCCTAATATTGTGGAGGTCACCCTTTTGATGCCAAAACAGCCCTGACCTGTCAAGGCATGGACTCCACTAGACCACTGAAGGTGTGCTGTGGTATCTGGCACGTTTGCAGCAGAACCTTTAAGCCATGTACGTTGTGATGTGAGGCCTCCATGGCTTCATCCTGGTGCCATGTGCCAGTTAAATGACTCACGCGCACCCAGCCATCCACGTGATGAAAAAGAACACATGATTCATCAGGCCATCTTCTTCCATTGCTCCGTTATCCAGTTCTTATGCTCACGTGCCCATTGTAGGTGCTACGCAGTCCCATACGCAACAAACTTTTGATAGGTACTGACCACAGCAGAGCTGGAACAACCCATAAGACCTGCAGTTTTGGAGATGCTCTGACCCAGTCCTCTAGCCATCACAATTTGGCCCTTGTCAAAGTCGCTCAGATCTTTATGCTTGCCTATTTTTCCTGCTTCTCACACATCAAATTTAAGGATGAAATGTTCACTCGCTGCCTACTACATCCCACCCATTGACAGGTGCCATGATTATCAGTGTTCTTCACTTCACCTGTCAGTGCTCATAATGTTATGGCTGATCAGTGTACGTACACACATATATGCTCCGTCTTCCACACACAAACACACAGGATGTAATCCCTGTTTGAGAAACTCACTGTGGCCTCCTTCAGAGCCACTTACATGTGCTCCTTGCTCACAATGTCCTGGGTAAACAAAAAACATTTAAAAAACTATCCTGCCCCGACCTGTCAGCTGGTGGTATGTGGGTTTATATATAGAGAGCACGGCACATGCTGGGAGGGAGTAGAGCAGGAGGAGGAGGAGTGCCGTAACCATACCGGGAGCCAGCTGAAGTTTCAGTGCTGTCAAAGTTCAGACAGGGTTGCCTGATCCTTGCATAGGCAGCTCCCGCTCACTCCTTGGTGCCCTTGCCATGCCCCAGGCAGAGATGGCGTCATACCTCCCCACAGTGAAGTGCCAGTCATCCCTGCTCACGTTGAAGTGCTGGGAACGGTAGGACATTTGGGAGCTTACAGCTGGTAGTAAAATTGTTTTGTAATTGTATGACAATTAGTGCCCACAATTATGATCCATTTTGCCAGTCACTTGCCTTCATGAGATTATTATTATTACTAGACTTGGGCGCCGGCCAACTCTTCGTGTTTGTTTTTTTAAAGAAGGGGTTAATACGGGGTTAACGTGATATGCACTACACAGCCGCTTTGGCGCCAGGATTTTAATGGTCCGTGCGAGCAACTCTATTGGTCGCTGGCAGGGGCCTCCTCTGCCATCAACCAATGAAGTGCACGTACTCTTCATTGGTTGATGGCAGACGAGCCCCCTGCTGGTGACCAATAGAGTTGCTCATACAGACTTAAAATCCTGGGGAGACCTGCTCCAGGAGTTAAAGATCCGCACGAGCGACCAATAGAGTCGTTCGTACGGACCTTTAACTCCTGTCGGTGAAACTCAGCCTGGGGAGACCAATGGTATCCCCGCTCCAGGGGTTAAAGGTCCGTACAAGTGACTCTAATGGTCACCGGCAGGGAGCTCCTCAGGCTGTTGGACGTTATGGAACAAAATCAAAAATCTATAAATTAAGAACTGTACAGTTAATGCATAACAAGACGACATACAGAAACAACAGATGAGGAGGGACCTGCTCAAATGAGTTTACAATCTAGAGGTGGTTATATTTGAGGATGCAATCTATCAGTTGAGGCAGAGTGTTCTTAGAGATGTCTTCCTTTTTCGAGAGAAGTTCTTACAGGCCCTTATGGGGAATATTGGTGTAGAGGCCAGTAAAAAGACACGAGGGTGAGCAGTGAAAAGGTAAAATAGGTTTGTTTGAAAAAGACAGAGCGTTCACTTCAATCCAGTGGGGTTAGACATATGGTTATTTGGTTACAGGCTGGTCTCGAGCAGGCAGACAAGGTGAAGGGGGCCTATGATGCACACGGTATCATGCGTATAGGCTTTGCGGGTCCCGGGTTGCTCTGCTCTTCTGTGGGGGGCTGGTTGTAGGTGGTCAACCAGCCTGGGTTGCACCAACCCATATGGGGGGCTTGGTTCTAGGGGGTAACTACTTGGGTGACAACCCTGGGGTTACCCTAGTCTGACACTGCTTTGCGAGTACCCCAACATGTGAGAATAACAGGAGAAGAGTATTTTGCATCCTGAGCACAGCTCCCAAGAGGAGGACCATATGTTCCAATGTTTTATCTAATGTTACACAATGTTGGACTGGGTTTTATGTACTTTTCATCATTTGATTTTATGCTATCACAATTTACTTTACGGTCATCTGGAGGTTATTCTAGATATAAATAGTAACAATTACAATAAAGAAAAACGTTTGTCATTGCCTTTTTAATAAATACATTGGCCTTATTAACTCCACTTTTGCCTCCGTGTGTATTTTTTTTACTAAGCATTAGGGGGATGGCGGGCTTGGTTCTCCCCTGTCATGAATACAATTATACATTGATGATATGACTGTATTAACAAATGCCCTAACAGAAGTTCAGTTTCACAGTTTTCTCACTCTTCCTAGGTTAGGATGTAATACATTCAGTTGTGTAAAGGCTAATTATGAAACACATGGTAAATTGTAAACAATTGTGTACTTGTTTATACAAGTGATCACATAATCTTTAAATGTGCTTGTATTTCCAAGAAGATGAATTGTTGAGCATGGTGGTATAAAATATAGCCCTTAGATTCTCGGTGTGTATTGTAACACACAGAAGATTCCATTGTAACCAGTGTATTACAGCGTTAACCTAACCAAGAGATTCCCAGTTGTCCTCTACTTTATGTTTCCAATACACTAGCCATTTTGCAGAAAAGCCCTATAAAAATGGTTGTGAATATGAATTTATAAATATGCTAAATGAAGTTAAAATAGATGAAGCCCCTGTGTCAGATCATATACACCCATGGGTACTTAGGGGATGTAGACAAGAAATACCCTGGCCATTGCTTTTGATCTTCAAGAAGCATGGTGCCAAAAGACTGGCAAGGTAATTACAGACCTGTAAGCCTAACGTCTGGGTTTGGGAAATTATTTAAAAGATTGTTAAGGGATAGTTTTCAGGAATGCATTTCATCCAATAATATCGTTAGCAAGACTCAATACACTGTATGAAGGACAGCTCATGTCAGACTAAAGCAGGGGTGTCCAAGTTTTTCTGCAGCGGGCCACTTCATCAGAATTGTATACGTGCGCGGGCCGCACTCATTTTTCACTGTGAGAAAATATGGCCTTTAATAAAATATGCAGATTAAAATAAAGCAAATAACACAAAACCTTTACTTTTCCTCTCACTGATTTCTGGGCCTAGAAAGTTTTGCGACTACAAATTCAGGATTCAGGATAATTAAAAATGAAACAGTTCTATTTATTCTAGGGATGCACCGAAATGAAAATTCTGGACCAAAACATTCAAAACATTCCAAAACCAGAAATGACCCCCCACCTTTAAAAATAATAATAAAAACTCACATTTTTAATAAAAGTAGGTAACACACCACAATTGGACAAAGAAAATAGCAATATGACTTGGCATACCCAGGCAACCAGTAAATGCTGGTACCTAGGCATGATGGGACTGTGCTTGCTGTGATTGCTGTTAGCAATCACATTCCTGTCATGCCAAGTCAGCCAGTACATGCTGGTAAAGGGTGGCTGTAAGTGATGTGCAGACCCCATACTGCTGGCAGCATCAATGCACAAGGGGGGCATCTAGCTAGGTTTCAGCATGTACTGGCTGACTTGGCATGATAGGAGTGTGATTGCTAACAGCAATCACAGTCCCAACATGCCTAGGTTTCAGCACAGTAAATCCAACCAGTAAATGCTGGAACCTAGGCATGATGGGACTGTGATTGTTGTTAGCAATCACACGCCTATCATGCCAAGTCAGCCAGTACATGCTGGTACAGGGTGGCTGTAAGTGATGAGCAGACCCCATACTTCTGGCAGCATCAATACACAAGCGGGACAGCTAGCTAGGTTTCAGCATGTACTGGCTGACTTGGCATGATAGGAGTGTGATTGCTAACAGCAATCGCAGTCCCATCATGCCTAGGTTCCAGCACTTACACATCCATGCTATCACACACACTCATTCATTCATATACTCATTCATTCACAGATTCATTCCCTCAATCACGCATACTGATTCAAACACCCTCCCCACCTCCTTACCTGCACTGCAGCTCCTCGATGCCGCTCACAGACTTCAGCAGGGGGCGCTGCCTCCCTCTGCGTTCTCTGGTACTGCACAGAGGAAGCAGGACTGGAGCAGAGTCATGTGATGTCACGTGAACTCTGCTGGGTTCCGCTTCCTCTGTGCAGTACAAAAGACCCTCCCACAGGTAAGTAGCAGGGCTCGAGGTGCGGCCCGTGTAAGATCGGTTTCCCTGGACTAAAGTAATTGTATTCTATGAAGATCATTCCAACCCCCAAAACAACTTATCTGTGCCATCATTACCCTCCCCCTCCAACATACACTCTGACACACGTATATAAACATACTTACACAAATTTACACATGCTAACACGCTTACTCGTATTTACCAACACACACATATATACTCGCACTTACACCCCCTCAAGCTAACACACATTCCATCTCACACCACTTACATATACACATTCATGCTCACACTTATGCATAGACATTCCTGTTCCCAAGCACGTATACATAGACATTCATCCTCACATTTACTTATTCACAGACATCCATGGTCACATACACTTACACATAGACATTCATGGTCATATACACATAGATATTCAGGCTCATGTACACTTATACATAGACATTAAGGCTTACACACACTTATACACAGACATCCATGCTCATATACATGCAAACATACATACACCCTCCTGTCCCACCTACCTCCTTACCCCTCCTGCACCTTTTAGTCAGCTGCCTCCAGTCCAGATCAGAACAAATTTGAACCAGTACAAGTAGGCAGGAACAAGTGGTTGCAGGGGTCGCCCGGGCCCCATCAAAGTGGCGACCACTGAAACCCCTGTAGTTACACCACTGATTCCTCATAAAAGTTTGCTCCCTCTATAGTGTTCAATGTCAGGCAGCTGCTACAGGGGCTAGTAAGACAAGTAAGATACCTGCCGCTCTATAATGATCGCCATCCATTCAGACTTGAAGAAAGGAATTTTTACTTAAAGCAGCAGAAAGGGTTCTTTACAGTGAAAACAGTAAAAATGCAGAATTCACTGTCTAACGAGATGCTTTTGAACATGGATGTCATGATTTTTTGGCAAAGAAGAATATATATGGATATAATTGACAACGAGGACAGGATTAGTTATAGCTTGTTGATTCAGTGAGAAATCAGATTGCCGTTTTGGAGTAAAAAAGGAATATCACTTCAATTTGTTTTTTTTTATTTTTGTTTTGCCTTCTTCTGGATGAACAAGGATGAGCCTGATGGACCTGTGTCTTTTTTAAACTACAATGTAACTATATTGACTCACCATTGTGCCAATTAGTAACAAGTGGGTTAAAGGGCAACTTCCCAACATTAAGCTCATCTAACAAAAGGAGCACTTATTAGCTCAAATTGGATTTCTACCCCCCCTTGATTTTGTGAAAAAAGTATGTTTATGTTGTAAAACCTTAACTGTATAATTGTTTTATGCATCATACTTTTACATCAGCGGAGTGAAAAGGGGACTGCATCTTCTTCTTAAGCTAAAACTATTTACTTTCAAGAGGTTCAAGAATGTGTAAAAAGTGCTTGCAAAGTACGTTAATATGCACTCTTTGTTGGTGAGGCTTCATTGGACACTAAATTGTCCTTTTAAAATTGAAAAGGCAAAATTAACTAATAATGATATTGTGTTGTGAAATATAAAACGTCTTAAAAGTTTAAATAAAACTCTAAGATAGTGGCTTTGTTTATATGGAAAGGTGAGTTTCTCATGAATTAGTATTCATTGTGGACATAGTCGTGCTTTTTAGGAATGTGGTGGTTTTAGTTATGTGCAGGCCCGGACTGGGACAAAAAAATAGGCCCGGGCATTTCAGACTGAGCAGCCCATTTTTTATGAAAAAAACATATATGTACATACACATACATAATACTTGGTCATTCAACATGGGAAGCCTGAAGCCACAATTTAGTGCGACTAATCCTTGAAATAAATATTATAGAGTAAATAACACAATACCTTATCTTTTCCACTAAATGATTTCAGGGCCTTGAATGTTTTGTTCCCTGAAGTCACTTCAAATTCAGGAGGGCGTTTTATCTCTGGATAAGTAAAAATGAAATAGTTCCTACTGTAAATTAAGGACACAGATAAGCAAACACACACACACACCAGGATATGCCACACTGACACCCGCATCCGGAGGGTTTCCACGGACGGTTTCACTCAGCCTGCCTGTGGCATCTTTGCCCCCATAACAGCCTGCCTGTGGCAACTTTGCCACCAAAACAGCCTGCCTGTGGCATCTTTACCACCAAAACAGCCTGCCTGTGGCATCTTTGCCACCAAAACAGCCTGCCTGTGGCAACTTTGCCACCAAAACAGCCTGCCTGTGGCAACTTTGCCACCAAAACAGCCTGCCTGTGGCATCTTTGCCACCAAAACAGCCTGCCTGTGGCATCTTTGCCACCAAAACAGCCTGCCTGTGGCAACTTTGCCACCAAAACAGCCTGCCTGAGGCAACTTTGCCACCAAAACAGCCTGCCTGTGGCATCTTTGCCACCAAAACAGCCTGCCTGTGGCAATTTTGCGACCAAAACACCCTGCCTGTGGCATCTTTGCCACCAAAACACCCTGCCTGTGGCATCTTTGCCCCCCCTACACATCCATGCTATCACACACACATATTCATTCACTCGTTCACAAATATTTATTCACTAATTCACAGATAATCATTCACTCATTCAGATATTCATTCATACATTGATACTCATTAATTCCCTCATTCAGATACTCATTTACATACACTCATTCACTCACTCCTTCACAGATACTCATTAATTCTCTCTATTATTCAATCTCACATACTCCATACAGCCTCCCTCACCCCCTTACCTGGACGCATGATGTACGCGCCGCTCGCAGACTTCCGCGGATCTGTACAGGGGTCCGTTCTGTTGGATTCCTGCGTCCTCCTGGCTGTGGAAGGGACGCTGCTCGCGCGCATCTGCCAGGTAAGTAGCGGGCCCGGTCGCGGTTGCTGCGGGCTTAAGGAGCAGGTGCCCCTTTTGCCCTGCGTTTAGGACGGCTGCATAGGCCCAGTCAGTCCGGTCCTGACTGGGCCTATTTTAAGGTAGGGGCCTGGAGCTGCAGCTCCATTAGCCCCTAAGTCAATCCGGTGTGCCCGATGGCCAGTCCGGGCCTGGTTATGTGTAGTGTTTTTAAGAACCGCATAAAACTGCATTGGGAAAGTATCAGTAATGGGTCATATTAGAATACAGAATACAACCTGGGTGGAAATAAGCATGTCATGTAGTGTGCCCTGTAGTAGATTAAAAAAATGATGCAAAAACCATTGCATGTGGGGCATTTCCATAATCTGGAGATGTAGCTGAATACATTTTTGGTGGGTTTGTATGTAGTTACATGTAATCTGCCCAAACAATACTAAAAAACAAAAAAAACGGAAAAGAATTGTTACTGTTCCCTTTGCCAGAGATTGGTGACCAACTGGTTGCATGATGTCTCCAAATGCTCCTCGTGAAACACTGGGGTCTGTTCTCCAAAAATATATATATGTTTGTGTGGGGTGTTTTGAGCTGTTGGGTCCCAAATGAAACATAGGCCGTACAAAATAAAATTTGAAGAAAAACACATTGACCACTGTTAACCCTACAGATTAGTTGTACTGACACATACTCATACTGACCACTCTTTGCCATATAAACTAACCCAAACATGACCCCATAAGTATCTCACACCACTGGTTCAAAGAACCCTGCCTCTAGCATAGCGTGTGAGCTGCTAAACTAGTAGAACCATGGGCTTTTAAATGTAACTGAGCCACCAATTGTATAGATAGGATGCTAACAATAAAAACAATGTCAGTCGATGCTTTTATCACTTTATTTTGTATCTGGTCCAACAAAAATAAGATTTAATATGAAAATGGATACTAGCATGAAAGTAGGCGTGGTGTAAGACCTCTTTGGTTCATAACACACACATTGTCAGAATGCCAAAATGTCAGTGATAAACCTGCATATTCACATTTTAATGTTTATGACACAGAATATAACAGAGCTGAGATGGCCTTTTCCAAATTGTTATTTAATAAGCTATTTCTCTTAAACATTGCACACCAATAACAGATCTGTTGTAAGGTTGGAATATAGAAATGCCACCCATATCTGGTATATCTAGCCTTGCGCTTTATAGCTTTATGGAAAATAAGTCTGAGGCACGACAAAAGAAATACCAACAGTTTAAAGACAGAGGTACATGCAGGTACATAGTATTCAATAGGAGCAGAAGCAAATCTAATATGTAGTACCAAACTGATCCACAAGGTGGCGCTACATACTATCGCTACCTAACAAAGTACACAGCATCATTATTTCTAAACTAAAGGGATTGTAGCATTTAATTATAATAAAGCATCACTTTAAACAGTCGTTGGGAACAGCACTACTCATATTGAGTGAAAAGAGGGTCTACAAATCACTTTTCTACAATCATTATTGTTCCTTATGTTTTTGACTCGTAATTTTTTCATTTGGAAATATACAAGTATAAAACTGTCTAGAAAAGGCTTATATGTAGAGTATGATCATAAATGTGACTTATTGCTTGAAATTAGCCAAGTGTTAATACAAGGCACTAAACCAAGCTCTGAACTGCTTTATCTACAAAAAGGACTGACATTATCATGTCAAACTCAAACATGAGTAAATCACTTGGTCCATTTTGTCATGAATTACAAAGAATGTGTTGTAAATGAAAAAGGGGCAATCCAAAATAGTGTTATCAAGCAAACAAATATTTCACTATGAGCAAAACGCCTAATCATCAGAATCTGAATCGTAAGTCTTTCCCCTTATAGTCTTCTTGTCCACTTTTTTGAAATGTGATCCTTGCTTCTTTTGGGTCTCAAAGGGTGGCTCCAACAGATTTCCACTATAACAAGAAAAACTCTTTAGTAACAGAATAAGACCCCCAAACAACCTTAGTATGTTAAATTAAACAAAATAAACTTACGTGTAATTAATAATTTCAGAACAGCCGAGTCTCCACTCCAAAGTCTCGGTGGAGAATTCATCTGTGTTACCCAGGTCAGTAAAACCAACAACATAATCTTTTGTTTTGCCATCTTTCACCAAAGCCAGAGTGGGAATGACTTTTATGCGTAGTCTTTCACACAAGAAAGGTGCTTTCTCAACATTCAGTTTCAGGAACTTGGTCTCAAGGTGCTTCTTAGCCAAAATTGCCAGGTGTTTGTCCAATATTTTACTTCTTTAAAGAAGAAAATGAATAAGCTTTAATACTTACATTGTTGATGTGTGTTTCGATAAAAGTTCCAGTGCTCATATATACACAAATACAATTAATAATACAAAGCAAAAAACTAATTTGCTTGACTTCAAATCTACATCTAGATCTGGCACATACAGAAGCTGTTCATCATGTTATTTGAGACTAGATGATAAAGCCTGCGGTGCCACGGACACAGCGGACGGGATGATAATTCTTATATACCAAAAATCCCTTTGTAAAACACATTTGGGGATTAAATACGGGTTGGGACAAATATATTCCGACCCTACAAAGTCTAAAAGGAAAATCACTAGGGCAGGGGTTCTCAAACTGTGGCCCTCCAGCTGCTGCAGGACTACATCTCCCATAATGCTCCTTCAGCTAAGGGGCTGGCCGAGGAGTATGGGAGATGTAGTCCTGCAGCAGCTGGAGGGCTGCAGTTTGAGAACCCCTGCACTAGGGTGTCACATCTATACAGGGAATAAAAACAGCATTTCCTTTGGCACTGCCTATTAGAACCTCCGCGCACGTTCCGTTTGCTAGGCGCCTCCATTTATTTATTTATTTATTTTTACTTTCCGCCTTCATCCCATTTGGCTTATTCCCCCTGCCTCTCACTCTCTCTGGTAAAGCACAGGGATACGGGGACCGAGCACCCCCAACTCCCACATAGAGATGTAACATTTCCAGAAATTTTGAAGCCATGGAAAAAACAAACCAGGTTTTTTTTCCCATGGAAAAAATGGAAATTTTCTGAAAAATTTAATTTTACAAATTTAAAATTGTTTTGTTACACTGAGAACATGAAATGAAGTGTATATAAAAGCTTCATGCTTGAAATAAAAAAATTAAGTTTTACTTTTGTTGCAAATGGAGCAATACTATATAGAGGTTATATAACCCTGTATATGTTAAGAACATTTCAACAGGTAACCCCCCCCCAACTTTCCCTCAAATGCAACAAAATAAATGAAGAAACCATCAACACAAAGACCCCCCCCCCCCAAAGGATCTCCTCTAATCGTCCTCCATGAATTGGACAGGGAGAGCAAACACAATCGCCAGGATTTGCACCCTAGCGCCTATTGCAAATGAAAAAGTGAAGTAACTGCCACTATTTGTGCATCTTTCATAAAGGTCTTCATGTTATATAGTTTGAATGCCATGTCATAAATGGATTATTTATCATTGTAAACGAACATATTCAACACTCTATTATGTTTCAATTATTCCGGAAAGATGGCTTTGGAGAACGAAAAAAAAGTCCCCCCCCCCCCATTTCTGTTTTTTCCCATGTCTGCTATCACATACCCAATTTTTTTCTCTATTGCACACTATTCGTTCCCGCTCTATCACTCTCTGTATACCATAGGCTGAGCGTTACCCAGTTACCCAAGTCTGTCTTATTAGAGATGTAATCCCCCCCCTAAAAAATTCAGCATATGGGAAGTATTAATAGTGCTCACACAGTCCAAAACAGACCCACAAAGAATATGTTGTTAAAATAAAACAGGGTACCCCCCTTAATGATGTCATGATTTATATTTTTCCACTTGTTACACGTATACATACCTCAAGGTCGAATCTCTGTAGAAATGGCAGACAACTTTTTTGCTTTCTTTCACTTCCTGGAAAAAGTCTCTCTCGCTGGGGATTTCTCGATATTCACCATGACCCTTTGACAACCATTCCTGTGTTAAATAAAATAAAAAATTAAATTTCCAGTCTCCCAGGAAATGGATTAGAAATAAAATAAATATTAGAACTTAATCAAACGTACTTGTTTTTGTTGCTGTGCTTTTTTCAGGGCTTGCAGCCTTCTTTCCTTCAGGAGTTCCATCTCATCTTCATCAATCTTATCCAGCTTCTCCAGCTCGGCATCCAGCTGCTCCTCCATTATCTTGGCCGTCTGGAGTAACTGAGTCTCCATGACTTTTGGAAACATCCCCACAGAAGCATCACCAGCCATTTTAACGAGGCCGCTCTGAGGAGAGATGGTTAGTCGGAGTTAACAAACTCTTTATTGCTTCTAGATTACTTTTGGCACAAAAACATACTATGAACCAATAGCGTCGTTATTTGGGCCCACAACCCACATTAACAAAAGCAGTCCTTTGGGAGTAGCGTTTGCATGAGAGTTGTGGTTCTTCCTCCCCTACTCCACTGGCAGGTTTCCCCAACAGGACCGGCTGAACTGGCCCTGTATAATGCATAATTCAATGTGTGAGGCGACTGAAGAGATCTCACCGACTTAACTACGCATTACACTCTGCCACAGAAGCGCACTGGGGTTGGACCTTCATAATGCGAAGGCGAGGAGCTGAAACGAAATTTCTTAAACAAGGTCTCCTGGCAACTTTCCCCTTGGTGAATAAACCCCTATACATCGCAAATAATGTATAGTTAAATCAGTTTCTTCAAAGTCTCTTCCCACATTAAATGATGCATTATACAGGGCCGGCTCAGCCCTTCAGGTTGGACAAACCTGCTGGTGTCCGCCGAACATACTGGATAGTGAAGAGAGGGAGCCGAAACATGTAATTCAGCTGCATTTGGGATAAGTCAAGAGCTTCAAAGAATATTTTACATTTCACTGTACTCAGGACTGTTCAAAACACAAGCATCGCCTTCTACGAAGATGGGAGTTTTTGTTGGATGTTCCGAGAAACACTCTTATTGCGAATAACGAGCAGCCAAATCATGACAGAACGTTTCACAATCCCATACGTACCGCGATTCGGAATGTATCAAACCTCAGCAAACACTACAGCGAGGATCATACGTCATCCAGGAGCTAAAATAAGACGTCATACAAATTGATGGATAGAACGGTACATAATGGGCAGAAAGCGATCAGAGCCCCAAGCAGCTGCGTGATCAGCCGTTGCGTGCATACAGCGGGATAGGAGGGCGGTACCCGCTCTTCACCATGACAATGAACCATAGCTTCCGTACGTCTCGCAATGGCAGGAGACACCGCGGTGTATAATAAAAACACAACGGGCTGGGGCCCTCCAGCTGCTCGCAGCGACTACAACAAACAGCAGTGAGCGCACATAAAGCTGAACACGGGCGTTACACGAACACGCGTGTGAAGGGGGCAGCGCTGTGCCGAGGCCGCAATGCTAATATGTTTTATATAACACGACCGCCGCGCTATAACGCAAGATAAAAAAAAACCCTCATAACTCGTATCATTACTCATACGCGTAAGAAAGCGGTCCGTGACTGACTACCTGTCCGTTGAAGAGGCGACTATTTCCCGGGTCTCTCCCACTTACACTAGCAACTGTCACACCAGGAGCGCTTCTCTACCAACTGCGTCACCTGCGGCAACATTAGTGGGAGGTGCCGCGCAGAGTGCTAAATCCAGAGACACAATGTCACATTATCGTAATGTCGCCTAGAACTGTTTTGCTTAAAGCGACCTTTACATATGCTTCATGCTTTTTTTATAAAAGATTCTTGCACCCCGGTTACACGTCGCTTACCTTTAAAGTTTAGATTTAGTGTATTCGGTCTTTATTGCTTATGTCTTAATGAATCATGCCCTATATTACTCCACGCCTTGTTTACATTGTAAAGCTTTAATCGAGTGTCATACGATTAAAGACGCCGTAGAAACCACTTTTCTGGAGTGAACTTATGTACCTTCGCCCAAAAAATGTAACGTAATAAACATTTTAAAAGGTGTCTACAGGTGTGTCTTTCACCATCCACAATGTGTCGGTTCTGATGGAAAGTCTCGAGGCGCCATCTTTGATTGTGGAAAATTAACCATAGCAGCCAGATTTTGCGGCGGTTTTACACATATGTTGCATGTTTTACGATTGTTACGTGCGCTAAACAGGTTGTGTTAATACTCACAACTAAATCACACGAACAATACGAACTGCATTTTATTATAATGTTAAACAAGATTGGAAAACCCATCAGACTACGAGGCCGCTAAGGCATGATGGGAGTTGCAGTCCACATGATGGTTCATTTTTGCACGCGAGAGCTTTCATGATCATACACATGTCGGTGACCCATTTCCCGTTTTGCATGGTGCGAAGTCAATTAGTGCGCTAGCTATACGCTGACAATAACACACAGCACCGAACACTCGCACGCACACCAATTTACAATGGACGTGCTCAGACATCCTGTGAAGTGCGCAGCAAACGTGCGTCTATACAGCGGCTTCTGATTGGACTACGAGGTGCGCGTGACGTAAGGGGTCATGGGTTCAGGCACATGCTCATGCGCGTAGCTACGAGGAGGCGTAACTTTTGCTCACCATATGCAGCACGGTGAAGGAGTCGGGGGTTGCGTGTGTTCTGGACAACTGAGAAGCGAGAACCATGGGGAAGAAACAGAAGAGCAAGACCGAGGATAGGTAACTGTACTTAAGAATTATTGACGCAAATGACCCCTTACTTCGTATAGACAAAAAGGCCTGTGAGCGGCCATAGGCTGTATCTAAAGAGGTGGGCCTTCAGGCAGCCTTATCATCTGTGCCGGCAGAGGTGTATATCGGCAGCGGCTGAAAAAAATGGACTCCTATGGTCTTTATTTTTTAGGCCCAGAGTGAGATTAATGACGGCATCATTTGTTGTATAAAGAAAACAGGCTTCGGTATAGATACGTATGTGCTGCGAGTGCACGGGGATCAGGCACGCATCATGTATGATACAAAGCGAGGTCCATGCTAAATACATACTGGATTAGTGTAGTGTAGTGTAGTGTAGTGTAGTGTAGTGTAGCCCTGCATCCTGTGATGTGACGAGACCCCCACATACAGGCATCCTCCTTTTGTATGTACAATTAATACTCCCATTTGTGTGATTGCATTCTAGAACTTGAAAAGCCCCAGATATGGTGTATTAAGCCTGATTTTTTTTTTTTTATTTTTTTTTTATGGCTTTTGTATAAAAGAGAGATTTTTTAAATGATGAGCCTTGGATTTTGCTTGGCTCTTACTGCCTCTTAGACTGGAAATCGTTACAGAAGACGTCCCCCAAACATTAAACCTGTACCTGCGTGGATGACCCGCGGGGTGCCGTTGCCCGTAACGAGGAGTAACTCTTTTTGCTATGACATTTTAGGAAGGGAGCCATTGCTGTAGGTCGTGTTCAATGAAATGCATGTTAAGATGTGGAATAAGGCTGGATGTGTTTCTGGCGGGTACAAGCATTGTTAGAACTGTTTATCTTAAGCATCGGTAATGTGGAGGCAGGAGATCTGTGGGACACCCTTGGATAAAGTTCTTATTTTGCATTCTATTGGATTAAATAGGCACTTGAAAGGGTTAACTGGATGGATTCTTTTCAGCCTACTGTTTAACTTGCTATCGGTCTTTCTATTTAGATTGAATGAAATTGATTGTTGTCGCTATTCACAGGGAAACTGCTTTTTTAATGCTGTCCTGAGCAAGTCTGCTTGACTTTCTGCATTAATCCAGTATGATTTTATTAACCCCGTGTGTTAAATGAGTCTTGTCTAAAAGGCCTTTTTGTGTACAGCCTTTTAAGCTTCCACTTACCTGGATTTCCAGTACACATTTGTAAGCCGCTTGTCAGCGTTGGCAAGGCTTAGTCTACCAAGTTGCCTTTCGCTCCCAGATGGAGACGAAGCTCCCCGGGTCTGCTGGCGTTTGGGTGTCAGAATTCCAAACAGCAGATCATCAGAGCCGTTGGCGAGAAACCTGTACTGTTGTCAAAACGCAGTTAAACAGACAAGATTCGTTGTGAAAATGTACTTTCCAACATTTATCATCTGTTACCTTAATATATGTGTTCATTTTTAACGCAATCATTTTTGGGCCAAAATGAAGGAAACGCAATTTCTGTTTTAACGTTTGGATTTCATGATTGCAATCCTCAGATCAATATTAACAATATTACTCGGCAAAGGCTCCGAGCAGCGTGTCCCAGGCACAGGCTTTTCTGTTATTAAGTCAAGACATGCGCGATTGAGTTACTTGCCTGTGCTAGTGTCGGACGAGCTGTGTAGGGGCAGTCCTTGTAAAAAGGCTTAGCGGCCGGCATGACGCGTGAAGCTCTGTGTTGTAATGACATCATGCAGGGACTAATTGCTGTGACAGATATACATAAATACTTATCAGGCTACCAACAAATAAAATCCAGGAGCTATGAAAGGCACCAGATCTTTATTCGCCAACAACAAATATAATGAAATAAAACACTAATTAATACAGTTTATTTAGGACGTACTTTATTCACCATGCAGACCTCATCGTCCATAACACTTGGCTGTGCAGACTGTCCCTAATCCAGATAACTGTCTTTGTTGCGATCTCACTAGGCGCAAGAGAATTTCACCCAATCACCTGATATTTTATTTTAAAAGCAATTGTCCTATTCAGATTTACTTATTCATGTAATAGATACCGTGGCTTTATGGGCCGAGTTAACTGTGTATAGCAGGAGCTGCCTGCCTGCATGAAACGGTGCCTCCGCATTCTCTGTTTCTTTAGATGAAGTCTGAGTTGTCTGAGATTTTTTTTCCCTCTATGAGCAGGTCTGGGGAAATTGTAGCCCCAAAGAGAAGCAACTGTGAAGACATGATCAATGCTAAAGTCCTTGTTTGAATCCGCTACGAGTCAGTACATTATGCACATAGGTCTGTTCTTCTTTGGCCGGTTGTGAAATATGCCTTTCTTGCTATTAAGCAGCAGGTGTTTTGGTGCCTATTAGATAAGAAGTGTTCCGGAAAGGGAAAAAGCCGTGTATTTCCGTTTGGTTGGCTAGTTAATGCGAGCAGGTCCTCGTCGGCTGCTGAATAGACAGCATGCACCCTTCTGGAATGAATGGCGTTTACAAAGATAAGCCCAGTTTCTGATTAGCAGAGTTTGCTCTTTCAAAAACCAAGCAGTGGTGTACCAGGTGGGCTTATATATGTACTTAATATATAACTTATATATAATATATACACATTATAAAAGACTTTTGCTATCTTTTTATGGCTTACTTTGCCTTCTGGTGCATGTTTTCACAGGTTCCTTACAGGGATCCTCCAAAATGTTGTCTAGTATTTTAGCTTCATAGCAGTGTTGTGAAATTGTGCCTTTATGATACATTGAAGGATCATTAAGCATAATAATCCAACCTATTTCTTACATTTCTATCATAATAAGCAGTTTCGTTGCCATAAAAGTACGCTTCTTTGTTAAACATGGAACAGCCGCTTTTGTCTCCCATTTTTTTATCTTTAATAAATGACCTTTTTATTACGTTTTGTACAGATCTGACTGATGTCGCGTTTCAAACAATTATCCTTTTGTCACATCTTGATTTCCTTCCATTAAAGTTCCAAGGATGATGTCGACCTTGACGCCCTTGCCGCAGAAATTGAGGGAGCAGGAGCCTCCAAAGACCAGAAAACAAAAGGAAAGAAGAAGAAAGACAAGAAGAAGCAAGATTTTGAGTAAATAATCATTGTGATTAAATTTTTTTAAAGCCATGTGTTTTTTGGGGGGTTCTTGTGTGTATAATTTCAATATGTTTGTTCATTTGCAGCGAAGATGACATCCTGAAGGAATTGGAAGAGTTGTCTATGGAAACACAAGGTGACAAAGGAGATAAAGATGTCGAGGGAAAGGTAAATCTCCATAACAGGCCTAAGTGAAAGAAGATGCTGGTATTTAGTTTCTAAGATACTTAGGATTTCTTCTACAAATGTTATCGTTTTTCTTTTTATTCACACTAGCCCGTGCAACATGGCTAGTGATCAGAGAGTAACTACAAACGATCTATTTCCATTCCCTATTTTCACTGCAATCAATGTAGTTGATCTCACAGCGATTAAGAAGCAGGGCTCTGCAGTCCTGATAACAATATGGGGGTTTAGCCTGTGTGAAGGGGGTCATCAGGGATCCCAGCAGGGTCTGTGCAGACTCTGGGGTCTCTACTACGATTGCACCTCTGCAGAGGGTCTAACATGTTTTCTGCGGTCCTTAGGCTAGTTATTATGATTAAAACCGCAACATGTTTATCTGTTGCTGCTTTAAATCTAAGTTCTAATAGTCACTGTATTTGTTCTACTTGACTACCGCTGAACACTTACTCCTATTAATGTATGGAAGATCTGCTAAAACATCTGTTAACCTAGCCAATTGCCAGTATACAAAGCATTAGATCAGGATCGCCATAAATTAACAGTCCAGTTAGCGTTTTTCTTCTGGTAGGAGTGTTAATACGTTTCTGGCTATTGTATTTCAAAAGCAGGAAACCGTTGAGCCTTTTCTCCCAAAACAAGACAAAAAAAAGAAAGCTAAGAAAGTTCAGAAAGCCAGCGATGACGAGGATAATATCGATGAAATGGAGAGCAAAAATGCTAAATCCAAAAAAGCAGAGAAACCCAAAATGTCTGAGACCGATGACGATGACGAGCCTTTTATTAATTTGAAGAAAACAAAAGGAAAAAATCAGGCTTCTAAAAAGCCTCCGGTTTCTGAGGTGGCAAAGGATGAAGGTAAAGACAAGGAGAAAGCAGAAAACACCGGTGACAGTGACGAGGAATCTGATGACTTCGGCCAAGGCAAGAAAGGGCAGAAGAAAAATCAGAAGACCAAGCCTGCGCCTAAGGCTGAAAGTGGAGACGAAGAAGGAGAGTTCAAAATAAAGACTGCTGCCCAGAAGAAGGCTGAAAAGAAAGAGAGGGAGAGGAAGAAACGAGAGGAGGAGAAAGCCAAGCTTAAAAAACAGAAAGAAAAGAACGAAGCAGAAGGGGAAAAAGAGCCAACAGAGACTGTCAAGAAAGGAGAGGAAGTCATTATTCCCAAAAATGAGGCAAAAGATGCAGCAGCAGTAGAACCAGAAGTTGACTTGGAGCCTGATGGTATGTATACGGTGGCCGGTCAGTGTGATCCTGTTCTGATACCTGCATTCCGGTGTGTGTGTATATTTGTATGTGTATATATATATATATATGTGTGTATATATATGTATATGTATGTATATGTATATGTATGTATATATATATATGTATATATATATATATATGTATATGTGTGTGTGTGAGAGAGCCAATAATTGCCCTCTGCTGTTGTGCCTGCATGCACCTTTTCCGGTTATTGGTAGAAACGTAGAATTTGATGGGGTCTGGTCTGACCATTATTCCTGCTTTATGGACTCTCAAACCTTTATCATTCCTAAGTCTTGTCTGAGGCACGTGGGTATGGGAATGTATCCCATGTATGATTAAATTCCCGTATTGTATTTAAGTAACACACCAGGCATTGTGTGCACTTTAATGCATATGATAACTGAGAGGTTGCTTTTAAATTTACTGGGTATCACCCCTGCAAATAAATTGGGAATTTCTGCAGAATCATCCTATATGTACTTGCACACCACTGTCTACCACTGCTGCTGGGAGGCTTTTCCCACTTTGTACTGCTGAATTTCTTGAGGAGACGCTGTGCTACTGACAAACAACAAAAGAGATGCAATGCAGAGTTTTACTTTAATGGGATTAGCTTTGGGAACAGAAGTCATTTATTTACAAAGGAATAAAAATGATACATTTATATTAAATGTGGTGTGTAACATGTCTGAGTAATATTGAACTATCGCTTAACCCCCAATATTCACAGATGACGATGGTGACAAGAAGAAGAAAGACAAAAAGAAGAAGAAAGGAGAGAAAGAAGAAAAGGAGAAGAAAAAGGGTCCCAGTAAAGCAGCTGTTAAAGCCATGCAGGAAGCCTTGGCTAAAATGAAAGAGGAGGAGGAAAGGATCAAGAGGGAGGAGGAGGAGCGCCTGCGGCGAATTGAGGAGCTGGAAGCCAAGCGTCTAGAGGAGGTAAGTCTGAGAATAAAACTTCCATAAATACTTAATAACCCATTAGCCATAATCCAGAAATTTGTGTTATAGCTATTTTGCTTTGACTATCCCAGCTGCCAGTTGCTATGAAAACTGTGGCAGAGGGTGTCCAGGTTTTTTTAAGGATGAATGTTTAAGATTAAACACTTTTATCTCAGGAACGTCTGGAGCAAGAACGGAAAGAGAAGAAGAAACAGAAAGAGAAGGAGAGAAAGGAGCGTCTGAAAAAGGAGGGAAAGCTGCTGACCAAAGCCCAGAGGGAGGCCAGAGCTCGTGCAGAAGCTACCCTCAAAGTCCTTCAAGCTCAGGGTATGTCACTAAACGTATAGCTAGTGATCTCATTATGATTAACATTTAATAAAAGCAAAAAAAAAAGTCTTATTGAAGGATCTAGCATCTCAGCTTTCATTTTTGTCCATCGTGGGCTTCTGTTCAATCTTGAGCCTTGATAAGTGTTTCTTTGTGTTGCTCTTTCAGGGATTGAGGTGCCATCTAAAGATTCTGTGCCAAAGAAAAAGCCAATTTATATAGACAAGAAGAAAAAGAAGCCACAGCAGCAATCTCAGACTAAAGAAGGTGAATCATTTTACTATTTACCGTTTATAATATATATATATATATATATATATATATATATATATATATATATATATATATATAAATTTGTCCCATTGTCGATGCATTTTGGCATGACAGGGGTGCTGTATGGTATCCTATTTTAAACACTATATTTTGTGTCCCCCTACTAGAGCCAATGGAAGTTACTTCTCCTGTAGCAGAAATTGTAGTACCACCAGTACCCGAAAAGGAGGCTACCACAGCTCTCGGAGAGCCACCTGGTTAGTAGTATTCCATTTTTTTTTTTTTTTTTGCAGGAGGAAGCATAACATTTTACTGCTCCCTTCTAAAGGCATTAAAAGTGGACCTGTCAATCCACAAATGTGTGAATGACAGGATCCATTCCAGGGAACCATGACATGACACACGTGTGTTTATATATGCATGAGCGACCGCCACCAAAACACTACTTGGGGAAATAAACTCTTTATTAAGTTTTGTGTTATTTTAATTTTGCCGTTTTGGATGGGGTGGAGTCCTGCTGGGGCACCAAGCATTTGAGTGCTGCCTAACATGAGGATTGAAGGACATGAAGAGGTTGTGATTTCATATTCTACTTTTTACCTTTTTTTATTATACCAATCAGAGTCCCACAACCCTTGGTTCATAAATCATTGGACATCCTGTACAAAACATCTTTAACGTTCCAAACTGTTTTGTTAACTACAAATGTATAACAAGATAAAAGACAGGTATTGGGTATTGCAACCCACCAACAGTGAGCGGAGCAACAGAATATAAACATAACTCACCCCAATGGGTTATGTAGAATAAATGACAAAAATAAAAAGGATAATATTGCACTCTGTATGATAAAATATAGCTGCTTTTTCTTAATGTATAAAAAAAACTCACGTTCTGATGAGTCGGACAAAGACTGACTCAAAGCATCAACGCCTGGTGTGATTAGGGATCACACACCCAACTGTATTTGAATGGAAATGTCTACAAATGGATAAAATCACATAGAGCATTATTGCAACACATCAGAAATGGAAAAGAAAAAGGTGGCTACAGTTAGCGTCTCACCTTGCCTAGAGCCTGTAACCTGGCTCCAGTGATAAAGAACACTGTACTGACTTAGGGCAGTACTCCCCCTTTAAGGTGATGGACAGCAGAGTGGATCCAGCAGAGTGTATGGAGTATATGTATATAAATATAATATAAAAAGTGATGTAAAATGTAGAATAAATACTTTATTACATAAATTACACCACTATCTTAAAATATACTCCTTTTAAGTGTCTCTGTGAGTCCTTCGATACGCGTTTCGCCTGTGGGCTTCCTCAAGCATAACAAATTGTATTTTTATATAGTAGTAGTCTTTTGCATACCAATCATAACGTGTGCAGGGAGTCATCTTGAACGTTCTGTGGAACATCAGGGAGTTTGTCTTGACTCTATACAAACGGGCATTTTTTCATAACTTTTTCTTATTCGACTTACTCTCAACCATTCAAATATTTATTTTTACCTTCACTATTATAAAAGTCCTATTAGAATAAGGACCCGCTATTCCTTATAATCCCGGTAGGCATCTCCTGCAGGATGGGCTGAGCTGGGCATGCGTAATGCTTCTCATGGTAGGGATTTATTAAAGGTTCGTTCTATTTTCTCGGTAATATCAGAAGCATAGCCTTTTGTGATGTTGGTGCTCCATGTAAAGTATATTACGAGTTAGTGGCTTTTTCAATTCTGCAATACGCTGAGGCGATTTGTCCCAGATTTAATTGCCGCGCTTTTTACAGGAGACCTGAGTCGTGAGAGCGAGTCAGACCAAGAAGGTATTAAAGTGTGGTGCATAGGGGCTGATTTGCTGTGAGCTTTGCTTTTGAATGGGAAGCAGCAAGGTGCTTTTAAGTGAGCTTTGCTTGTAATGGGAAGCATTATTTAGATGCTAGCCTAGTGAAAGCCATACGGTAGCCCTTTAACCATAAGCTGCAAATGGTGGACTCATACTCCATGCAAAGAGGAATACTGGTATGCTTTCAGATTGCTGCTTATATATTAGTTGACTTGTGCAAAACCATATATAATCCCATAGCAAGGAGGAGTATGGTGCCATCAAGACTGTTTGATAGTATATTGACTGGTGGTCTTCCTGCTATGCCATTGTAGAACCCCTCTGTCCCTAAATGCATTTGGTTTGTTATAGTTGGCATGAATGTGCTCTTTGTATTAGCTTTCCTAGACTGTTGCTCAATGTAGCCTTTGTGACTTGTTTTTGGAAACAAATTTAATGAACTGTTCAGAAGTGTACTCTACACTTTTTTTTTTATTTTATTTATTTATTTTGCCGCTATTCCACTTCTTGGTGGTTCTTATCGGTTTATCGTGGTCCCTGGAAAGGGAAGTTCAGCGGGCTCGTTGCAGGGCACAATATGGGGACATGCCTTTGGATGTAAAAACATTTCCTTATGTGATGGTCACTTTTATTTTCTTTTCTAGCGATGGAAGAGGATGCAGGTGTGGATGACTGGGAAGCTATTGTTAGTGATGATGAAAAGGAGAAAGGTTTGTACTGACTCGTATTTTTACTTTTAGAACATTTTACATTTAAGTGACACAACCAAAATTACAACAAGGTTAATTACCGAAGCTTGTTTTGCATTTGGTATCAGTATTGCTAAAAAGTAGGCCTAAACATAGATGTGAAAAGATAACTTCTGAATCCTAAAACCACTGTGTGCAATTGTTCTATATAGAGACAAAAACAGTCCACATAGAAGTTCAGGAGAAAAATCAAGATGAGGAGGATGAGGAAGAGGATGAAGATGAGGAGGATGAGGGAGAAAGTGAGGAAGAAGATGAAGATGAGGGTGATAGCGATGCTAGTGATGAAGGAAAGTCTTCAGACGACAAGCCTGCTGTCTCTCAGACTGTCACTCCAAAGCATGCCGAAAAAAAAGCAAGCAAAGAACTTAGCTCTGAGTCTGAGTCCGATTCTGATGATGACCGCACCAAAGAAGAGATCGCCTATGACAAGGCCAAGAGGAGGATCGAGGTAAGTGTGTCGCTTTTATAAGACTAAAAAAACATCCCGCTGCTTTTCTTACTCTGCTTCGTTAACTGGAGGTTAGTATATAACGTGCAGGAGGATGTGTCGCAGAATCCCTCTTGCTTTCGGCTATTGTGTGCCTTAAAGTGTGCATATCATGGCTGAAGTGTCCGTTTAAGGGTCATGTACGAGGATGAGCGCTTGGATTATTCCACACATGCAAGGCTTTGAGAAGCCTGTTGTAGTTTGAAATACTCCAATATAATGTTTTCTCATACTCTATGAAATACTATAGCGTTATACCACAAGCCTTGTTATCTATTGGCTTTGAGGTAACGTTAAAAAAAAAAATGAACACTTCTAATTTGTATGTTCGTTTCTGATTTCCATACCAGCAGCATGCAGTGTTTTTGTTGCCAAATGTAGTAAAATATTATAGTTTATCATACAATTAGTTTTTAGGTTGTCTATTGTTTGTTAACCCCCTCCCTCCTTTTTTTTTCTTCGTTCTAGAAACGACGTTTGGAAAATCAGAAAACTGTAAATACGGAAAAGCTCCGTTCACCGGTTATATGTGTACTTGGACACGTAGACACAGGAAAGACGAAAATCCTAGACAAGGTATATTTCTTTATTTCAATTTTTTTTTCTTATAATGTTAACGTAGTAATGAACAGACCCCATGTCAAGATTGATATTGACATTTTAGAGTTCAAGGAAGGGCTGCTAAATTGCTGGATAATTTGCTGGATAAACATTTTCTGGAAATATATACTGCTTGGAGAATAGAGACAGATGTGATAGAAACATTTTACACAACAGGCTTTAACCGTACAGGAGGGATGTTTTATTTCAAACAATGAGAGATTATAACAAAGGGTCATTCTACAGCTAAAGGGTCAGAGGCTTAGACGTAACGCAAGTGGAAGTGGTTAATACAGCGAGAGAATTTATACGTGCATTGGATAGGCCAATGGTCAAAGTGAGTATAAGAGAAGACCGAGGACCAGTAAAGCATGAGTGTACACAATAGAATAATGGGCAGGTTAGGTGGGGTGAGTGGTTCTTATCTACTGTCTAATTCTGTGCTTCTAAAAGAGGTGCTGGTGTATAGATGGTTTTCATATTTAAAGCAAACCGTGCTCCCCAAAGTAACAAACGGAAATCTTTTCCACACAGCTTAGACACACAAATGTCCAAGATGGAGAAGCAGGTGGCATCACCCAGCAGATCGGGGCAACCAATGTGCCCTTGGACGCCATTAAAGAACAGACTAAGATGGTTAAGAATGTAAGCATGCTTTTCCTTTTTGTCATTTGATCTTGAGGCTAGCACGACAATAATCACAAGCCATCAGCTCACGGTTTTGTTGAGTTTCCATAGTCTAAATTGTCATATTTAATTTAGTTTGACAGGGAGACCATGAAGATTCCAGGCATGCTGATCATTGATACTCCAGGCCACGAGTCATTCAGGTATTTAAACACAGACCTATATCAGTTTTGTATCAGGTGGCTTTGCTGATTTACCACACACATGCGTTTTATTAACTGTGTAAGCTGTAATACGTCGGAGAAGCACAAGCACTTTACACACCGGTCATGGACGAACTTTTTGTTTGTGTGACAGACCAGTGATAACACAATTATTTTTATGGATAATGGCAGTATCATTAAATGTCTAAACTTGTCTGGCAAGACTCTCCTTTAGGACTGGTTGAGGTATCTGTTCAGAATGCAGTTACTGGGGCGAGATGAAACATTTATCAGCAGCTCTCCTGCATCCAAAGTAAAAAAAAATAAATAACATTATAAAGCATGGTGGATGTCCATTCATCTTTAACTTTTTTTACTGGTCATGGCTGCATACTGTACTGTGCTTATATAGGCTTTATATTAACCATAATTTTTTTTGTAGATAAGTAGAATAGACTCATTAACATATTATTTTGCTCTCCTCAATCTGTAGTAACCTGAGGAACCGTGGAAGTTCACTTTGTGACATTGCCATTCTTGTTGTGGATATCATGCATGGATTGGAGCCGCAAACCATTGAGTCTTTAAACTTGCTGAAGAATAAGAAGTGCCCTTTCATTGTGGCCCTAAACAAAGTAAGCTTGTTGGAGTTTTGTCTGCAAAATAACTTACAGATATGTACCTCCTGCTATGAGTCTCGTACTTGGATGCAGTAATGCGTTCAAAGCTAAGGCTTCTCAACCTGCTGAACATTTGCTTTTTTTCCCTTTAGATTGATCGTCTCTATGACTGGAAGAAGAGTCCAGACACCGATGTGTCTGCAACATTAAAGAAACAAAAGAAAAACACAAAGGATGAGTTTGAGGAGCGTGCCAAGGCCATCATTGTTGAATTTGCCCAACAGGTAGACCTTTTATGAGTTTTAAAGTCGGTGCTTTCTAGTTTTTACTTGTGCTTTGGAATAGATCTCCAGTTTTTATGGAATTGCTGCTAAAATAATTGTCACGCTGTGGTTATGTCAGAGGCGCATTTCAATCCTGACTTGCATATTTATTAAGATAGTCGATATTTGGATTGCTACAAATGTAATTGGCTGCAATGTGACACATTTTTTCCTTTGCTTTAAAGGGTTTGAATGCTGCTTTGTTTTACGAAAATAAAGACCCGCGTACGTTTGTGTCTCTGGTACCTACCTCAGCCCACACTGGAGATGGTATGGGGAATCTGATCTCTCTCCTTGTCGATCTGACCCAGAACATGCTCAGTAAAAAACTGGCCCAATCAGAAGAGTTGAGAGCTCAAGTGATGGAGGTAAGGGACCGCCGGCTTTTATATGTTTATTTCTAATGTTTATAAAACTGCTTTAACATCATTTTCATATTTGTCTTATAACTTTAATTTGTTTGTTTTGCAACCAATGCTGGCTTTTTTCCCTTCTGGATTACAAAAAACACTCAGTTGTAAACGTACTTGATGGTTGTGCTTTTGCCGGTCCTAAAGCTCAGTTTACTTTTCTTAGGTAAAAGCTCTCCCAGGCATGGGCACAACTATAGATATTATACTAATCAATGGACGTCTAAGAGAAGGAGACACGATTATAGTTCCAGGAGTGGAAGGTCCAATTGTAACACAGATTAGAGGTCTCTTGCTACCTCCGCCTATGAAAGAATTAAGAGTGAAGGTAAAATACTGGATGGTTTTTTCCTCTTTATGATTCAAAAAGCTAATGAAATCAACTTAAATAATCTGTCATGGATTTGTAATTATAGAACACGTTTTTCTTTTTCATCATATTGCGTGTGCTAGAACAAGGTCATATGGATGAAAAGGCAATAAAATTTGTTTTTTGCAGAATCAATATGAAAAACACAAGGAGGTTGAAGCAGCGCAGGGTGTGAAGGTCCTTGGAAAGGACTTGGAGAAAACCCTGGCTGGTTTGCCAGTTCTGGTGGCTTATAAGGATGATGAGATACCAGTACTAAAAGTAAGTAGCAAAATGTAATTACAGCAAAATAATACGCACGTCCCATGTCTGTAAAGCATTGCTTTCTTTGGAATAAGGCCTAATACTGTATTGTTTATAGGATGAATTGATCCATGAACTGAAGCAGACTCTGAATGCGATCAAGTTAGAAGAAAAGGGTGTTTACGTGCAGGCCTCCACTCTGGGGTCCCTGGAAGCACTGCTGGAATTTCTGAAGACATCTGAAGTCCCAGTAAGTTCTATATCGTGAAAATGCTTGTGACAGAGCAAGTCTGCTTTATGATTTTTTGTACTTTTGTGTTACTGCTCAATAACGATGGCTTTCGCCTACAGTATGCTGGAATAAATATAGGCCCTGTTCATAAGAAAGATGTCATGAAAGCTTCTGTGATGTTGGAGCATGATCCTCAGTGAGTACATTTTATTCACGCAGCCTCATATGGGTCCTGTAAAGACACTTTTCACTTATGTCTTTTTTTTTCATCTTTACAGATATGCTGTCATTTTGGCTTTCGACGTAAGAATTGAACGAGAGGCCCAGGAAATGGCTGATAGTTTAGGTGTTCGCGTCTTCAGTGCTGAAATAATCTACCACCTGTTTGATGCCTTTACTAAATACAGACAAGACTATAAGAAGCAGAAGCAAGAAGAGTTTAAGTAAGTGATCTGCGTATCTGATACGGCTTACGTTTAACGTTAGGCCTGTGTTGTATTGACGTACGCAAGCTGCTCCTTGTAAGAACTACTGGTTACTTTGCCCTCTTGCATATTCACCATTAAGCTATCTTGGTTGCTAAATTAAAGGGTTCGTATGTTGTGATTTAACTTGTCAGCATACAAGTAATTCACTCACCATTGTTTCCGTCTCTTACAGGCATATAGCGGTGTTTCCATGTAAAATAAGAATCCTCCCTCAATTTATATTCAACTCTCGAGATCCGATTGTCATGGGTGTAATTGTGGAGGCCGGACAAGTGAAGCAGGGGACACCAATATGTGTTCCAAGCAAAGGTGTAAGTAACATCTAGCATATAGTGGGGCCTCACCCAGATTCCAAAAGACGTGGAAAGTGACCCATTTCTGTACTAATTTTTCCTGTACTTTGCAGTTTGTAGATATTGGGATAGTGACCAGTATTGAAATTAATCACAAATCGGTGGACACTGCAAAGAAGGGCCAGGAGGTGTGCATCAAAATAGAACCGATTCCGGGAGAGTCTCCGAAGATGTTTGGAAGACACTTTGAGGCTACAGACTTTCTTGTTAGCAAGGTAAGCATTTACATTCTGCAGCTTGACGTGAATATACTCTCTGGCACATCGGGCCTCGCGTGTCATTTTGTCTGTTGACCTGGTTCATTGGTTTCCCAGCATCTGTCTCTGAATACTCCTGTTTTGAGACTGTTTTCATTACCACCTCTGATGAAATTCCAGACACCGCATTTATACATTCTATACATGCAGATCTCATGTTTACTGGACACAGTATTTTTAACATTAATTCCTGCTGCTGATATCGCTCTTAGGACTTTCCAACAGAATTTATTTGTATACATAACCTGCATGGCTACCCCCGAGTAACTATCCCTAAAACACTTTTTTTGCTCATTTCAGATTAACCGACAATCCATTGACGCTTTAAAAAACTGGTTTAGAGATGAGATGCAGAAATCAGACTGGCAGCTCATAGTAGAGCTGAAGAAGGTGTTTGAAATCATCTAATGGCTTTCCAGCGGCAGTCACAACATGGAACTAGAATCGTACAGATGGAAGCGTTTGCTCCTTGTAGACAAAGAAGCATTGTAAGTAAAGACAGAGGAGACTAAACCTGCGGTTTGGAAGAAGAAGAAAAAAAAAAGTAGTTTAAAATTTGTTTTCCATGAGAAACCGAGAAATTTACACTGGTTTGACAGTGACAGTCAATTTTACACATCCCTACCGTTCCAATGTGCCTGCTCTCCATCTATTCACACCGTCTTATACTGGCTTCTGTTTTAAACTTGGCCCAATGTTTTACTACACAATTCCCTCAATTTTTTTACTTGTAAGACCAGTCACGCAGGTTTTGATTGCAGAGAGAAAAAAAAAAATCAGACTATAAACTTTGGATGTTTTTCGATGTAAAGAAATGAATTAAAATCATTATTTATGCAGACTCTGCTCTGCCCTGGCCCTATAGCTATCCCACGCTCCTAATGCTTTTGTGCCTATGGATTTGTTTCTTTTAAAAAAAATAGAAAATGAATTGATTGGGGTTTCTCTGTATCTGCTTTGTGTGCAAAGAAGATGTAAAATGTATTTTGGGCAGCATTTTAAGGCTTGTACAGTTCATGATGCCAAATTTATTCTATAATAACTATGACAGAGCCAGAAATAAAGTAACTGGGCAATGTAATTTGTACGTTTGTTTTTTTTTTTATGCATATGATACATTTCCCCTGTATGTCCCGTTAAAGGTGTAGACTTATTCATGCCAAGGCCAATCTGTAATGTAACACAGGAGGAGTCATTTGTGACACGTTCGGGTGGCTGCTGAGCTGCTCTGGTTTACAGTTAAGGCAATTTCTTCTGCTAATATACCGGTTTGTTATATTAACATTCCTCAAGCACATTGTAACCGCTTTGTGACTGTAGGACATACTATTCCAGCCAATAAAACCAATCAAAATAGGTGCCCAAACACCTTGTACACCAAATTAGTTCAAAAGTTCAAAGACGTAGCAGTGTAGTATGTAAGGGAGCATTTTGATCATTTTAGAAAATGTCAAAAAATATGCATAGTGGGGTATTATCTGTGCCACCTAACTTAAGTATAATAAAGTTATACTAAATGAGGAATTATACAAAAAAAAAAGTGGTTAAAAAAAAAAAGCAGCTCCAGTTGTCCTTGAGTTAATCGTATATAATTTGTGTGGATTCATACAAACCTATGCAAAGTCACAATTGGGTTAACACATTCATAGACTGTAAAATCTGCATTTTTTGTCACACCATTTAATGTTGAAATATGAGAAGTCATTCAGACTTCAGTTGGTTATAGATAGAGTGCTGCCCGCTATTGAAAATCTGTGTACAAACCCCATGATTTAGCAGGAATCTATAAACTTACTGCAAATGGGAAAGTTTACTTGGGTTGACGCTACTTGAGTAAAGAAGTCCCATTTTTTATATACACTATTTAATTTAAAAGCATTTTTTGTTCCCTTTCATATGTGCAGAGGAGGTTTTGAAAGCCACTCATCACTCTGTGCTCATACCCAGACAGTCTGAACACGCACCCAAATGGTACCACCAAGCAAAAAGTACAAAATAGACTTAGAGTTCTTTATTAAACAAGTTCGAACACTTCACTGTAAAAATCCATAAAACCTTTTATAAAACAAACATTTTGTAAATAAACCCTATCCGACAAGAAAAGAAGTTGAAACACAAAATATTTACATGCAATACTGACAAGTTTTGGCACTTCCTGAAGAAAAAAAAAAGAATGTACAAAAGAACAGTGTCAAAAAAACTATTTAAAATGACTTTTTAAAAGTTTGAGCATTGAGATCATCATGCACTTATGGCACGGTTAGTCCAGGGCATCAGGCTCTCTGCAAGGGGTTAGACGACCTTCAATGAGCTCCCGTAAGTTTGCTGTAAGACAACCTGAACGTTGTCCAGGATGAACTCGAATGCCATGTTCCACACAGACTCCACAGACTGCTGCATTAACCTGACGAAAAAGAAACGTCTTTACTGAAAATGCTCACAAGGCATGTGTTTTTTTTTGTGTGTGACGTAAATAATACGAGAGGGGGCCCATCTACACAAATAATATGGGCTATGTGGGTAACCCTGCGCCAAAACATGCTGGTGATTAATTAGTGGCTAATAAAATCTTACCCCACTAACCCAAGAACTGGCGTTTACTGCATGCCAATCAAAAAGGCTTTTTTCTTTTTGTCTTATAAAGGCAAAAAAAAAAGAACCGTGCCTGCACCTGTGTGCCGGGGAAATACCTTTTCATGTATTTTATGACCAGATCTAGCTTTTCCAAATCTTTTTCCTCTATTAAATCGGTGCAGTATTTCACCACCTGCAGAATATCTTCTTCCATGGGATCTAGTTGGAAATCAAAACACGTACAGATTTGTCATTTCAGAAAAGTTTAAAGACGTATTATCAAGTTATTTTAAACCACTGAACACCTTGTGCACCATATCCACATCACTGCAGAGCTCAGCTTTGTGGTCCGCTTAAATTTTGGCATCGGTTTTGTTAATGCATGCAGGGGGGATTCCACATGCATTTGAAACTTTACAACCCCCCAATTTAAAAGTGTCCCTGAACGTGGTATACTCGCCTCCCCTCCAGTGCTGGCTTAGGTAAAGCGGGGAGTGGGGGTCTGCCATTGATTTCAATGAGGACTTTCCTGTCACTGACTGCTTCAAAAACTACAGGACCATGAAGGGGGGGGGGGCTGCTGCTGCTGCACAGCAGCCTTCTGTGACAGGTAAGTGCTTAAATTTGATTTTTAGTCAAAGATTTCTCTAATATTCATTTTGCTTTACATGGTAAATGACAGACTGTCCCTTTAAGTTTGATATACATTTTGTACATAGAACTGGACACTGGATTAGAGAAAAAAATGTTTCTTTAATATAAGGAGGTGGCTGATGACAGTGTGGGCACGATGTTGAAAAATGTTTTGAAATACTAAATCTATACAAATAATTTCCTTCACTGTAAATCAATCAAACACATTCTGCCTTAGAACACATTAACCATTTAGAACGTACCAGAGATTGTGGTAATCCACTCTTTAAGCAATGTTTTTACGTCACTAAATTCAATAGCGCCAGCTAGATTAGGTGCTCTTGACCTGAAGGAATTGCCACATTGAGTCTGAGGTCCTGGATTAGTCGACATTGAAGGGCCTAATTCACCCTAGAAGGCAATGTGTGTAAGAATTTAGCATAAAAGCATTGTTTGTGATCCCTGCAGCACAGATTTGTGCAATTCAACCTATTAGCACATAATGTGCCATTACTTTAATTACATGCTTACAAAAAAGTGGCCCAAATGCATAAGGACATAATCGTACTTCCATTCACTTTTGCAGGGGAGGGCGGTTGATGTCCCTGCCACCACAAAAGAAATTACTACACCTATCAGCGGGAGACTTTACTGGCACCATGCTGACAGCTTCAATATATTACTAGTACACAGTTACTGTGTGAGTGCCCATTACCAGTGGCATAACTACAGGGGCCCAGGCCAACCCCTTGTTCCTGTTTCCTCTTACCCCTTTAAAGATGTTTACACAGGGCCCTTCCGCCCGGGTCACCTGTATGTGTGTTAGCATATGTAAATTTGTGTAAGTGTATATGTTTTAAGGGACAGACAAGCTATTTGAGGGCAATGATGGCACAGAGTGGTTGGGGGTTAGGATGGCACTGGTAAGCTGCTGCGGGCAAAGGCTGCACTCACAAGCTATTTCGGGGTAAATGTTGCACTGTGGGACATATTGCTTGGCAAGTTTCTAGTTACACCCTGTAGGTTTTTGGGTATACGTTGATGGAAAGTGTAGGATTTGAAATGCGATAGGATTGATTGAAATCTCGCGTGCGCAGTTGATACCTGAGCTCAGTATCCGTTTTACCTGAGACTGCATCTGAGGTATGGCTTCTTGTTTTAAGGACCCTTCCTTATGTTTAAGAGGACTCCCCGAAGACATGGTATTTTTAGTGGGGCTATTAAACAGCATGGTTTTCAAGGGACTCTGGATTTTTTTCGTTGGGCTTATGTGGTTTTTCTTTCTCCTCTTTTTCTTTGACTTCACTGCATGCTTTTTCAGTTGTAGCAGAGGATTTTTTGAAACTGAAATATATAAAAATATATATATATATATATATATTATGCATAGTAAAAAAATTCTGTTTTCCCCTACCATCAAAATAAACTAGTTCCGTTCTGTTCAAGCTCAAACTAGGTACGAGTATCATAGGGACTAGAATACAAGCCCACAGTTACCACCCACTGGTGAAAACGGACTTACCAAAGGATGGGTTTAGATTAATGCTATTTTCTGGCTGCCTGTTTCTCTGACCATAAGCAGCTCTCAGCTCCTCCTGGAGTTCAGGAGGTAGGGCAGCAAACACTTCAGGATCCACCTGAACAAACAAAATGCGCAACATGATTTTACATATCACTTAAAGAGGGAAATAGCTCTACTCTGTCACTCTTTCGCACGTCTGAAAACAGGTGCCGGTAACACTTAATACACACTGAAAAGAGAGCCTGGTGGTGTGGTGTCTCCTGCACGGAAACTATTTGAAACTATATGGCAGAAAGCCAATTCGATACGGTCACATGACTACTACGTACTTATGTTATCCATTGAAACCGCATTTTCCTCACCTGTGAAAATGCTGGAAGAGCTATCACATTAATGCCCGTCTCTTCACTTTGGTCTGAGAGCGGGGGAATCTGTAAGAGAACTGTTGCCACCGTCTGTTGTTTGACCCTACCAATACTTCTGCCATTTGAGGGCTCCTTCCTGCATTCATCGCGTGGTAACCGATTTTGGATGGCAAGTGTTTGTTCCACTTGCTCCCTTATGTCAGGAGGTAATGCTTCCAAGACAGATGGGTCAACCTATAAGACAGATTAGAAGACACTCTCAAAATTGGTTCGTATACCTTGGGAAAGCACAAAGCACGCTGCTGAGCCAGGCACCAGTGCAGACTATATACAGTGGTCAGCAGGTACTGAAGAGGACTAAAAATGGCTAATGGATGGCTGTAACGCGATGCATGCACTAAATTCTATAGCGCGCTCACACAGGCATGAACGCAGGTGCACTAAGTTTTAGTCCATTGCTTGTCACATGGCAGATCTTGAAGCTTTTAAATTACAGTCTAGATAACGATCCCATGCCACATAGAAAGCAGATTGAATCTTTCCACTACTGACCTCCAGAAAACACATGCAATTTGCAAAATAGGATCAGTGCATGGTAGCTAATGAATGGGCTAACTCTGGGTCAGTCTGACCTGTGAGGGAGAGGGAACCTCAATCGTAAAATTGAGTCTTGACTTCACATTGATTGGGGAATGCAGACCATTCTTCTTCCCAGGGGACTCTGTTTTGCTGGTACTAGGGCCCTGATCAGATGTGGCACACGTATTACAACTGGAAACAGAAGAAGGACATGTCCCCAAACCAGATGATATTTCAACATCCGCAGAAGCGACAATAACTGGAATAGCAGAAAGGAGAGCTCAGATTAGCTTTGATCATTACTGCAATTTACATTACATTATTGCAACAGGATAATAACTTACGCAAAAACAATAGACACACAAAAACATACAATGCAGATAATACAAGTGCCACAGCTCCTGGTTACACGGCTTACTGGCAATTATAGCATTATGGGGCTTAGGGGCCTGTCCTCCGGGAGGTAATGGATGAAAAGATAAAAGCAGGAGAATACTCCAAATGTCAGAATTTCTGTAATTAACCATGTTGCCAATTAATCTCAATTTATTTGAACTAAAATGTATCTGCAAGATGGACAACCCATTCCATTGTGTTGAGCTTGTATTTATTTGTATAGGTTTATTTTTTCCTCTCCTCCCGTAGGGCTTATGCAGAACCTGTAGGGTCTTTATTGTGCTACAGTGTACACATTACCATATTAGTATCGGAACGTCCAAGCATTTGTTCAGACATTCAAAGCACTTTTTCACTATAAACACACCACAAACTAGCACTTGTTGCAAGTTGCAGTTTCCAGTTTATAATTGTGTGTCCTAATGGTGTGAAGGGGTTATAAACACACACTGGCTATACACTTAACAAGGTCTTTGTATGAGCCATTTTACAGATTCCTATGCTTTCTGTACTCTAATCCAGCCATTCGTAATCTGTGAATGCTGGTCAATGCTAAAAGCATTCAATGAGAAGGCATGCTGAGTTTTATGCACGTCTTTAATAACATGTCTGCAGCACTGCACATCATTGTTAAGCAATGTTATTAAAAGATTACCATTTCTGTCATCGTCTGCTGCCTTCTTCATCTTTTGTCCCTGAAACATATCTAGAACTGAGCGTGAGCCTCCATGCAGAAGTCCAGATTTTAAGGACGATGAGTTAGAAGACCTATTTACTGGAACCAACTGGTGCATCTGAAGCCCAACCTGACCATATACGAAGAGAAAATAGTGTTCATCAGTACAAAGTATTCATAATGACCGCATAACTAGATTAACAAAATATTTATATTTCTGGTGCAAAATACATCTATAATTATTAAAAATTAAAAACACCCTGTAGGCTTTATTCAGAAGTGTAAACGCTTCTAGCTCTGAGGAAGAAAGATGCTTTAAATACAGGAGGATAGTAATGTAAGGTCTAGGGTATGTATATATATATATATATATATATATATATATATATATATATATATATATATATATATGGTCCACTCAGTAACAGCACTTTACATTAATTACTATCCCCATTAGTGTAGCTATGGATGACTATTAACATTAACAGATGTACTACTTACCCCTCTCATATCAGCAATGTTCAGTTTCATAGAATGGAACATATTCAGAGCTTCTCTGCCTATTGCTTGGCCATTATCAGTCGCCTGGTCTAGGGTTACAGTCCTAACCAAAAGTAGTCAAACAATGATTTAATCATTAAATGGAAAAAATAGGAAGTTGTAGTAAAAAAAAAAAAGATACGAGACAGATAAAACAGCGCCTTTAACAGTCTATCTATTTTAATATATGCTACAATGGAATATGACAATATTTAATCCTCTGTATCCACGTTTGAAGAGACCACACCGTTAAATGACAGATGCCGCTTAACATACAGCTGATAAAACTAAGCATACAGAAACTAGCAGGGAATAATTTAAAAAGTATTATATGAAGCTGTCTGGAAAGGTCATCCTTTACACAGACTGTAGTGGTATATATATATATATATATATATATATATTCATTCATTCAGCCATTCCCATTCGTTTTATCTTTTATTACTGAGCTACTAAAAAAACGTTATCGAAAGCATCACCACAAATTTTGTAATTGCACTAACGGCACTTAAGATAAACTATGAATATCACATTAAAATCATACTAAATATACTCACCTGGCAACATTATCACAAATTCCATGACCTCCAAACTTTGCCGGCTCTATGGGGGCTCCGGCTTTTCTAACCATTATTTTAAGAGTTAATTTACGTCCTTTCATACCAACTGTCTGCAGCCTTCTTTGGATCTCATCAGAAAGGTTCATGAGGAAAGTGTCAGCTTCCTGAGGCTGAAACATAGAATGGAATAGAATGTATTTAATTATTAGAATAATTCTACACACCCAAAAATGGCATATCATTTTGAGAATTCTTTCACACACAAAAAAATACAGCAACATTTTTAATTAATGTATATTCGCTGATCAGCCATAACATTATGACCACTGACAGGTGAAGTGAATAACACTGATCATCTTGGTATCATGTCAGCGAGTGAGATTTATTAGGCAGCAAGAGAACATTTCATCCTCAAAGTTGATGTGTTAGAAGCAGGAAAAAGTGGCCAAGTGTAAGGATCTGAGCGACTTTGACAAGGGCCAAATTGTGATGGCTAGACGACTGGGTGAGAGCATCTCCAAAACTGCAGCTCTTGTGGGGGGAAGCTCCTGGAGAACACATGGCACCTGGATGCACTATGGGAAGAAGGCAGTGCGATGCTTTGGGCAATGTTCTGCTGGGAAACCTTGGGTCCTGCCATTCATGTGGATCTTACTTTGACGTGTACCACCTACATAAGCATTGCTGCAGACCGTGTACACCCTTTCATGGACACGGTATTCCCATGATGGCATTGGTCCCTTTCAGCAGGATAATGCGCCCTGCCCCAAAGCATACATGGTTCAGGAATGGTTTGAGGAACAAAACAAGTTCAAGGTGTTGAATTGGCCTTCAAATACCCAGATCTCAGTTGAATCGAACATCTGAGGGATGTGCTGGACAAACAAGTTCGATCCATGGAGGCCCCACCTCGCAACTTACAGGATTTAAAGGATCTGCTGCTAACGTCTTGCTGCCAGATACCATAGCACACCTTCACCTTGAAGGGTAAGGGCTGTTGTGGCGGCAAAAGGAGGACCTACACAATATTAGGCAGGTGGTCATAATGTTATGGCCAATGTATATTCTGTTTGAAAAAAAAAATGTACACTTTTGACATAACTATAAAATGATGTACCTTTGTAAACCGGATGCCATAGTTGATCTCAGCAGACACAGACTTTCTCTCTTTCTCTTTTCTAATCGGTCGATCGTCTAAGCCCCTACAAAACCGGTACAACATCTGCCCTGTTTTTGGTCCAAACTCTTTCTGGAGTTTTGACATTGTGATGTTTTGGAGGTCGCCACAGGTTTTAATGCCCATTGACATGAGTTTGTGTTCCATAGACCTGCCAACTCCTAAATGAGACAAACCAAGTAAGAACTTTAGATGTAGAAGACGAGATTATAATATTAATTACAGGACTTTAAAACTGGAATTTGGCTAATTGATTTTTCTAATTTTTTAGTCTTACTTTCTAGTTTGGGTTTGAAAAAAGAAAACAAGTATGCTGAAGTGAGCGGTTTATTTAAAGGGCAGCGCAGGAAACCTATCCGCCCTCTTTGCTTCTGTTAGTGATTTTTTTTAGGCAGGGACATTACTGAATAGAAGCTCCTAGTCAGTCTCCTGAATTTAATTGTTTTGTAGAGAGGGGAGTCTAGCTGTTAGTCTAGCGGCAGCTTTGGAGTAAACTAGGTTCCTTTTGAGGGGTAGGCAGACATTTACTTAAATTTATTGATATAACTAGCGTCAGTAGGTCATAGGGTGAGAGACTAGTCCTGGGGTCTACAGTGAGTTGCTGTTGCACCTTCTCCTCTATATGAAAATTAGGGAAAAGGGATTTTTCTTATGATTATTAATGCTAAACGCTAAAGTTTTATTTCTTAGTCTTATTCTCTAGTTTGTTTTTTCTCACTTAAGTAAAATAACCAAGACCCTCAGCTCCATTGTAGGTTTTTTAGTTTTATAGCAATTTCAAAATATGTTTAATAGCATAAGCTCGTGTACAGAAGACATGTCTAAGAAATTCAATTTCAAGGGGTGGAACTAAATATTTGCTAATGAAAAATATATGCAACAAGAGTAGATAGATTTAGGTGAACCGGAAAAAATAGCAAGAGCGACACAGCAACCAATTTAACGCTGAAACATGCAAAATAATGCATTTGGGACATATACATCCAAAGTGAAGGAATGGCAAGTGTAACAGCTTCAAGATAAAACTTTAAAAAATGCAAAAGGATCTATTTGGGACAAACTATTTCAAAGCCAAAATATATTATTACTGATATTGTACAGGAACCAAGGGACCAATGGGTGCAATACCCAAGGTACAAAACAAATTTTATAGGTGTGGTTGGTCTGATGAGATGTAACATTCACCAAGAAAATGCCCCCCCCACTAATTTTAAATGACGTGTTTTATATTGTAGAACAGGAATAGTTTTAAGGGGAAACTAAGAGATAGTGTTACCTGGTAAATTATTAACTAGTTGTCCTCTAATAAAATCATCCACTTCCTCGGGTTTTAAATGGTACTGTCCATCTGGTTTTGCTCGACGGGTTGCTATTCTTGCCAGAAGAATATTAGAACCTAAAAAATAAATAAATCCATATGTTATTATATAAGCCTCAGGTGATGCCTCTGATGAATGATGTAAGAAATAATTTCATCCTAACTAAAATTCTCTTCACAAAATATGTCTCTCATAAGTGCTACAAAAAGTTCTGAACAAAGATCAAGTGTCTCCAAAACAGGCATTTATCAAAGGTAATCCATGGAAAACAACACAATGCAGATGAAATATTATTTTTCACATTATTAAATGGGTAGAATTTGTTTTTTAATTAAGTATCAATGAAATAAACTGTGTCTACTTCACTAATTCCTGTATTTTAGCAAAAGGAGATCCATCCCCGAGACTATTAGACGTGCATTCTCCACTATGTATATGTACACAGGTACACCGCTCATTTACATGCTCCCAATGCAGCAGGGTTCAGGTTGAAACCCATCAATACCATGCACGTGAATATTCTTATACACATGATGTTAAAGCACTGCTACGCTCAAATACTTATATACAGAGGATATCAAAAGTTATTGTTTAGTAAAATAAAGTGGGAAAAAACAGTGGCAGAGAGTGTGGGATAACAGCGTATACTCGACACTGCATGCAAGCAATGTTTTATTCATCAGCAAGACACGTGTAGAAAGAAGCGGCTGGAAGATTCAATTCACGCGACTTGAGAGGCTACCAACATCTGACAGCAGCGAACCAACAGCTGTTGCGTTAAACAAACTATCACAACACATCTTCCTGTAAACATGTCGATAATATACCCATATCAAATACCCATGCAATCAAAAGATAGGAGAGAGGCCAATAGCTTACACAGACACAATCCAAAACATGTGCAGTCTACATACAAGAACGCTTACATGAATCTTCTAGACGCTGGCAATAAACATGCTGCATGTTTGATTTTATTTTTTTATTTTGTACAGAAAAAGAATCATACTGATTAGTTTTGTGTAATATCAGAAATATCACACTCTAGAACACATTTTTTTTTTTTTAACAGAAACTATAAAAAAGAAATATGTCAAGGTTTGGGTCACATGGCCATCTTGAACATCTGTGACATGAATGCTCTCTTTTCTGTGCTTTTCATTCTCTTAACCATAGTGAGAACTATAGCACAAATAAAGATACACAGGGAAAAAAAATGTGTAGATAATATAATATACATACATACATATATACATATATACACACACACACACACACAATCACCCGCAGCCTACACATCCGCTAGAGTCAAATACAGCCTATGTACAGAAAAGGGGAAATTGGGGAAATGGATTTGTTGAGAATGCATAGGATGGTAAAATGTACATATTTATGCTGTCATTTAAAAAATATATATCTTTAGGTAGTCCCTCCTCAAAGCACTCTCTGGGACACACGTCCTCCTGTCCAGTCCGGCTCTCAGTTTAGGCTGTCGGGGAGGGTCAGAGACGGTGTAGATTTGCGCGGGATCAGGAACAGGCCACTCTCTCACCCCCATCATGTTTGATAAGTACATCACTTAATACTAGACATTTAAAATAATATAAAATACATACTTTTACAAATCCACTTAGTATTGTTAACACGCACAAATTAGGAGAAGTTCTCCATCAAGGAGGAGAAAAGAAATAATTTGTCACCTCCCTATACAAGTAAAATGGATAAAGGAACAGGAACACCAAGGACACATTTCTCCGACTACAAGACTTTCAAAAGACTGCTACTCCCACCATCTGTTTTCTATGAAGAACAGAGCTTCCCAGCAATAGAAGGCAGAACAGCTAAATCACATAATCTTTACAAATCGCCATTTTATACTAAACCCACACATTGGGGATCCTTTAAAAGGGACCAGAAAGGTTTTGACTGACTGCCACCACTTAAGCGACAGAAGTGTTCATTGCTTTATTTATACTACTCCATTTTTGCCGTTTCCATCACACAATTCTGGTTGTCTGCAAATATTTGTGCATAACAACCCAATAGATTCTACACCATTTCCAAAATGTGTTTTTCTTTAAGCTCTAAGTGCCATTTCCCACTGTGATGAGGTCTTAATTCAAGACAGGTTAGAATTAATCTACCATTTTACGTCATCAGCACATGTAATGCTACAGAGTCTCCAAGTGTATTCACAAACAAGAGGGTGTCCTTCCACTAAAATGGAAGAGACAGGAGTGTCGCTAAGACCGCAAGACTAGTATTTTAACAGCGTGAGGAATTACTTCATTAGCAACACATAGATTGTAAGCTCTTTGAGCAGGGTCCTTCTCAACCTGTTGTTTCTCTAAGTCAAATTGTTGTGTTGTATACTACATGCTATGTCCTGTCTACCCATTGTACAGCGCTACGGAATTCGATGGCGCTATATAAAACAATATATAATAATAACATGTTAATCTTCACAAGTCCTTACTATCTGACACAGACCATCTCCATCCAATACTTACCTGAGTGAATGCATGTAGTTGTAGCTTACTAGATTTATCAATTTAAGCATCTGCTACAGCACTAAAGTCATCCCTGAGGAGCGCCAGACATTCTAGAAAGGGCATAACAAACTGTACAGAAAGCAGAAAAAAGGAAGAGTCATGTTGGGGAGAACAATTATTCCATAAAGGTTTCTCATGCAGAGTTTATTATTAGTTCCTTACTCATTCTTCAGTATAATACAGAAGGTGTAAAGCTTCTAAACCTAGTTTCATTTAGTATGTTAATATCATAAAACTTTGCAGTACCTTACTAAAGATTGCATGATACATTTCACTAACGCAATGTAAGGCCTATTGCAGCACACAATGTCTATTAAAAGGGTCTTAGTGGGACTGAAGTGCATACAAACTTCGGCCAACCACCCTTGACTTTCTTAAAAGAAATTTGATTACTTAAAACTCAAAAGTTTAGCAAAGAATCTCAGAGTCTCCAACGCAGTTATGATCACCACCAAAATGTACACACACTATATAGACATATACATAAAGATTATCACTTCACCCACCATAAGCAGAATCATTGTTCTAAATAGTCACAGCAAGTAGGTAACTGTCTGTCTTATCCAGAAAAATTCATATGAAAATACTGAGAATACTGAGAATAGCACCATCTTCTGGAACACATACACTAGGGGGCACTGCAGCATCTTCTAAAATCCCACAATGTCAACTCTATGATGGATAAGAAGTGCCTTCCAAATGTCTTGAACTTGTGCACTAGCATACAGAGGGTACTAATATTGAACTACATAAAAGTATAAAAAAGCAATACTATGATCCAGGCCCATCTCAAACAAGAAGTGGTTCCAGGACAACTGGAAAAGAATCACTGTTTACAGCATGGGTACACTCTTAGGGGCCAGAAAAATAAGGATACATCCAGAGGAACACGTGTGCAAGGAATATTTCCAGCATGCATGTATACATAATGGGGTGTCCTGAGGCGTAACCACGCAGTGCTACACATACAGTCTCTCAGCAATATCATTAACTGACATTTAATGGTGAATAGGCTCTTTTTATTGACGCATGGCAGGCCTTTAGACTGGCAGAATGGTGCGCAATTAAACACGAAACCTCTGTCCTTGTTGTTACCAACTAAGTTTTAATTACCAAAAGAAGGACGGGTGAGTAAAAATGTAGAAAAGGGTCTTTCATTTGAGGTGATTTTCTTACATATTGCTAAATAACCTGAAATGGTTATTGAACAAAGTTTTTGCGTTCAGAGTTGTCGTTTGTGGAAAAATTCTCCAAATGGACAAAAATAGCAAATGCAGAATCTCCGGTTTCTGTCCTAGGCCAACTGCTATTTAATGAATGCGTTTATTAATCTTGCAGTGGACATTGAAAACATTGCCACATATGATACAAAACGTAGTAAAATAATACAGTCTGAAGTGGACATTATTTCTTTGCAAGGGTAGCTGGTCAAATTGGAGGACTAGGCACCAAATGAGATTTAATGTTGACCAATGCAAAGTTACGCATTTGGGGAAAAAATGAAATGGGCAAATAATACTTTAAATGGGGTTCTGTTAGGGAAGTCATTAAACAAGGACTTGGGAATAATTGTAGACAAACTCAGCAACAGTGTGATGTCAGTCAGCCAGAAAGATACTGCAATGTACAAAAAAGTGAAAAGTTTGCCTTTGCATAAATCCCCCAACTCTAACGTGCATTGCGATCCTTGGCATTATGGAAATGTGCAGAGGTGGGTCACAAAAATAAAAGGCTGTGGAACTCCCCTTATGAAGAAAGTTATGAAGAAAGGCTAGAGATGTTCAATGCGTTTACACGGAGTCAGAGTGAAAATGTATTTATTATTATACATTATATTGAGCAAGTAGAAGACATAAACAGATATCATAACAATAGCACCTAAAAGGTCACAAAAAAGCCCTGCTCCTGGTCATTATTCTAACAATACCCCCAAAAAGCAAAATGGTCATTGCTTCTAGCTGCGCCCGTCCATTGAGCAATGCTCAACAAACAACACAACACAAACCTCGCAACCCTGCAGACACATTCAATGCATATCTAGTGCTGTCAGGAGAAACTCCATATAAAGAGCATTCATTGGTTACACACAGCACATATTCCTTAAAACCATGCACAGACAACATAGCGATTTCAGCCTGTAATCAATGGAGCATTTTTATTTGTAGTCACTATCATCTAAAGAAAATATGCGTCTCTGCAACCTGATGTAGGTGCATTTACGGGTGTCTGGATGAAAACACTTCTTAGAAATATAAAACATATATAACATACAACGTTATACCAACCCATTCCAATGGAAGCAGCGCACCCGGTCTTTTCTTTAATATCATTGCGAATAGCAGTAGCAACTTCATCAGGAGCCAGTCTGGTTTCTGCAAGGATTTCCGTAATGTCGGCTAGAGCTTCATCGCAGCTGACAGCCTCAATATCGTGAGTGTAACTGGGGGATCACACAACACAAAACAAGGATTATTACTTACTCTTTTTAGAAACTATGCAATGGTCATACTTTATCAACTCAAAATGTAGAAATTAGAAAAAAATGAATCATCTACTGTCTTATAGCATGACTGTGCCCCAGTGCACAAAGCATGGTACATAAAGACATGGTTGGATGAGGTTGGTGTGGAAGAACTTGACTGGACCGCACAGAGCCCTGACCTCAACCCAGCCAGGTCTTCTAATCCAACATCAGTGTCTGACCTCACAAATGCTCTACCGGATAAATGAGCAAAAATTGCCACAAAACTCTCAAAAATCTTGTGTAAAGTGTTCCTGGAGGAGTGGAAGCTATTAAAGCTGCACAGGGGGAACAAACTTTTGTCCACATAAACCACACTTGCCAACTGCATTTCATTTTACTAAAAAAAATACGTATATATATATATATATATATATATATATATCTGCAAATAAACATTTAGTCGGAAGAAAACTTCTTTATTATGTCATACCTTGCTAATGTATTGTACATAGTCATGGCAACCTCTTTGTAGGCATCAAAATCATAGGGAACAACTTGAAGATCTGGGCAGAGTTGCTTTGCTTTCCCAAAGAACATTCCATTTTTTACCCCGGCCTTCCTAGTATGTGACAAGACAACAGAACGGTGGTCAGAAAAAATTTAAGAAATAACAAAAACTAAAAATCACTTGACTAAATGATTGTACGTATGCATGAAAAAACACTATCCATGTGGGTCATTATTTTTTTATTTTTTATTTAATCAGTGGCAACTAATTTGTGGAAGGAATCATTTGCAAAGTTGCAATTTTTCATGTGTTTTTTTATACAGAGTATAGAAAAAAGTGGTATAAAGAGAAGCCATATGTGTCCTTGAAAAAGATATTATTTTTGTGGGTACAGTAAGCATGGAATAGAGTAGAGTATAAATGTGGAAATCCCAAGATACACAAACCAGATACACAAAAAGATACACCGAATCACAGAATGATACAGCAGGTTTATGAATTACGGGTGCTATTTATTAGGTCTGTATGCTTGCTACATATACAATACCTTGCTTCATAACTACAGGATGCAATTTCCGCTAATGATAAATTTGAGGCATCCAAATCCAGTCCATTTCTTTGTGCGAAACCTGAGCTTTCATGGTTAGATGGAGCCTCCTTATTGGGAAGTTCTGAAAAACAAGACATTTAGAAGTACGACCCCATAATATATTGTTTTAATACTGTTTAGGTAGAGCTTTTAGTATAAATAAATGTAAAGATTTTTTTTTTTTTTTTACAGTGGGTTAAACAAATACTTTAGAAGAGAACTTAAAACTAAACAAAGGCACATCCGTTTGTGCTCTGTTCACTGAAAGATTAAAGCCAAACATCAATTAGTAACGAAACTGCTCGTGTTGTTCTTTAATCATTACTAATCTTTAATATTCTTAGATCTAATCCATCAATAAAGAACAAACAAGTATAAAGGCTCAATTTACTTTTGTTCTGTTGCAGCTAATGTATAGAGGAGACTTTAGAGATCCATCTACTATGTTAACTATTTTATAATGAAGTTAAAAACTAAATTGTGTTTGTATGTCATTCCACTATAACATAGTATAAATATTTTGTGTGGATACCGTTAATAGATAATCTTTTTGTTTGCAAGGCTAAAAAAAAAGGCTAGATGTTTTTTTCACAATGACATGAACGTTAGCCTGTCTAGGTTGTTGCTGGCATCGATGGGACGTAACAGTACAACAGTGTAACACTGTGAACCTGGATGCAAGGAAGATCTGGTGGTATTGAGAGAAGCATTATTTTCTTAGCTGTTAGACTAAGGTTCCTGGAAAAAGTCATCATGCCAACATACATACCAGCCTTGCCGTTCAGCACTTTGTTTTGATAATATTGAAACTCAAGATGGGGATCGGCTCCTTCACGCAACAACTGCCTCCCAGCACCCCTATTGCTCGTAACCGCTACTGGTTTTCCTGCGGGGACAATTCAGACAGTTAGGCATCTAAAGGTTCTGGCCTACTCTACAGAATTAAACACTTTTGTAACTAAATACAGGATTAGAAATATATATTTTCCAGTACTGCTGAACGGCCAAACCTTTCCCAGAAATAATTCTTCAATCATGTTAAATTTTGCCTCATTTCGCATTTTAGCCAGGAACACTTATCATATGACACTCAAGTAGGTTGTTGCTATAGAAACTGAAAAATGCCTAACAGTTTCCACAATCTTTTCGTGTGATTTCGCTAGGGCTCAACAAACTCCAGGCTCCATGTTGCCATGGTGACAAGAAATAACTTCCTGGCACCTAAGGTTTGGCAGGCTTTGCTCCAGGAGTAGCGATAAAGCGGTAAGTCCCAAATAAAGGATTTACCTTGTTATGTTCTTGAATTCAAAGAGGAGGTGGTGGGGTACAGTGGGGTCACATAACAGAAAGTGAGTTGCGCGTGTCTGGGTATGTTAGTGTGTGTTTGTGTCTGGGTGTGAATGTGAGCGTGTGTACATGTGTTAGCTTGTGTTACTGTTGAGTGATTGTGTTTGGATGCGAGTGTCTGGGTACGTTAGTGTGTGTGGCTAGTTAAATAAAGTCCACTTGTGTGCACATAATCTCAGTATATATATATACACACCTGTCCCGAAAGACTCCAGAGTCTGCAACAACACTGAGCAAGGGGCACCACCAAGCATGTGGCACCATGAAGACCAACGAGCTCTCCAAACAGGTCAGAGACAAAGTCGTGGAGAAGCACAGATCCCACGAAGCACCATTAATTCCATTATTAATAAATGGAAAGAATATGGAACCACAACATACCTTCCAAGTGATTTGCCTGGCCACCAAAACCTGCAGACCAGGCAAGGCGGCCATTAATAGAGGCAACAAAGATAACTCTGAAGGAGCTGCAAAGCTCTACAGCGGAGACTGGAGTACATAGGATCACTTTAAGCCGTACACTTCACAGAGCTGGGCTTTACAGAAGAGTGGCCATAAAAAAGCATCAAACATAAAGAAGAAGGAGCTCTGATCAAATGAGACTAAAACTGAGCTTTTTGATAATCAAAGAAAATGCTATGTCTGGTGCAAACCCAACACCTCTCATCACCCCAAGAACGCATCCCCACAGTGAAGCATGGTGCTGGCAGCATTATGCCGTGGGGAGGTTTTTCATTGGCGGGGACTGGGAAGGTGGTCAGGATTGAAGGAATGATGAATGACGCTAAATGCAGGGAAATTCTTAAGGGCAACTTGATTCACTCTTCCAGAGATTTGGGACTGGGACGGAGGTTCACCTTCCAGTAGGACAATGACCCTAAGCATACTGGTAAAGCAACACTCGAGTGGTTTAAGGGGAAACATTTAAATGTCTTGGAACGGCCTAGTCCAAACCCAGACCTCAATCCAATTGAGAATCTGTGGCACGATGTAGGTTGGTGTACACCAGCAGAACCCATCCAACTTGAGAGAGCTGGAGTAGTTTTGCCTTGAAGAATGGTCAAAAATCTCAGTGGCTAGATGTGCCAAGCTTATAGAGACGCACCCCAAGAGACCTGCAGCTGGAATTCCTGCAAAAGGTGGCGCTACAAAGTGTTGACTTTTTTCTGTTTTCTTTACAGAAGTCTTACTTCTTGTTTGTCTCACAATAATAAATATTTTGCATCTTCAAAGTGCTAGGCATGTTGTATAAACAAAATGACACAAACCCATTTTAATTACAGGTTGTAATGCAACAAAATAGGAAAAATGCCAAGGGGGTGAATACTTTTGCAAGGCACTGTAATATTGTATAAATATGTGCAGGGCCAATATAAAGAGGTCTCCAGTGACCTGTACATTGACAGAAATGTACAAAGGACCAAAGTAAGGGCAGTAAGGGTAGGGGTTTCTTTTGCTTCCCTTTACATCAAAAGCAGGACGGTTAGGTAGAAGGGTTGAACTTGATGGAGAAAGTCAATTTATAGTTCTCAATATACAAAATAGGTTAAAATAGCTTATATCTGTAACTAGGCATGGAAATTTGGCAGTCAGATAATTCAGTAACAAACGCTGGTTTTGAGAGAGAAGTACAAAGGGTACAAAATACAATGAAGGATTTTTCCCTGCAGTCACAAAACGAAGCACTTTATCATCTGTGCTGATTGCAGCACACATTAGTATTCTGCTCATTGAGCAGACAAGTCAAGCTACGTTCGATCTGTAGTGTCTTTGTACACTAGGGCTTTGCTCTGGATTTTTTTTCTTTGTTTCACCGTCCCTCCCTGCTGAAAGGAATCGTCATTACAGTATCGCCTACAGTGGACATCAGAATGAATCTTTGATTAGACAACAGAGTAATACTATATTCATTTTAATGCTCGGATTTCAGATAATTTTAATAGTAGATTTTCAGTTGCTTTCTGTGGTACATATTAGGCTAATTAATCTAGCTAATAATCTGCTATAGATTATAATAGGTAGGTGCCTGACATCATCACGGCATAGGCTGCTATGAAAAATATCTTGGGTTGGTTAACAATTTCATAAAGTACCGGTCCACTTGGGTCTGAGCTTTCTTAACGAAATGTTAGCAATCACTCCTATCATGCCAAGTCTGCCAGTAAATGAAGGAACCTGGGTATGCCAGGGCATGATAAGACTGTGACTGCTGTTAACAATCATATATACAGTATCTCACAAAAGTGAGTACACCCCTCACATTTTTGTAAATATTTTATTATATCTTTTCATGTGATAACACTGAAGAAATGACACTCTGCTACAAAGTAGTGAGTGTACAGCCTGTATAACAGTGTGAACTTGCTGCCCCCTCAAAATAACCCAACACACAGCCATTAATGTCTAAACCTTGGCAACAAAAGTGAGAACTTTTTTTTTTTTTTTTAATCAGTTTTAAATATTTTTTACTTATCTAGAAAAGCTAATGAAAGCTCATAGTTCTCAGGAGGCTCTGGAGAGACTTGACAGAGCGGACACATAGCTTCCAGGGGTGGGTTTTTGGTGTCGCAGAATGCCTCACTATTGAGGCACTCGCCTGCTAAGTTCTTTTAAATCAGGAGTCCGTCACCATATTACAAGGCTTGACAAATTTGTTGTGAATCTAGGCGCCAGCTAAAAAAGTTAGGAGCCAGGATTTTTTTAAACTAACAGTTGGTCAGGAGTGATCTGATCATCATCAGCTCACTTACTAAACTCACAGCATTTGACCTGGAAGCACCCTGGACTTTCACATCAGTGCTGTTCTTTTATAATTTTTTTTTTAACTCTTTCAATGCTGATGTTCCATTAGAGCACAGCATTGGCTGATATTTAGTCCCCACAAGCTTGTGGAGACAAATGTTAACCCCTGCAATGCCACGAATGTGTCATACACAATTGTGGCATTGAATGGGGTTCTCATGGAGCGATGGAGCGATCAGGCAGCAGGGGAGGGTTGGGGCTGGTCTCCACACTCATGTGGAGACTGAAGAACCCTCTCCCCTGTCCCTGAAGCTGCCTCTATAACCAACCATTGCAGGGGGGAGTCTAAGATGACTGCTGTAAGGCTTCCATGCCTACAGGAGTCATCAAAGGGCTTGTGGGGGCTCGTTTTTGCTGTTGCTGGCCTGCTTCCCGGCTACCACCAGCAGCAGAGCCCCGTACAAAACGGAATTAACACCTAATCAGGCAGCAGGGGGGTGTTGTGTCAGGTCAACCCAATCAACACTCAACCCCCTTCCCTGAAGACCTGCAATCGCGGTTCCAGCCTACAGAATCACTCCGTGGGAGTGATCTCAGGCTCGGGGGCGGGCTCTGAGTGGCTGTGCTGTCTGCCGGCGGCATTTTTCAGGGATTTAACAGGCTGACAAACATCTAGGCGCTAGGGCAAAATGCTCAGTCGCCATGGCGACCTGGGATTTGTCGAGCCCTGCCATATTATATATATGGCGCATGTTGACATCTGGGGGAGGAGCCACACAGGGCCCCTGCTGCTGAACTCTGTGTTGCTGAATGCCTCGACATCAAGGCATTACAGCAATACTGCTTGGGTGAAGAAAGCAATCAACGGGACGTTTTTCCATGATGTGTCTAGCACGTCAATTGTCATGAAGGGGTCAACGACATCAAAGCAATCCTACCTTTGAGGTCTGGTCGGTTGCGAATACCCACAGATACAAAGAAGCAGTCCATATCCACGTGAATAATGCAGTTCTGGCACTTGGTTATGTTTGAAACAGATCTGGCTCCTATAAAAAGAAACACATTACATTTGAATTACAGTCAGAAGGAAAAAAGGGACAGTTATGTTTGCATAAACCAGGTCTGACCGTAAAGCAAGATTAGGTCTATCTGTCCTACTATTCCTTATTCATGTATTGAGTAGTTTTCAGTTCACATCAGCTGGGAGCAGTATGTCTGTGTCAATGAGTGCCGGCATTGTTAAAGGGTATTCACATGCCTATTCTAGGACAAAACCCAGATACAACCCGTACTTTCCGCATGCATGCTACCTGGCTAGAATTGCTCAAATGAAGAAGATACACTTTTGGAAATGTTCTGTATTGGCCATCCATTATATAGGTTGACACCTCGAAATATATGCGAACAGGGCTGAGCACAACTAGGCGACTGTGGCTCTTTAGGGCTGTGGCCGCTGGGAAGCCGCACGTTACATTTTTTGCAGCCCCATATTGCAGAACCTGATCTGCAGTGGGAGCAACGGTAAGGAGAACAGTTTATTTTAAAGGTTTAGAGAGTGTGGTAGATAAATGGAACAACCTCCAAGCAGAAGAGGTAGAGTCTCATACAGTTACCTAAAGCTCAACATCTCTAAAACAAAATTCATGGTAATCCCACCATCTGCTCTGTCCACTTTTCCTGACATCTCTATTAGTGTTGACAACTCCACTATCCAACCAACAGACCAGGTTCGCTGTCTTGGTGTCACCCTTGACTCTGCTCTCTCCTTCATCCCTCAAATGCAGTCCCTCACCAAATCCTGCCGCATTCACCTGAAAAACATCTCCCGAATCTGCCCTTTGCTCACACAAGATACCACCAAGTTACTAATCCACTCCCGTCTGGATTACTGCAACTCCCTACTAACCAGTCTTCCCCTCTCCCACCACTTCAATCCATCCTCAACACTGCAGCTATATTAATTACTCTCTGGCGCTGTTCTTCTTCCGCTGCCCTACTATGGCAATCACTTAATTGGCTCCCCATAGCTTCCAGAATCAAATGTAAACTTCTGACCTATAGAGCCCTCAACAACTCTGCTCCACCTTACATCTCTATCCTCCTACCCAAATACACCCCTACCCGTCACCCTTCGCTCCTCTCATTACCTGCGGCTATCTTCTACTGTTGTTACCTCTTCCCACTCCCGTATTCAGGATTTCACCTGGGCCGCTCCCCTCCTGTGGAATTCCCTTCCCCGTTTCCTCAGACTTTCTGCCTTGTACACAACTTTCAAAACCTTTCTGAAAACCCACCTGTCCAGGGAATTCCTTCCCGGTACTCTCAGCCATCATCAACAGCTTTAACACATCATCGGACCCAGAACAATTCATCCCCATCCAAGCAGTCCTCTCCCATTGTCTCACTTAACCCTCAACCACCGACTAGATTATAAATTCGCAAGAGCAGAGCCCTCTTCTCCTTTGTACCAGTTCGTTATTGTGTGTGTTATTGCGTGTGTTTATAAATTGTTCTTCTGACTGTAACAGCGCTGCAGAATCTGCCAGCGCTTTATAAATAAATGCAATGTAAAGGGATATAAACATGCATGGGATAGGCATAAAGCTATACTGAATCTAAGACAAGATCAAGGACTGATTAAGGTCTGAGTCCACATCAGAAAAGATTATACGTTTCTAAGTATGTATTTGGCCACTGGTCAACTGCCTGCTGTGCCAGATGACCAGTCCAGACCCATGTGCGATCAATGATTCATGGAGAAAGTGATTGTTATTGTTAAATTGGTCGTTAAATCGCTTTGCTCCTTTTCATATTAGTGGTTTATACTGACTGAGTGACAGTGGGTCTGGCCAAGTTAAATATCGGCATCAGTCATTGTATTATCCAGGTCTCTGCATAAGTCTTATATGCAGAATTATGCAGCAAGCATACAGACCCATAATTCTACTACATACATACATACATACCTGTCTTTGTCTTTTTAAATCTCTCACGGCCAGGGAAAGTACCATTACTCTGAGTCTGAAGGTTGCGGACAAACTCTGTGAACTCACATTTCCATGTCGATATGTGATGAAGTCTTGAGTGAGAGTAAAAGTCAGAGATAAAATTGGAGTCAGTCGTCTTGGGGAGCTGGGGGGAGGCTGCCCGAGTGGGTGAAAGTACTGTAGTGCTTTTTGTGCTTGAAGGCCCCAGGAGCGAGTGGTGAGCACCATTGACTTTAATGTTACTGTGCAAAGATGAGGATGAGGGAGAAAGAGAACTTGATGCAGTCCTGTGCGGGTCACATACATTGTCCACGTGTCTATTGTTTGGTTGCAACGGATCTAAAGTGCAGTCTGTAACGTCAGCACATCCTGTTCCTGGCTTTTCCTGCTGTTGCAATGAAAAAGATCTACATGTAAAAGAGTTATTTAAATGCACTGAGCTTTCCAGTGGCTTTAAGGCACTATTAGAGCTGCAGTTGTGTCCGTTGTACACAGCTATATTGCCTGTGTGGTTCTGTATTCCATTAGGCTTGTCATCAGAAAATTCTTGCTCTAGGTCCACCATTTCAAAATAGTCATCTCTGTGCTCTTCTTCATCTTCCCATTCATCCATTCCATTTGTGTGACTGGTGCTTGACTTCACAGAGGAGTCTGTCACGGAATGGTTTCTGCATTTGAAGTTTAACAAATACGTTACAAAAGTCATAGTAGATCACCCCTCCTCTTCCAATCAACAAGACATTTTCAACATTTGGACAGCACTTAAGGGTCAGTTTACCAACAGCTACAAACATGAATATGCTGTGCAAATATGCTGTGCACCTATTCTAAAGAAGGATATCATAGCACTAGAAAAGGTGCAGAGGCGGGCTACAAAACTAATAAAAGGAATGGAGCAATATAGTTACGAAGAAAGGTGTATTAATTTAAATCGATTTAGTTTAGAAAAACGGCGCCTCAGAAGGGATATGATAACATTATATAAATATATTCGGGGCCAATACAAACCATTGTGTGGAAATCTGTTCATAAACAGGACTATGCACAGGACACGTGGTCATGCTTTTAGACTGGAAGAAAGGAGATTTAGTCTAAGGCAGAGGAAAGGGTTTTTTTACAGTAAGGACAATAAAGATGTGGAATTCTCTGCCTGCAGAGGTAGTTTTATCGGAGTCTTACAGACGTTTAAACAGCAACTCGATGAATACTTGGAAAAACATAATATTCGGGGATATAATCTTTAATTATGGGGAAACAGCTTATTGATCCAAGGAGAAATCTGACTGCCATTTTGGGGTCAAGAAGGACTTTTTTCCCTGGTTAGTGCAAAATTGAAAAGAGCGAAACTGCCAACAGCAACAATTTAACAGATATAGGAAAGGCTGAACCTGATGGACGCATGTCTTTTTTCAGCCTATATAACTAGATCATAAGCTTGCGAGCAGGGCCCTCTCCACCGAATGTATCGGTTTGTCTTAGTCTGTCAATTCTTGTCTTGCCTTGAATTTATGTATTGTATTAAGCGCTGCGTAAACTGTTGGCGCTTTATAAATAAAAGATAATAATAATAACTATATAACTATAAAGCCAATGCGTATAAGTCATGTGACCTAAGTGATTGCTGTTATTGGTTATCACAGCAATCACATGGCTCTGCAAGCCTACACTCTACACCGGGACCTGGCAGGAATGAGTGATCAAGGACGAACACAACAAAAGGTGTGCGCAAAGCATTCTATGCTGTCAAATGGCCCTTGACTTACGTTGTGAGGTTGGCATCCCCTTTGATGCAGCTTGTTCCTGGGATATGATCTTCAGATTTGCACTTGGAGGTAAAATTCAGGCTTTTCTGAACACTGGACTGCTTTGTATAAAGCTGATAGGGAACATAGGACAGGAGACGTCCAGCTTTTATACTGTAAAAGAAATTTTTTTGTTTTTATGAAACACTAGTGCCATTTTATATATTGCATCTGCATGCAATCAAATGCTAAAATTTTGATGTATTCCTTCAATACATGATGACTGCCATAACCATCTTTTTTCTACCCACTTCTCTACATCATGACACCGAGCAATCCCATGCTCTCGTTCTAAAAACCTCCAGGAAGTATGTAGTAATAGGCTTTGTACACGTTAGCAATATCATATAGAAATACCTTTCTGTTATCCACTCAGGACGTACAACTTTCTCATCCCTCAGCTCCTTAATCTTGTTATTTGGGAGATTTGTGGCAATGATGTGTGTTGTTTTACAACGCGAATAGTACATATGATATTGGCCTCCGTGCAACATCATCATATGACGCAACTGATCTGCTGTAGGGTCTGAAAAGTAAACATGTTAACTGGAGTTTTCTCTTATAATGTACATTTTAGTTTCTACAGGAACTTAAAGTAGACATGTCATGCAAGAAAGTGGATATGAGTGGCTTCACTACAGGTACAAAGTTGCTAGCAAGTGTGTATATATATATATATATATATATATATATATATATATATATATATATATATATATATATATATATATATATATATAAAATATAATAATAAATATATATATATAAACTAGTTATATAGCTTTCTCTGATGAAGCTGACATGATGCCATAGAAACACATATTTTCTTTGCAGGGCAAGAGAACTGAGCCAAAACTGTGCTTAGCTCACATCTAACTTATGTTTTTAGCTTTGAATTAGCACATCTCTACAGTCAGATTTCATATTAATTATCATATATTGTGCTCAACACCCCCTTTATCTCACAAGTGTTGCTATCAGGTTCAGTTGTTTTTGTTTCACTATATGCTATTTTTCAAAGCATTCTTATTTTATGGCATTTCTCACACCTGCCTCAAACTTTTGCACAGTACTGTATAAATCCATAATATTGTGGCTAAATATTATTTTTAACAATACATAATAGCACTGAACATTAAGATCCTGAACATAAAATAAATTGCAGTAATTTGGATACATAACTTATTGGAAATATACTTAATATTGTAACAAACAATGCACCTTTTACTGTCCATGATATGCAAAAATGACAATCACTGGGTTTCTAATTGCTACATAGAAATATTCTTTTGGAGTTATTTATGTATTTATTACAAATGTCTCTAGAGCTTCTATATTATTTCTGAAAGTGTATTCAATGGAACTAACATATTAACAATTGTGCTAACATATTACCCCTGGGAAGGGGAAGAACAGATGATACCCTCCAATTAAACATACCTCATAACAGAAAGAGAAGCTGCACATACCTGTATACCCATTCACATAAATAGAAACACCGTTAAATATAGAGGATGCTGTCCCATCTTTCTGCTGCAGGAATGGGGCATCGGATCGGAACTGCTCGTCTAATTTTTGCACTTTTGCGGCCATATAGCCTCCCTATCATGGAAGAAATAAGCAGACGTTTTAAGAAACTAATATCACAAAATATGCAGTTCCCAAGGAAAGTTACAGGGATATGGCCCCTTTGCACAAGATCAGCACATTAGAAAAAAATTATTTCCCCTTTAAATTATAAATATCACTAGATAATCATATAAAAGTAAATGATAGCTATGCAACACTGAGTCAAAATTATATAGTTAATAAAAACAAAAAAAACACACTATGTACAAAATTGGTGCCATTCCAGCTGTAGAAAACAGTTCCTTACCATGCGACCATATTATTCAAAGATTATTTCAAAGACAACCTTAAAATATTTTATCTGTCTTTATGGCCTAATGCCCCTTAAACCCATTATCACACTTTCATTGTCTAACTCCTAAAATTAACCTACTATATTCTCTATGAGAGAAACATTCTATGGTGTGAAAAACAAATTGTCTTCTAAATTATACATAAATGTGTTTGGCCATAGATAATGTTATATGTAGTACACCTGCTCTACTGAGAGAAAGGTTGGAATGGAACAGTCTTCCAGCAGACGTGGTAAAGATTAATACAGCACTATCCTGAATACCAAGGACTAAGGTTTTGATTTTTTACAGCAGGAATAATGAGAAGACTAGATTCTGCTGTCACATTCTATAGCATTCGGAATAGGAAAAACAGCACTTCTTCTAACGAAAGAACATGGAAACAATGCAATAATGCACGAAAAGAAGCTGTCTTCCTAGAAGCCTATAAGAAATGATCACAGTAAATATTGCATTCTAGTGCAGACATACCCAGGCAGCCCAGCCATCTGCGTTGCTGGCTCGACTTCTCCATCCTCCTCGTTGCATTGTGCAGCTTCTAGTAAATAAAAAAATAAATAACATGAAGTCTTCCAACTGAGACACTACCTACAGAATAAGGCACAAAAGAAACACATTCATTTCGTAAGAACCTGCCCCTACATCATTTAACAAAAATTATCTGGGAAGAAAATCATTTTAGTTTTCTCCACTTAGCTCTCTCCACTTAATGTATCGGTTTGTCTTAGTCTGTCAATTCTCGTCTTGTCATACCCCTTGAACATATTTATTGTAAGAAGCGCTGTGTAAATTGTTGATGCTATATAAATAAAAGATAATAATAATAGCAATCAGTTAATACTAACTGAGCAACAAATATAGCCAAGTGGTGCACTTTTTATGACCATAAAACACATTGCTAAAAAGTCTCAACTCAAGACCGTGTCCAAAGGTGGTACACATAGTACTTTCATATTCTAGACAGTAAAAGTAGACATCTTTTGTGGAACTACAACTCCTATAATGCTCTAAAAGCTATTTTCATATGTACGTGGAGTTGTCTTCCGTAACAGTCAGAAAGTTACACAGACCATAGGAATTGTGTTTTAGAACGAATTCAGCGATTAGAAACTATAAGGATCATTGATAATCAGAATGATAACTGACAAAAAGCATGCCGTTTTTAACTTTGCAAAGCTACCTTTTAAGCCTGCTGTTCGCTGTTGGGCGGGCTGTGATATTGTGATATGGGGCAGTACAGCCTGTTTTGACACTGCAGCTCCTCCTTCCTCGTGTGACATCACAACCTCTCCCCTGACACACCCCCTGCACGCTTACCCTTACAACTGCAGCTATACATTATACTCGGCACTCAGCAAATAGCATTTCAAGGACGACAAGGTGAAGGCTCTTTTAATAATGGCTATATAAAATACAGGCAACTTACATTATCCAAGTTTTCTTTCTTATAACAAGAAATAATGAAAACTTGATCTTCAGCATTATAACAATAGAAGTAAATCAGCGGTTTCTCTTTCACCATCCCCCATATTTCCACTTTAATATACATATATGTATATATATATCAAACACCTTTCAATATAAACAATATAATGCCAAGGCCATAAGATCAGCAACAGCACATGCATGTAATAAGTCATGATAATCTGGAGACCTTTTTAAAGATGAATACCAATCTGAAAAATAAAAACTGGACTGGTATTCCACTACAAATCATCAATGAACAAGAGGAATGACTGCTTAGCAAAAATCCATGCAGAGTGACTAATATGTGCTGCTCCAAGACAGCTGGCAGTCTGCAGAGGGGGTGAGAATGAACCCTGCAAACGACCCCGGGGATTCTCTGCCGACATACAGACTGCGGGAACACACTGCTTTACGCTCACTGCAGCTCTTCTTCCAAACGCTGTAACAGTCCTTGCCGGATGAGTAAATCCTGGATTATGGCCAAGTCAGTAAAGCTTCCCTGTGCTTGTCAATGATTCAGAGCATACCACTTAGTACAGGAAGATCTTCAGCATGGCGTCAACACTTGTTAAATCAATCTATTAATGGAGGCTATGAAGAAAATGTAAAGGAAAGGCCCTAAACTTTAATAGGAAAACACCTAAATTTCAGATTTTACAAATAGCTATTTGCCACATGTTTTGTTTGCCTACCAGAAGGAAGCAGCAGATGATTAAGTCTGGCCTGGCAGCATCTTCTGTTGCCATGGTAGCCAATGGAAGGGGGAGCATGTGGATATTACAACTCTCAATATCCACATCACAATAACACAATAATCCCTGTTTTAGACAGATAGCTAGGTCTTAAAAAAGGTGTTACTTTTGATATGAAAAAAGCACCAGAAGTATATGGGGGGCTATAACATATTATTTTGTTATTATATTGCTTCATAAAACATATAATTTATCTATACATTTTAGCAACCTGGGTAACACAATGTACATATCAATCACCTTTCTATTGTATGGGATGCTTCTATTTGTGAAGGGCAGGTAAACAGCAAACGCCAGTTTTGGGAACAACAAGGATATTATAGCTCCTGAAAACCATACATCATCTCATACTCTCTTACAGTTTACAGCGGTGCTTACATTTTTACTTGGATTCAATCTAAATTCCTTCAATAGTCTCTGGTAAAAGGGGGCAAATCGACTCGTCCTCGGGGATTAAAGTTGTGCATGTCTGTCTTAGATACTTCTACAGGCCCGCTACCAAACCTAGCATGTTCAAAGTTACCAAACATGTTAAAAACATAGAAACCCATCTGTGTCATCAGTGGGTTTAGTCACTAAAGAGAGTTGGCGGGACAGCTTTGGTGCCAACTACCTTCCGTCATTAAGTATTATAAAGAGCCAATATTTCCAAGTTTCTCCAGCAAGAAGGGCTGAGCTGGCCCATTTTAATTTACAATGTCCATTGCATGTACATATTAACCTCTAACAAATAAATAAAATAACCACAGACACAGAATTGTAAATTGGATAAAATTGGCCGTAGCTTTATTTAAAGGGTATAAGAGGCATTAACAACACAAACCATTTAACGTAATAACCAAATAACTTCTTATATATAATACATCAAATACAATCCGCCCCTTTCTCAGCCAGATTGTGTAACACCAAGCCTCTGTCCACCTCAACGCAGAGGCGACCTTTACCCCTTATAAAACTACGACAATATAACATATTACATGCCTTACATTTAAAACAAAAGGGAGGGGGGGTGGGACGCTTGCTCAGCAACAGCTCCTTGCAGATTTTTCCTGAGGTGAATTTAATCTCCCTGTGCGCAGCTATTTATTTATTTTACTGTTGCCACACGCTGTAAGCACAGCTGACTGCACCAATCAGCTGTGCTTATTTTTCCCGCCGCACAGAATGCCCACCCAAACCTCGTGCTGCAGCACAGCTGATTAACCAATCAGCTGCGCTAAATAAACTGCCTGCCCAGTAACCTAGAATTAGATTTAGCTAGCCTAGCCCACCAAAACTTTATGCCTTAACTATCCTGACCTTTTAGTGACCCCTGTTATATAACTAATGTCCAGCAATGGACAATTTGCGCGCCGCTTAGGCAGCTTGCGCTTTCAATTCCGTTTGTGATGAAACACTGGACAAATAAAACATAAATATATTTTATACAGCAGAGGCTCACTGTGTTGGGTCTTCAGAATGTACAAATCCGTCTAGTCTACTTTAGTTAATAGACCATAAGGTAAACAATATTTAATTAACACAACACATTTTACATAATGCATTGGTGCACTTCCCTATGATTGGTACAAACCTGGGACAAAGTTGTTAAGTGCGGAAGAGACTAATAAGGAGTTCCCAAACTAACTAGAACTATATTTTCACAGGACCTATACAACAGAAAATTACCACTGACATTTAATGCTACCCTAGAGACTGGGAGAAAGGTGAGCCAATGCCAAATATTCTTAAGTGAAATTGGCAGAGAACTACAGGCATACCCCGCATTCATTTATACAATGGGTCCAGAGCATGTAAAATTAAAATGTATATAAAAAAAATGCAGCCAAACAATGCTTGAGAAAAAGAGATGAAAAAATGATCCAAGCATTCTGGTGGTATATATATATATATGTCATGTACAATCCATTCAAACATACTGTGGGGAAATCAAAGTGGTTTCATGTAAGCCCCACAGAATTGGGATTCCTTATGAACAGAGCGATAGTATTCCTGTGTGCTACTAAGCGGTGTTGTGTCTGGTGGAGGATCCCATGTGATGTGAGCAGATGGGAAAGGGAGCCTGAACTGCGCAGCGCTATACAGCATTGCACAGAAGCCAGACAAGACACAAGAGGCAGGCTGATCCTTAGGAGATGTTGGAACAAATGCCATAATACAGCATGATTTGCCCCTGCAGACTATTGCTGCAAAATACAGGAAAATAGTGCAGGGTCATTGAAGAAAACAAAGCAGGGGGGAGAGTATTACTTTACAATGTGGGATAATAACATAATTAATAAAAGAGGTAAACAAAGGGAACCCAAGCAAGTGTATTTGTATTTTGAATAATAATTATTATTATTCTGTCCCACGTAATAACATAACACAAGTCTAATTAATCCCGGCTGCTAGGACAGCTGCACCCTTCTTCTGGTCAGTGTCATGTATGAGGCTATTCAGAAGGCTCTGCTGATGCAGACTGCCGGCTATCCTATGAGGAGGTCAGTGCAGTGAGTGTGTGTGTGTGTGGAATGCAGATCGCAGGCCTGCTGACACATTGCCTGCTCGCTATTTACCATTACGGTGATGATTATGGCGATCAAGCCCTGCAATGGAAGGAGTGGGAGGAGCTATAGCGAGGGTGCGAGCCCAGGGTGTCTCAGTAGACATCAGTCACATAACTCCCCCTCGCCAAGTACACGGAGCCGGCTGCGGGTCATCCCAGGCCACCTACCGCAGCGCTGCCTGCAAGACGTACGCAGCATGCGATACCACAGCGTGCAGCAATAAGCTCGCATTGCCCACCTACCTTAACGCACTTGTCACATCTATTATATTGATAACGGCGACAGCACGCAAAAACTGAGGTACACGGCGCAGCATAACAGCTACATGTAACGTCTATACATTCATTATAAATATTATGCCAGGAGCTGGTAGTGTATGCAACACTATCCCTGTTGATGTCTCACCTTTACGCCAGTCTAAGACCACCATTCCCGGTGTGTCTGCCCCTCTCTTCCTCCTCCTCTCTGGCTGTCAGTGGCTGTCTCTCCAGCTGGCTCCCCGCCTGTCTTCCCGTGCGGTCTCTGCAAACGTGTCTGCGGTGCTGCAGCGTGCACTCTGTGTACACATTCATTAATCGGTCACACGCTGCCTATTCCCAGGAGGCCTCCTTCTTCCTCTCCGCAGTGCCTTCTCTGGCGTCTCTTCCTTCGGGTCTCCCCTGCCCCTGTTGTCTCTCTCCCGCCTTCTGTCTGCGCCCTCCTTCCTCTCTCGGCTCGCTCGCTCCCTCAGCTTAATTTTTTTTTCACAGTACTTTATTGAAAAGCTACAGTACGAGCAAGGACAAGCTATATTGTTGTCTGCAATGTGAAATGCAGTGTAGACCATATTCTTACCAGTGTTTTCAGTATTTTAATCGACGTGTCAGGGTGATTAAACAATCATCATTCACATTCCCTTTGATCTATACCCCCAAAAAGTTTTTTTTCTTAATATCTGGGTGTTTTCATTTTCTTTTTTGTTGTAACAATTATCTACAAATATAATAATATATACAAAAATTGAATATTCATCAAAAAAACTTCAACAGATTTTTTGGGTATAAATGCAGCCAGTTTTTAGTGGCGGTAGTGATTAATCAATGAAGATATTTTATATGTGTGTATATTATGTATATATATATATATATATATATATATATATATATACATAGATACATAATGTGTGTTAATCCTCGATTTTGTATTAAAATACTAAATCACAAAATTATTGTTGGCCAAGTAGCGGATGTTAATTCCTGGATATTAGTTAAAACAATCTTTTGAGTTGTGGGATTAAGTTGATATAGTACTCTGCGAAGGTCACTAGAAACAAGTAGATTCCAAAAAAAGCTCAAATGAAAGACGTTGACTTAACTTTTCATCTCACGCCTTGGGATATAATACACTCCGATGCTGGACTTTGGTGATGAATGCCCTTGCCTAACAAACATTAGACTCCACTGCCATCTGAAGGGAATACTGGGTTTTTGGCATAGAAACATAGATTCTGATGGTGGATGAGAACCATTTGGCCCATGCTTTCCCTTTGGAAAATGATCATCTTTTCTTTTAAATGTGCATTATAGTTTTTAGATGATCTCGCTTCAAGAGCACTGCTTGACATTGTTGAAGAAAGTATTTATACCTAAATGATCATTTTTGACTTTTGAGGTATAATATTGGGTGCCATGGGGGTTGAAAGCAAGTGATTTTTGTTATCCATATCTCTGTGAGCCAAAGGGCTTAAGTTTGCTATTCAAATGGATCAATACTTTTATTTTATCCAGGGGGGCATAAGAGCTTGAAGAAACTGAAGCCATCCTGGCAGGCTTTAATCCCCTTCCCACAAAAACATAAGGAAGGGGCATATGGTGGAATTCAGGCATGCCCTCTATTTGGGTTGTAAATCCATCCCAGTCCCCACTTCTGTGGGGTGCGAGAAATATTTTAAATTCACAAGGCCTGAGAGTAAGGCTCTTTTATTTTATTAAATTCTCATAATAAATTGCAGAATTCCCTCTCAATTTGAATGTGCTAAATCTCAATGATTTTGCTTTGGAAATATATGCCTTTCTTCAGATTAACCATATCTTGCGGTTTATATATTCCGTTCCACTTTGCAACTTAATAAAAAATGGTATGGCTAAATTTAAGCTAAGCCCAAAGTTCTGTCAGAAAAGTCCTAGCCATTTTAGCTGGTACCCATTTTAGAGGGAAAGCGAAGGCTGTTGAATTAGACCACATTAGACTGTAGCTAATAACTCTCTACAATGGTGGTTGCCATGGAAATGTTAATGTTAGTGGCGTGAAGCCTGCATACTGGATGTAAAATGACAAAAGCACTTTCCCACCCTGTGTCACAGTCCTGTTTCCTACAAACAACATGTCTTACAATTTGTCGTGGAAAAAAACAATATTAAATTCAATATTGTACACATAGAATATGGGAGAGGTGGTAAAACAATAATGATTAATTTCTAGTGTCACTTGCCTCTTTGAAGGTGGTAAAATAAGTAAAATATATTTTACTTAGGAAGCTTGATTTTATAGCTCAAGATTGTAAGCTTGCGAGCAGGGATCTCTCCACCTAATGTATCGGTTTGTCTTAGTCTGTCAATTCTAGTCTTGTCATACCCCTTGAATTTATGTATTGTATTAAGCTGCGTAAATTGTTGGCGCTATATAAATAAAAGAATAATAATAGCAAAAATAGTTTCACCCCAATACATTTTGCTATTGCCATCTTGAAGAAAGATACCCATACTGTACAGAGCTAATAGCTCTGAAACATTGGTTTAATGGTAGCCATCTTGCTGGTACCTTCACCTATCCAGAGTCGTATTTTTAACAGTTGGTGTTACTGTACTTCTGCTGTTGAAACGCTTGTGGCAAGGAAACCTTTAATGATTTCATTCTCCATCCCAACAAACCGGCTTCACTTTTAGCAGCCATGTAGCTTGTCATAGGGTTATACTCTGACCACTTTGACCGTATTTTTCTCTACGCCATCTCGGATTTTAACCCCTTAAGGACAATGGGTGGTCCCTAAACCCAATGAAAACAATGCATTTTGAGCCCGTACATTCTGAACCCACACTCATCAATTTGTCCAATAAACCTAGTGGCAACCTCTGCCTATATTGTGTTTACAAAGAATTGAATCTCTTGCTTATACTACCACCTAGTGTTAAAAGTAATGGTTAAAATGGTCATTTGCACTGCATGGACTAGCTTGGCTTCTTTGACATCCTGATGATTTCTCTTAAAGACACACGTTAACACCGCAATCTCTGCAAGCCACTGTTGGATTACACAATTTGTAAAAATACCTCTCTATGGACCACATGGAAATACCGGACAGATTTTTGTTTTTATAAAAACTGATCATGTATATGCTACCACTAACATTCAAGCATTATTTGTCGACACCATTGTTGTTATTGAGTTGTTGCCTAATGAATACATTTGTTTCCATTAAAATTAAATGAATGCAAACCATGCTAAAAGATAGGATTATTAATATTGTTCACATAAAATATGGGAGAGGTGGTAAAAAAATTGATACATTTCTAGTCACTTACATAAATTGTAGTTAATGGTGTTTATCCGGAGGAAGGACTTGTTTCTAGTGGGGCACCTCAGGGTTCAGTATTGGAACCTGTACTTTTTAATATTTTTATTAGTAATTTTTAGACTTGGGCGCCGGCCAAGGCTTCGTGTTCATCTTCGTGAAAGAAAAAATCCTTGGTATTATACAAATATTTGCCCCTTCCTGTGTTCTTTTCGGGCGAATATTTGTGTACGTTCTTTGTGTTCGCTTTTCTCTTAGTTCTCTGCCGTTTTTTTTAGCAGGGGTTAATAGGGGGTTAACGCAGTAACAGTACGCAGCAGCTTTAGCTCCAAGATTTTAAAGATCCGTAACCAATTCATCAACCAATGAAGTACAGCTGGTGGGCAAAACCTGCCAGTGCTCTTTTTGGATAGACAGTAAAACAGATTTTGGGCTGCTGCTTATGGGATATCTATGGGAATTCTTTGTCCAATTAAACCCATTGTAAACTAGGCAGTAAATTCAAAAGAGCCAGGTTTTCGCCTAATTCAGCATAGTCAACTATGCCTAGTCAACCCCTCACTACAGACGTAAAACTAAAACATATATTCTTATTGCAAGTTAAGAGTTTAGTGGACAGATACTATACATTAGATCTGTTTAGACTCATTTCACGTACAATAAAGTCCTAAATGAAGTTTTCTGTATAACACATCAGATTGGAAGAAACAAAACAGATATAAGAAATATTTATTTAAAACATTTTCTTTAAGTTATACCATCAATATAATATAATCAGAATAATCTCTTTTGAACAACTGGATATTATTGTCCTAAAAGATATGTTAAGAGAATATCTCTTTTGTGCAGCATGTCCAGGGATCAGGTTTATCCATCAGACAGCTTGATGCCTGTCTTGGCTTTACAGATGATTTGGTAAAAAGTTTCTCCCAGCACTTTGACAGAAAACAAGTCATGGTTGTGTGAAGCAGTGCTGAAGACATATCCATCGAGATTCAGATAAGTGCTGTCACGGAGCACAATGTTTGGAAAGCAATTACTTTGAAAATGAGGACACAAGCCCACCAGGGTTAAAAGTCACTAAAGCAAGTGTGCACTGTGCCGTACCCAGTGAAGTCCTTGACGTGTGTACTGTACCAAGTGTTCCATAGAACTGTGTAGGGTAATCGGTCCCATTAATGTGTCCAGCTCATTGAAGAACTCTAAAAAAACAAAAGGATAACACATTTTTATTATTACACATATTACTCTTGTTACACATTATTACTCTTGTTCGTTTATTATAAGACAAGGTTGGCACTGGGAAGCTATTAGGGGACAATGATAGCACTGGGAAGTTTTTTTGGGACAAGGTTGGCACTGGGAAGTGTTTTGGGGACAAGGTTGGCAATGGGAAGCTGTTAGGCAACAAGGTTGGTAATGGGAAGCTGTTTTTGTTAGAAGGTTGGCATTTGGAAGCTGTTTTTTTTGGACAAAGTTGGCAATAGGAAGGTGTTTTTTTGGGACACGGTTGGCATTGGGACCCTGTTTTTTTAAATAAGGTTAGCAATGGGAATAGAGAATATATTTATAACTTACTGTATTGAATTTTATTTTCAAGAATAGACTTAAACCAATATATCTTTTATTAATACATTAAGAAATATGCACATTTTTTGTAGTTCATTACATATGGTTAGTATTTATGCATGTTTTAAAAGTTCTAGCTCACTGAAAAAACAATAAAAAAAAGAGATGTCGAACATGTATAAAAGTATGACCTTTTATGTAGCCAAATTCATGCAATGCACTAGATTACTGCATTGGGAGGCGGGTCCCGCGGAACCCGCCAAAAAACTTGCGGGCGCGGGCGGTCTTGCTGGGGCTGCGGGCGGTCAGGCACTGTACCTGCGGGTCCCGGTAATCCCGCGCAGTCCCGCAAGGCTGCCCTCGAGTTGTTCCCTCACAGCGTCTCTGCTCTTGCTCTGCCCAGGAACAAAACGGAGTCACGTGATGTGACAACACTTCCTGTGACTCCGCCTTGTTCCTGGGCGGAGCAACAGCAGAGACGCTGTGAGGGAACAACTCGAGGGCAGCCTTGCGGGGCTTCATGGAAAATCAGGTAAGGAGGCGGGCGTGATTGGCCACAAATGTAGCGGGAGCGGGTGGGATTGGCCACAAATGTGGCGGGAGAGGAACACCCACATTGCGGGAGCGGGATTAAAAAAAGCAGTCCCGCGCAGGGCTCTACAATGCACTCCTCAAAGCAAGTGTCCCTGAATGGCAGTTAGGAAATGTGGTCACCCTACTGCTGATAGGTGGAGACCAGGCTATCGATATACATTTCTGCACCATGAATGAGTTACCTGTACAACTTTAAAATATAAACATAGTGCTGACTATGTACAAGGAGCAGTTCTGTTTTAAATTGATAAAAAAAATGGCATAATCACCATAGCAACCAATGAAATGTTTGTGCTTATTGTCGTTATACAAAAACTCTTATTATTTTTTTGACATGTTAGTGCCACCAAGTGGAGTAAATGGTTTTTACAGCTTTTCTGGTTTTCCATATGAAATAGATCCATTAGGGTATCTCCCCTACAGTGGAATTTACTCCATTTATTGGATGCGACGAGACTTTGAATTTTTTTGGCAGAAATTTTGTGATCGGAGATATGCGAGAATATAGTTTTATTATCTTCAATCCTACACTAATCTGGTACTGAACAATGATGGAGATAAACAGTAGCATCTACCTCTGGAACTGTTATGATTTCTGTCTCTCTATCTAAATCTGTGCTGTTCATTGTGAATGTCTGCATTCAAGCTGAGGCAAACTCAAATGCTATCGAGATCCTAGGCAAGGCATTAAATAGGGGTCCTCATACATTTACTATTTGATTTAATGGTCAGTCACTATACACAATACTGTTAGGTTGTTATAGTTAACGATTACCTACCAGTCATGAGTCACTAGGCTTATGTTAACTTGTGCATAATCCACCTATGCAGTTATTGTATTATCAGACCATTTCTTAGGACTTGAATGACTCTCATGCTTGATCTATGTCTTTTATACTCCTACCTACTTCTCTGCTTGCGACGGCACATTTATTCTCTTAAACAATGACTCCATCGTTTTCAACCATACCCTGAAAACGTCCACTCTGCCTCCAATATCTCACCCAAACAAAAAATCAACATAAATTATGAGGAAAACAGGCATTTAATTTGTTTTTAAAGTGGTTTGCCTAGACCTTGGTTTATACAAGGGATTTAGCAAAAGCATACTAACCTATGTTGTCTTTGGCAAGCTTATCTGCAATCTCCCAATAGTCATAGCTGTGCAGGATACTGTTGGTAATACTGACGTGGTTGGCTGCCATCTGATGAATGCGCTGGGGGATGCTGATTATAGAAGTGCTGGATGGGGCACCTGTGCTGTGAATACTTCCATGAGATCCATTATGGTTCACTGGAGAAGGATTGCTTGACATGGGAGATGGAGCTCCTGTGGTCCTAAATAGAAGAAAGACAGATGATGCCATCAATGTGTTCCACGTGAAATATATGTCTGATGTCTCAGGTTTGTGCAATGTCCCATCCTGAAATAAAAACAACATGTCTGCCAGAAGCTTATGGAAGCTTTTAGGATGTAATAGATTTTGATAGATCATCAATTCTGTGTCTCTGTGGCCCTTGGAATCCACGATGCTATACCGTTTATGTAAATTTCAGTCCTTCATGGCCTTGCAGGCATCTAACATAATAACTTCTCTTTTTTCACCAGTTTGTTACTGTGTGTGACTTCAAATTATCCCATTGATTGTAACAGCCCTATAGACTCTGCTGGCGCTTTATAAATACATGTAATGTAACGTAACATCTCTGATTTATACTCAATAGTGCAGGTGATAAAAACTTACTTTCCACTGGTGCTCCAGGGTGAAGGTGCTCGAGGGACTTTTGATGAACCCTGAAAAAAAACATAATTACACAGTGTGTAAATTATTCCTGGACTGGTCACTACCATATATTTTAACACGTTCCTTTTTGCATTATTGTTAGTACCGGCAGGAAACATCCAAAGTTAACCTGACATTTGTCTGAGCATCACTATTTAATTTCCCCATTTGCAATATACGTAATAGTCAGCAACCATTCATGAATCTTATATTCTTAGCTTTTAATGTTGAAACATCTCCCTAGCTCTTTACAAGGAATAAGTGAACGATCTAGGGTTACTGTAATCCTGTGAGCAAGAAATGACTGCAGTAAAAAATACAATTGTTAACAGAAAACAGAAGTCTTTAAATGAAGACAGGATAGGGTACTCAATAGACAAAAATCTAACTATCATTCCATATATACAACCCTATATCTAGATATATACAAAACTGGACAGTGAATAATAATGGTAGACAAACATGATTTAACCCAAATCATTCTATCAACACTTGCAATGAGTATGATTCGCTTGTCGTATTCTTTTTTTTATTATGAATAATCTGTTTCAGTGATGCTTAAGACACCTTCGCCATTTCTGTTTTCAACCGTTCTAACGCTGATCTAATTGCTATTTAGAGGTTTTTAATATCAGTTATCGCTGGTGAGGTAAGATGCTAGCTCCTGCTGACAGTTGGAGATGAGGTTATAGATATACATTTCTGCACCAGGAGTAAGGAGTTAACTATACAACTTTAATATATAAACACAGTGGTGGCAAAAAAGCAGTTTTGGTGTAAAGTGCTAAAAATGGTGCAATCACCATTTCAACCACACAAAAAAAACCTTTTATTGACATGTTGGTGCCATCTAGTGGAGTAAATAGTTTTTGCACCTGAAAAAGAGCCATTAAAGTATCTCACCTACAATGCAATCTTCTCCATATATTGGATTCCGTTGTTTCATTTTTTTGGCACAGACTTTGCGACTATTGTTATCGGAGATATGCAAGGATAGTGGTTTGTTATTTTAAAAGTGACTTCAATCCTACACTAATCCAGTTCTTTGTATGTGGCAAAAACTGAACGATGATGGAGATACAGTATTTACTAAACAGTAGCAGAATGTAAAAGTAGTATGTCCAGTTCTGCCAAGTTAAGGAAAATGCATAATTCTTGACTTCTTTAATGTATGTTTCATTGGCGGCTGTGTGCATAAGTGTGCCCCATAGTAATTACACATTGGAAATCAAGATATGAATTGAAATGTATAAATAAACTTCAAGATGTACCAGGAACAATATAATTTGTGCCTTCTAAACGTGGAAAGAATATGAAATTATTAATATTAATCAATCCGGATCTGTTGTTTTGCTCCTACCTTAAAATATTCAATCAGAGCTTTAGAATACTTCACTGCATGATCTCTTTTGAGTCGGAACATTCTCCAGTAGAGAAGTGCCAGACAGCGATAACTGTAATAAAAAACAAAACAAACAAAAAAAACGCACATTACATCACATACAGAAGGCCCAATATTGTCTTTATAAACATGCAATATTGAAACTCACAAAACAAAATTCACCAACCATAATGCTGTGATTTTCTTGTCCCGAGTACTTGCATTGGGAGCAGAATGGGATTTTAACCTCAAGGCATACCTATTAAGAAATATTAAAGCGCAAGTGTTAAAATATGAATTTGAAAGTAGTTTTAATTATTGCCAAAATAATATTTTTCGATTTGCCCTCCTATAGATTGTTATGCTAGTGGCATATGGTGGTATATGCCCATAAGTATGTTCTAAGGACACGAAGCATTTTGAATGCTGCCAAAGCATCATACAAAATGTTAAAAGCACTGGTCTATTTTAAGTATACTGGCCAAATTATCAAGATGAACAATTTGTACAGTATCTCTCACTCTGTGTATATCTCTAAAAAGAAGGCTGTGCTCCATTACTACATGCTATTAAAACATACTGCAAGTTGGTGTTTCACCTGCTTTGTATCCCAAAACCAGGGGAAGATATTCTACACAGACCTTTTCCCTCCAATAAGCCACTCAAGAGACAGCGGGCAAACACAAGTAAGTTAAGTAAAAGTAGAAATTTAAATATAATTTAATACCACCATCATTTCACTCTTCCCAGCTAAATGCCATAAGGGTCCAATATGAAATATACAATATGTTCTGCTTTAGTTCTAAATGTTCTATAACAATGTTTAGGCAACTATCCCACCTTTTTAACAGCTTTTTTTTAAAAAATCTATTATTCCAGAGTATGATAAAATTGGTTCTTCCGGCGCTGGGGTTACCTTATGAGCTCAACTGTTTCGGAATACATAGCATATGGTGACTTGGATTCTATGGGTCCATGTTCCATTGCGTTCCCGCATTCAATGAAAGAAAGGGCAGCTTCGGTATAGTTCAGGACCTTATCGAATTTGTCCATCTGGTAAAAATATATACATTTCAACAAACATTATTAAAAACATTAGTAATTAAATAATGCCTTATTAAAGCCAGTAAATGGAATTTTTGAATTAATTTACAATTTCTATACTATATATATATGTATCTTGATTGGCTATTGCAGTCATTTTCATTTGACCAGTTTCAGGGAATTACATACATTTCTACACAATATAACAATGTTCTGCATGGGTTACATCCCCAAGTAGATACACGTCTTCAAAAGTAAAAAAAATGTAAAACATTAATAATAAATACCTACACTTTGGTTAACAGAAGGTCCAGAGGAGATTTATTTTTTGATTTTCGTTATTTATGTAATGTTAAGAGTTGCAGTCATGCGACTTTTCCTCTCTTGTAGCCTTTCTGTTACATCCCAAGCCATGTGCTAGCCACCTTCTAAAACCAGACCATTCAAAAGGATTCAAAAGCCATTCAATGGCATTTGTACTACTTTGTCAGATCTAAAAACAAGTTTATTAATTTATGTTTTGGATAATTATGCATGTTTTATGGTAATTACCTATTGAAATGTAAACTCCTTTGTCACACTAGCTGTGTGATAGCCACCTTCTGAAACCACGCACTACCAGGGCTCTCCGACTATTGTAGGTAATCTTGCTACTCGATTAACATAGAGACCTTGAACCAGCCTACCATTTGAGGTTAAATACTTGTCAACATCATGCAAATGAGCATATCTAGGAAGTTGCCAAGTTTGAGCCATAGTGTCCAGGAAAAATGCTGCGCCCCTGGAACTGTAGGTCACATTCTTCAATCTCTGGGGAGGGGCGCGGCATTTAGTCATGCCTATTCCCTACACACTAAAGTGTATCTGAGACTAGCTCCCGCAGCTCACAACTAGCCTTGCCCCTGAAGAAAGTCACACTCACTGAAGAGGGGAAGCCCCAGGTACAAAGTTCCCATGCATGCGTATGAGCTTCCTTATTCCCCAGAAAGCCAAGCACCATCAAAGATCCCAAATGGAATCCAGAACTTGTATAAGGCTCTCCTATACCCCACACCAGGGAGCCTGAATATATGTCCTGTATACCTACACTGCAACTCCCTGGAGCAAAATAACTACTTAGGCGACAGACTTTCTTACAGTTACTTTCTGCATCATGGAGAGCTGAGGTAATAAATTCCAAAAAAACACCACATTTAAACCATGGGGAAGTACAGGGCCTGCTGAACCGGCAGGGCAGTTGCCTCCCAAGTTCTGCATTGTATAATAGTAATTGATTCCTTTCTGTGTCACTTTACACATGCTTTTGTGAAATGTACGTGTGTCCTGGTAAATGGCTAAAGGTGAATACCCTAGCCATGCCTGCCGTTCCCCCAGGGTTGAGGCATGAGTATAAGGGACCCATGTAATTAGTTATAGAACCCACAGCGCCCTTAGTTTGACACCCCAATACTTTTCCAAGCTTGTGCGTTTGTAAAGTTTTTGAAGCACGGCATAAAGCTACATAAATTCAGTTTTATAGAAGCCTCTTACATACAGATCACCTAATTACTTATTTTAAAGTCATTGTTTGACATAAACAGTCAATGATACAAGTATTTAAGTTAGCACACCCAGCCGTACTTGTGATAGGTTTTATAATTATGTTTACTGGTTTGCATCGATAATAGCATTATGCTCCTCAAATGCTGGGACAAAATCAATTTAGCATAATGTATATAGAATGAAAATGTTCTCACCATTGCATCTGCTTTATGCTTCATCCGTTTGGCCTCCTGCATAAAGTGATCTGCATTGCGTGGCCTACATGACGAGAATATGAATATATTTGTCAGCAATGCAAACGTAGTTTAAAGATACATTCATGGTCCGCAGATTACTCGTTGTATTAAATACTAGAAGCAGCCAATACGTGTCAGGAAATCAATGGGAGCGCTTTCTTCTCATGTGCATGGGGGGGGGGGGATCTCAATAGGACCACCACCCAGAACTCTTGCTGATCAAGCACTGGAGCTGTGAGTATACAAGGTAGACCCTCACCATAGGCCAAAGCTTAGTATCTGGGGGAAAGAGAAAGCGGCAAATGCACAGAGGAACGAGGGACACTGCAGAATCCTTCCATGCATCTACAATGGGGGAAATTTATCACGGTACGGTACTAAGTGATCACTCAGCTATCATGGGCGATGAGTTATAAAAGATGACTGGAGTGTCTCTTTAAAGTTTGAAAGTCTGCTCTTCATTAACAGCATCTGGCCTCTACTAGCATAGCAGCCATAACTCCCAAGTGTCATTCTTTAGAAGGGACACTCAGAAGTTCAGGGAAGGGAGTTCATAATAATTGGTGGGTGCGAGTGATCTACAGCCCTAAAAGTCACGATTAGAAAAAGTACGTACAAATTAAATTCATTCTCGAATTATCAGTAGGTCATAAAGTCATATAAAATGTCTTAGTAAACCCATGCCCCTTTATCCATGCCTTTAACCACATTGATAAAACCTGATTTTTCTTTGTTGGCCATTTATGATGGGAGGCATGCACATAAGTCTTCTAAACCTTGGATGCTGTCTGCATTCAAGGTTTAGAAGGAGTATTTATTTTTGCTTCTTTAAAATGTCTTACATTGTAGTTTCTGTTTTTGTTATTTCTCTTTTTTTATGGTTGTTTCTTGGATCATAATTGACACGTACTTAGGTTAATTGACCATGGAGCACTGATAAGCCAATTGCTATTGGAAACGGGTACACGGAATGTTGGCACTAAATCATTTATTTTTTCCAGGGGTTGTTACAAGCATTGCGGATGATCTATTGATGTATGTTAAATGATATGTTCATATGATCATCTGTTACCCAGCATGTTAAGCCTATATTTTGGATGGTATCGCCATAATAAACCCATTTTTTTTTCCATCCGTGATGGGAAATGTAATCCAAGGATATGCCAAAACACAGTATATACTTACGTGCTATCAAACAACAGCTTAGTCCTCCTTGAATCTTTATGCCCATTCAATCCAGGTGACCAATGGTCTGTCTGTAGATCTTCTCTATTGCACACAGTTGTATTGTCTGAGGGAATATGAAGTGACCTCTAAAAATAAACATATAACAGCTCTGTTACAATTAACAAGAAAATAACATCTGAACTTGGTGTTGTCCAAGATTTGTTTGACATTTATTTAGGATTTATCCAAAGAAAAGCAGAATACAACATTACTCGCTAACAAAACAATAGGGCTGAGAGGGACAAAAATATATTTTTTCATTTACCACAGTTTAGGATTGGGGCTATGTGTGCCAAACAGTTTGAAATGTCCTGATGCGGGCCTCTTGCCACTTTATCAGTGTCCAGGGCTGACCTCCTGTTGGTTTAGAAAAGCATATTGTCTCTTGTGGCCCAGATGCTTCTTCCCTTGATCTCCAATGGGCTACATGGAGCAGGGGAAGAGAGATTTGTGCCTCAACTGGTTCTCCTGCTGTCACAGTGGAACTAGACCACCGAGCACTGAAGGTTACAGGCAGTTCTGTACCAATGTCTCAGACTCCCTCCGGTTACACAGATCCTAAAAGTTATGGTAATTCAAAAGTTTGGCTCACCTTTGGAAAGACATTGGCCGATAAACCTGGTTATATATTTAATTTGCTCAAACTCTCGCCTACTTCAGTTGAAGTCGGCAGCTTACAGGTTCCTTGCCAATAGAGTCTATATCTTAACAAGTGTTTTTCCTCACAATGGAACTTTCCCATTTCATAATATACCAGATCCCAATTCTTACAAATACATATTTCTCCATTTATAAAAAACGCAACAGGTTCAATGTACATTTACATACCTGCCTAACAGGTGACCGCCTTTCGGCCCTGCGGTTTCTACTGGAAGATGAAAACATGTCTCCACAACTGGATTTGCCTGGAGCGGATATCTCATCTCTTTTACAGAAATCAAAAACTTTGTGTTATGGATATGAAAAGGTGGCAAGAAATATGTATCTGAAAATACATCAGCTATGTGTTGGTTCTAAAAGTTCCCTGACAACATTTAATGTTGCTAATGCAACATAATATTAGATGATTCTGGGTGCACTTTATACAGTATCTGTGCACAGTTCATACAACACAATCTAGAAGTAAAGCCATTGCCTTGGAAATAATAATGGTGCGATTATAATGCTACTGGCCACTGTGTTCTCTATGGCTTAGCCATAGTTTATGGCTTTCATGAACAGATTTGACCATATGTAACTTTAGTGCTGCTGCCATCTAAAATTAATTGAAAGGCAGAAGCTTGTCATCATCATGTATCTAGATGTTTGATTTCGATCTATAAAGGCCATGAAATCATAATGGCAATTTCACATACTTATATCCATATTACAATACCTTATTGCTTAATCTAATCTGTATACAGTGATTTAGAAAATATACTTGCAGTGTTTTGGATAACCATGCATCAGCCATTGTATGCCACTGTCTTGCGCAGAGTAGAGTAGTTTAAAAGGAAACTCATCTTGTTTTATCATCCATCCTTCAAGAACTGAAGCTTTGCATTTATCAGTAAGTCATAAAATATACATGTAAAGCAATGTCCTCATTTTAGGGCATTGCCAGTTCAAATATTTTTTATCGTTTCTATTTTCCTCAACATCTAAACTCACTTGAAACTCCAGTTTAGTGAATAAACTCAAGTTACTATAATCAAGTGCATTTAAGCAAAAGGTATCCTCAGAATGTGATTTCATTGAGATTTCAAGCCTTTCCCGTTTAAGCAGCAGCCTTCAACAACTGTCCTTTGTTAGAGGTAGATAGACTGTACATTTAATCCATCTATCCCACTACCTTCCTAATTAATAATAAGTATGCTATTAAACTTCATAAGTAGGCTCTTGACATTCTTTTGAAGACGGAGTTGACCTTTTATTGAGCAGATTATCATTCTGTGAGCTGAGCAGAATTAAAAATGAGTCAACAGAGGCAACACTGCAGATACAGTTCGGTTTTCACTGCAGTCTCAGTACGTGAATTGGACAAGACTAGTTAAAATGCGTGGAGTGCTTTGCCTGTTTTTGGGCTGCGATATTAGTTGGCCATCTGGATGGGCTTGTCCCTGGCACGCACTGAACTGAGTACTGTCTCACAGCAAAACATGGCTCATATTGCACAGAGTCAGGGAACGTGAAGCAATCGGATTTTTTTTTAAAAGAAAAAATGGTTATGACTCAACCTTTAACATATGGAAAGATATGCTGTACCTGTTGAGGTTTGTACTGTGTCCATTAATGGCTTCAGAGCTATCAACTGGCAGAGGCAATCGTAAAGGATCATCCTTTTCTACAATGTTCTTTTTCATATCCTGAGAGCTTTCGTTTTCATACTACAGAAAAACAAAAGAGATTTGCCAGTGTTCAGCTGATTGTAAAGGATTGCATGTAATAACATACAAAAGTTTTTGCCCAAAAAGAACCATTTCATCTAACAGCTATATAACAAATACCGTAATATTTTGTAATACAATATATTGTATTTGTTGCTGCTCCACACTGAGTTGAGCGCTGGGATCACTATCTTTTTAGATATTATATAACAATTTCAGTTGGATTATATACACAAAGGTTAAAGTACTTTCAAACAGAATGAAACTGTGTTATAAAATGTATACGAACATTATCATTTAGTGGAGGTTTTCTATCTGTATAATGTGTGACTGATTTACTACCATATGCCATGACGATGATTTCCAGTGTACAAATGGCATTAAAAGTGTCTATTAATAAATGGAGAGACTCCATGCCTCACGTACCTCTAGACTAGACTCACTAGACACTTGGCAGGTTACCCGGACCACTACTCAATCATATCTATTTAAGGTAGCCACATATCAGGCCAATATGTAAGTATGTCTCTGCCACTAAAATAAGCACAACCAGTCAGGACAAATATTATACTGTATCCGGTGACTAGAGGGGTGTCCAGTGGTCTAGTTCGACTGTGGGAGCAGAACAACCAGTAGAAGCTAAATTACGGTACTCCCATGCCATTCACAAGACACTAGATGAGGGCCACGATTCTTGCTCTGTTTTTCTTCATTTGCAGTGAGGGACTACAGTCTGGAGGGAGCTCAACTTCCACTTATTGACTTGAAGTTGGAGCATGAAGTTTTCAGGCAGAGATGAATTCGTCAAGAAGACTTTAAAGAGTTGGTCCTGAGTACACTCCACATATACAGTGGATATAAAAAGTCTACACAGCCCTGTTAAAATGCCAGGTTCTTGTGATGTTAAAGAATGAGACAAAGATAAATCATGTCAGAACTTTTTCCACAAAACAAACTGAAATCTTTGAGGGGGGGGGACACAATAACCTGGTTGCATAAGTGTGCACACCCTCTTATAACTGGGGCTGTGGCTGTGTTCAGAATGAACCAATCACATTCAAACTCATGTTAAATAGAAGTCATTACACACCTGCCATCATTTAAAGTGACTCTGATTAATCACACATAAAGTTTAGCTGTTATAGTAGGATTTACTTGCATCTCAGAGCAAAAGCCATGGTCCGCAGAGAGCTTCCAAAGCATCAGAGGGATCTCATTGTTGAAAGATATCAGTCAGGAGAAGGGTACAAAATAATTTCCAAAGCATTAGATATACCATGGGAACAGAGTGAAGACAGTCATCATCAAGTGGAGACAATATGGCACAACAGAGACATTACCAAGAACTGGACCTCCCTCCAAAATTGATGAAAAGACAAGAAGAAAACTGGTCAGGGAGGCTTACAAGAGGCCTACTGCAACATTAAAGGAACTGCAGGAATTTGTTGGCAAGTACTGGCTGTGTGCTACATGTGACAACAATCTCCCATATTCTTCATACGAATGGGCTATGGGGTAGGGTGGCAGGACTGAAGCCTCTTATTACAAAGAAAAACATCCAAGCCCAGCTGAAGTTTGCAAAAACACACATCAAGTCCCCCAAAAGCACGTGGGAAAATGCGTTATTGTCTGAAACCAAGGTTGAACTTTCTGTCCATAATTCCAAAAGGTATGTTTGGCACAAAAACAACACTGCACATCACCCAAAGAACACCATACCCACAGTGACGCATGGTGGTGGCAGCCTTAGTCAGGGTGGAGGGAATTAAGAACTGTTCCAAATACCAGGCAATTTTGGCACAAAACCTTCAGGCGTCCGTTAGGAAGATGAAGACGAAGTTCATTTTTCAACACGACAACGACCCAAAGCACACATCCAAATCCGCAAAAGCATGGCTTCACCAGAAGAAGACTAACATTTTAGAATGGCCCAGCCAGAGCCCAGACCTGAATTCAATTGAATTCGATTTGGAGCAGTTTTGCAAAGAAGAGTGGGCAAATATTGCCACGTCAAGATGTGCCATGCTAATAGACTCCTACCCAAGACTGATTGCTGTAATAAAATCAAAAGGTGTTTCAACAAAGTATTAGTTTAACCCCTTAATGACAAAGCCCGTACATGTACGGGCTCAAAATGCATTGTTTTCAATGGGTTTAGGGACCGCCCATTGTCCTTAAGGGGTTAAGGGTGTGCATACTTATGCAACCAGGTTATTTTTTTTGTTTTGTTTTTCCCCCTCAAAGATGTCAGTTTGTTTTGCAAATGAATTGTTCACATTATAGGTCACATTTAAGGTGGAAAAAGTTCTGACATGATTTATCTTTGTCTCATTCTTTAAAATCACAAGAACCTTTTTAACAGGGGTGTGTAGACTTTTTATATCCACTGTACTATTATTTCACAATAAACATACATACAATATATAATAGAAAAATATCAGAGAATCATGTGTGCACCTCAGCATGCATCAGAACTTACTTACAGTGCACAGGAGATTAGTAAGCTAGTGGGCAAGTATACATAATGACCTAAAAGTTGGTGTTCTTGTACCTTTTGTCTTAACAAATCAGTTCGGCTGATATGATGACTTAATTCTTTAGATTTGGCATTGTTGAGGGTAGTGCTAAAGGATTGATAATACCAAAATGTCCAGAAAGGGCTTAATTTTAACTTAAGTACCTGTATGTAGTATACCATGGCAGGTAAACTAAGGCTGAATAAGAAGTGACGCAGTGTGGTTGACGCTGAGGGAGGGGTATTTTATTAGCATGGGGCTTCACAAGAAAAGTTAAACATGTCTCCACAACACCTAAAGTTAAAGTCGGAGGGGGCAGGGGGATTCTTTCTATATTCTGAATACATAAAGCTTCGTAGAGCGGGTAACTTTACACCAGGATTGATTCTTAAGCGTAGGTAATAATCAGATGGTCATAAAGGCATTTAATGGCTAAAGTAATTACCTGGTAATTAATAATCTGCAGCAGCAAGAAGTTTATAAAGACCACAGGGGAGCCACTGCTCTCTTGATCCTTTAGATATATAATTAGGAGTAGGATTGGTTTATTGCTAATTTCCCCCATAGCATTTAATAGAAAATAAAATCAGTGATTAAATTTGCATATATAATGCAAACCGAATTGCTCCAATATAATATGTCTGTGGAAATTAAATGAAAAATGATGGTGTGACGTATCTCATTATATATTAGAATATGGGAACAAGATGCAATAGTATCATATTCATTGTAGCAGCAGAACAGTTCACGTGCACTATGTTGGAAGGAAAGGAATAAAGGAAGTATTTAAGATTTGTACTACCTGAAGGATGTGTTTCCACACATAACATCCAGATTTGCAAGAAACATTTGGTATACAGGACACAGACACAAACGTACCTTACGCTTTCTCCGCATTTTTAGCATTGAGCTTTCTTGAACTGGAGCAAACCTTTTACTCTGAGATGAGGGTAATGTGTCCTTACTAGAATTCATCGCAATGAGTTCCTGCTGTGCTTTCTCTGGAATTCTCGATAAAAGAGTCAAGTCAATCCTGACCCAAAGTGACTTTACCTCCTCAGTTCCCTTTAAAGAGTGAACATTCTCATTTCTGCCAAAGGGGACTAGTGTATAATATTGTTCTTCCAGATCATGGCTTGCATTGTTTCTAGTCCTCGAATTGCAAAAGCCAGTCGCATTGTGAAGATTAGGCCTACAAATATTATTGCTCTCGCAACTTTTCAACCCGTGGGTCCTTTCTGGTACAGTCAGTGTTGTAGCACAGATATTTCTTGGAGCTGGTGATACCTCAAGTTCAGTTTCAGTGCCATGGCCTGAAGACTGAGTTGAAGACTCAGGGAATTCCTTGGATTTGGGGGCTGATCTGCAAAGGGCTCGTGTCCGCCTACTTTCACACCCAAGTATGACTGTCCTAGGTTCTTTTCTGTGCAAGCCCCTGCTACAGATCAGCCTATTTTTAGTTAGTTCAGGTCCATCATTCCCTTGGCTCAGGGAAGTATCATGTGGAGTATTGCAGTTCTGATTAACACCACCAGATGTCCTTTCTGCTCTCCTAGTTAGCTTCCTGCAAACTGCTCTTCTTTGAGGAGGGCTTTCCGATGGAAGGGCGAATGCTATAGGCACAGAAGATGTCACTGTCACTGCTGGACTTGCTGGGATAGTACAAGGTGTCCTCTGGTCGTTTCTGCCAGGGCTTCTGGTTTTGCTGTTACCGCAGACAGTTTGGCTGTCTTGTAGCACTTTATCACAATCTTGCCCACCTTCCTTTATACCACTGTAACATAGGCTAGCAGTGTTGCTGAGGATCGAACTCTTGTGTGGATTAACTTTGTTCAGCCATTTGTCCAGCTGCCATTTGTTTGAAGTTCGCTGTTCAGGCTGTAAAACAAATAAAGTGTGTTATACCAGATAATATGATGGCACTAATTTTTAAGTATTGGTTGTGCGGAAAGCGTTATCATTGATTTCGATGGGAGCACTTTCCTGCCACTGATTGGCTGCTTCAGGCAGCCAATCAGTGGTAAGAATAGTCAGATCATGGAGTAGTAGTAGTATATTTTTTTGTTTTGGAACATTTCTTCTTTCGATACACGTGTCGGATACATTAGGTTAACTACACAGCTGTACATTAATCCTAAAGAATACTTAACCAGTAGATTGTGTTTCTCGTTGTTCTTTTAATTTTTGTGAATAGTAAACTTCTACTTATCTTCGTTGGATGAGCAAGAGCTTTGCACCCTACGATACCTACCAGTAAATATTTGACCCTTTCTTCCTGATTAGTATGTATATCACATATCCATCAACATTCTATTTAGCCACAACTAACATTCTAATTCTCAGAGCCATAGGTGGTTAAAAACACACAAAAAGCCTATTATATAGTACCCACTGTAAATCTCGAACATTACTTATATATTTCTACTAAAAAGATGGAAAAAGTACCGTAGAAAGAGCACTTAGATGTTCACCAAGCTGAACCATGTACACCTTCTGGCATATTAAGAAGAAAGCAATCTAGGAATTAGTTTTAGTGCACGAAGGTAATGTGCGAGTTTAATTGCTGGTGTTTGGTTATAATAGGGCAGTTGTGAAAAGGAAATGATAAACTTTACTAAAATAAGGCTCTGTTAAGTGAAAAATAGGGTAGTAAAATAATAATGCCCCTTCCATCTTGTAGTAAACATTGTAGACAGCAATGATTCGCCGGCTCCATCCACAGATCATTACTATTAAACAAGTCCTTTCTAAAATCTGCCATCACTACATGCATGTGCTTTGTATTCCATGAAAAGTATTTTCACATGGCTACATGAGCATACATAGATCAAGCGTCTCGCAGCATCGCCGTAGGGCAGTGTTGATATTCTTGTTTTTGTTTTAGATGTCTTATTCGCCATTGTCCTTAAACAATAGCAGAGTTACCTGAGCGTTTAGCTGTACGCCTCGTCTCCGCTTTGCTCAAACTTTTCAACCTACAATTCAAGAAGTTTAGGAAAAGCAGAAGCGTCTGCTCAGAGCGAGCTTTTAAACTTTTAAGCAATGGGACTAAAATGCTAATTTTTCTTTGCACAGAGAAGAAAGAAAAGTAAGCCCTTACCTCGCTGGTGTACCCGGAGGGTTTGCTGTTTTCACTTTCGCTGGAGCTGCTAGCGCTCTCAGAGTCCGATTCCGAGCTAGTGTCAGATTCACTGGAACTGCTGCTCGAGCCTTTGATGGAGACTCTAGAGGCTCTGCCGCTGCATTCCTGAACTACACCACTGCAAGAACCAGCGAGACAGGACATACTGCAACAATGTGCTGCTTTGTGCCATTATCATAAACACTCTATTTTTACATATGTTAACAATTTTAAACATTGATTGGAAGTCTAAAGAGTAAGTCATTGGGTAGTCAAAATAAACATCTTTTTCACAATGCTGAATTCCGATTTAATGCTTTTGGTTTTAGATTAATACTATTTTTTCTTCCAAGAGAATGCAGTTACTATATCACAATCATCACTTGCATCAACAGTGACAAGCTATGAAGGATATTGCTACTTTATTCACCAACGCAAAACAGGGACTAGAAACAGGACTAGAAAGACAGTATTTGTCACCTGTGGCCTTCTAACAGTTATTCAGCAGTATATATATATATATATATATATATATATATATATATATATATACACACATATATACACATACTGGAGATATTTAAAAAAATATTTTTCAAATTATTTTGCTCCACATCACTGTGTCTAATAAAGAAGGTATGCATGAAGATCCGTTTTGGTGCAAATTGCTAAAAGCGGCACAGTTACCATAGCAACAAATGGAGTATCCCTCACCCAACTGAAATTCTGGTTTCCATTTCTCAAAGATGGGTCAATTTGAATGGCATTTTTTGTGTGAAAGGAGAATTATCCCAAAACGTGCTCCCATTGCTTGTATTTTTGGTTAAAGTAAATTATTTACTAGAAGACATTTATTATTTATGTTGCTGACCAGCAAATTGAAAAAGCACCGAGTTGTGTGTAAAACGGAGCCCCCGATTCCCTTCTGTGGGTTTATATATCCCATATACTGTAGGGCAGCACCTCTCTGCAGACGTGAGTCAAACCATGAAAGCTCCGAGCTGTGACCATGACATTTCTGTTATTGGTGTCTCCTGGCAGCCCTGCGAATATTTGCTTGCCTTGCCCTGACTGTTTATATAAACACCATCCCCTGCACACATCACACAGCCATGAGACGGGCCCAGACTGCCATCGGGATAGATTACATACTAATTGCTTCCAGCTGCTATGAAATTTGGCTCTTCCTCCCTAGAAGTTACAGCAACGGCTCTTAAATGGTCCCTGCAATAATTTCTTTTTTCAAAAAGCTGTTGTATTAGTCATGCTTTTCCTGGGACTCTGTAAAGAGGTTTAAAAGTTAACTTTAGTTCAATCTAAGGAAAAACTAAGCCCCCAGTCCTGCTCTCATTCAGCAAGGAGTAAAGTATCCATGACCCTTTACTGTTTACCCTTCACACCATACTTTTCTCACCAGGACCTTGCCAAGAATCTGGAAGACAAAAGCACTTTAGAGCAACGCACGCCAACTCTGCCGATCCATGAGATGCATTGAGTGCACAATAGGTCATCGGCCCGAAAGAATAGTATTTTGAGCTTAAAATCAAACGCAATGCAAAGAAAGGCAATATCCCAGTGCTCAATCATGCCACAGCAATGAGTTGTGTTATAACTTTTTTTTTAACTAACAAATACCCTTTGCCCCTCCTCAGGTGGTTGATGAATATACAGAATCAACGACTCATGGCTGCGGTGTTCAATATGTAATGATTTATCCTTTTACAAGTGTTCCAAGAAACACAACAAATCTAATGGCACAGACCAGATGCGTTGAACATCTCAAATTGCATTATCTGGTCTATCCAATACAAATTCATCAAATGTGATTATATAAAAAAAAACCCATAGGGAGGACCTAGCGAGAATATAAATGGTGTCTAAAGCAATGGTTCCAAACCCAGTCCTAAAGTCACACCAATGGTACAAGTTTTATGAATCTCTCTATTTCATTGGGTGGTAGTAATATCTAAAGTGTGCCTTAAGGACTGGCTTGTGAGCCACTGGTCTAAAGTCCTTGTCGCTGACAAATTCTTTATTGAACTGCAAATATCAGTGGGCCAAAAGTATCTAATCAGAGCAGCCTATGGGCATTGCCCCCAACCCCTTGTCAGCCTCCCATTGGTAGTTTCTAATCAAGCAACATCTAACAAATTATTATTTTCATCAATTTATGTAGTTCACTGGAACTATTAAATTAGCAAACTTGTTCATTTTATAGAAAAAAAAACAGAAGAAGGCATCAGCAGACATAAATGCCCTTGCTTTTTTAGATTCAAATCAGATTAAGTTGGGTTTCACAGTGTTGCTCAAACGAATCCCACGTAATATTGCTGGAGCAAAGTATAGTTGAATGGTTAATGTATAACAAAGCAAACCTCTATGTAAAGAATGAGGTTGTGTATATGTATCACTGTTCATTTCCGAGCCAGTTGCTGCAACTTCCCCCCATATAATGGCCTCAAATTCTCATTTTGAGAGCCAAATACATTAATAACAATCTCTAATGAGGCACTAGCGATGTTCTGTTTGACCTCTTTGGAAGAAAAATTAAGTGATTTTGGCTCTTTATAAACCTCTCAAAAGTAAAGTCAAAGATGAAGTTAATTTTAGCTTTTGATTCGTAGTAGAGTAAAAATGCAATGCTTACAATTTTACCTTTTACACAATAGAGCAGTTCATAATTTTAAGAGTTTGCTTGTTTAGACAAA